>NW_009276930.1:1065604-1082994 GCF_000150675.1 Verticillium dahliae VdLs.17
CTATTTATAAAATAAATTAGGAGCCTTAAGCCTTTATATGAAATTATAGGACCTAGGACGATAACCTCCTAGGCCGCTATAGTCCTAGAGATTTATCTAGGCGACCCGTTAAGGTAAGGCTTAAAGGCATTTTGCAAATAGCTAAGGGAGAGTATACTATCGAGAAAATAAACTATAATAAAGCTATAGGATATAGTTCTTATAGTATACGTAATTTTATATTATTTATTAATATAAATTTTAAGATACTAGCTATATTCCTTATTATAAGGCTAATCGTCTAACCCCCTAGGGAATAACTTCTATATAATTATAATAAGTAATTCGCCCTAATAATAAGGTCCTCCTTAATTTACGCTAGAAGTAGATAATATAGGTCCGAGTCTCGTATCTCCTTAGGTATTATTTTATACTAAGTAAATAGGTATAACGTAATATAAGCTATTACGAAACCGTTCCCGTAAACTATAGTTCTTAATATAAGGAAAGCCTTACCCTAAAAGCTTTCTATTAATAAGTTCTTACTATAATATATATAAAGGAGTAAATAATTAAGATAGCTAAAAGAGGATAAGAGTTATCGTTCGACTTAATTTAACCTAGTAATTTAGTTATTCCTCGGGTATTCGAACGTTATATAATTCGTATATAAAATAACGCGAATACGTAATATAAGAGTAAGCTAAGTAAGTATTAATTTTAGTAATAGGGAGCGAGTTCGATATAAGATAAACTAGACTAATCTAATAATAAGTATATAAGTAATTCGAATAGAGTAAGAATACGATAATACTCTAAATTAACTACTTACTAAGTAACCCCCTAAATATATAATAGATCCGGCCCCCGCTAAGAAATAAATATTATTAGCTTATTAACTCTTAAGCTATTTATTAGCTAATCTTTCTCTTCTATTTCTCGCCCTTATATACTTCCTTAATATAATATCTTATATAGTCTTCCCGCTTTAGTAAACTTCTATATAAATAATACGAAGCCCTATTAAAAAGGAAATTAACTTTCTTAGCCTATTTACTATAATTAACCTAGATATACTATATCCGATACTTATTATCTCGAGCTCCTTCCTATTTATAACTAAGCTTCGGGCATTTACCGTGCTCGCGTATATAATACCTAAAAATAACGTAGTATAAGTAGAATTAGAGTAGATTAATTACTATATAAAGATATAGCTTAAGCGGCTAAATTATACCTTATTTATCCTAGGCTCCGAGTCTAATATAAGTAGTCTTTCTAATAATAATAGAGGCGCGATCCCCCTTTATCCTCGGGGAAACCTATTAATAAGCTATTTATAGTTATAATTAATTAAAAAGTATCTATTATTTATACGGCTAAGACCCGATAGGACTTACTCCTCGCTTTAAAAGCCGATATCTCTTTACCGCTTTCTAATATCGTCTACTCCGTATAATTATAGGGCGCGGAAGCACCTATATAAAGCGGAAATAATTCACTATTACCTTAAGAGCTCTAGGATAATAGAAAGATAAGTAAATATAGATTCTCCTATTTTTAAATAAAGAATATTAAGTTAATAGTCTAAAGGAAATCTATATCGCTATTAAGGAGCGATTATAGGCTATCTAGCGGTTCTCGTATCCCCCGTCGTAATAGTATATTCCGATCGGAAGCCTTATCTCTAAAAGATAGAGGACCCTCTAGTAACGTAGGATCTTCTACTCCGTAACGGAACGCTATAATATTTAAAGCTATAGTTTTCCTACTAATATCATAGCGTATAGCAACCTAGGATTCGATATAGCTTTTAAGTAATCGTTCTTTATTTAGAAGTTTAGAGATAACTTAGTAATCTAAAGATATAAAAGATTTCCGAGCTAGAAATAATTATTTTTAAGTAGCTTAAATAGCCTACGCTATAAAAGATTAATATATAGCTTTTATTAGCTATTCCTATAATCTATTATATATAAATTAAGTCGATATATAAAAATCACGACTAAGATAAGGCTTCTATATAGGTAACTATATAAGGCTTAGGCTATAATATCTATTAATAGAAAACTAGCTTTTAAGAATCTATAGTATTATATTACTAGATATCGATAGTACTAAGAGGTATACTACTATTAGGGGTAGAGAACGTATTTATATATAAAAAGATAGTACTTAACCTAATTAGTAATATATATTAGCTATAAACTTTATATAGTAGGCTAATAGTCTACCCTTACTAAATTCCGCTTACGTATTAGCGCCTTACTAGAACTAATAAGATATACCTAGCCTCTAATATTTTATCTCGTATTAATAAGTAGATAGACGCTAAAGCCTAGAAGGTACTTATACTTTAGTATAAAGCCTCTATAGATAAGCTTCTTACTTAAACCTATAGCCTAGAATTCTCCCTAACTTCGGTCTATATTTAAACTATATAATATAGTATAAAGGGTTATACTAAGCTTATTAACCTCTATTAGTAATCTAGAGCCTACTAAGTCTCCGGACCTAGATATAAAGGCATTAATTCTATTATTATCGTAATATAAATTATAAAAAGTATTACCTTTATAGTATAGGCTCTTAGGAGACGCTTATAGACGCTTTATTATTATAATAACTTTATTATCCCTTATCGATCTAATAAGGGGAGAGCTAACGGTATATAGCCTCGATAGTTATCCTTATAATATCTCGTAGAAGTATAACTAGCTATTAAAGAAAGCTCTTAACTCTTTCGCCCTTATCTACTCGACTTTACGGAAAAGTAGGGAGAAAGCTTTAACGGTTTACTTAGAATAAGGCCGCCTAAATAGGTCTATCTTACGACTTACTCGTAACCTTAGGGCTTCGGAAGGTTTAATTAATTAACTTTACGACCTCCTCTAAGATCTAACTTTAATTATATTTAAAGGTATATATAAAACGGATTCTTAGGATACCTCTTATTAAAGATAAATCTAGATAAGATAATTAAGGATACGGAGTTAGGGGTTCTACTAAAGATCGTTACTTTAATTTAGGATAAAATTTAATTACTTCTTAAAAAGCTCTATAACCCCGAAATATATACTATAATTAGATATACTATCTCTAACCTTAGTAATAGGGAGGTTACTAGAGAAACTAACTTCTAGTATTAGGTTACTAACTTATTAATAATAATATTACTCGAGTAAAGTTCCGAGCTATCGCTCCTTATTCCTTATATTAAATAGGCTTCCGAAGCGAAATAGATCTACTTAGAGCAGATCGAGGTAATATTTAGAATTAGAGAATAAAAGCTACTTTATTAGCTTAAATACGTCTATAAACTTAATCGCTACTATATAATAGTAAAGTCTCTCCTAAAACTAGCTATAAAATAGCTAAGTATCTTTATTAATGTTCGGGTTAAGGCTATAGAGGCACCCGATCTAGAACGCTTCTCTCTTCGTTAAGACCTAGTAGCTCTTAAAACGATTCTTATATAGTTAACGAAAACTAACCCTCTAGAACTTATAAATAAGCTAGGCTAGATATAGCTTATAGATAACCCCGAGGCGTAGTTATATAAAGTATATAAGATAGTACTTATCGTATACGCTAAAATATAGCTACTTAGCTTCTACGATTATAATATAGAGTTAACTCTACGTTTACTCTTTATAGGGATTAGCAAAAAAACCCGCTACCTCTACTATAAATTCATTTCTAAGTACCCTCTTATTATTAGCGTATTAGCTAGCTACTAAAAGCTCTATCCGATATAGATACTAGCTCTATACTCCTCTATAGTTCGGAAGAAATATAAAATTCTATTATAGGAGTTTAGTCGATATCTCGAGTAAACTATTACCCGGGATCTTAAAACTAGGTTAGGAATACGATATATATTAACTATAGATTCTATAGATAGTCCTTCTCTTATAACTACGGGAACTTTCTTATTTAAATCTTACGCTAACGAGCTTTCTATTTAGTTAATTAAAGTAAACGATAAGGCTATATTAGCTTCTAAGTCTTTAGAGTAAATCGGGGAGATATTAGACTTTAGCTATAATAGAATCTATTTAAAGGTCGTTTAATAGAGGGATATTATCTTCTTTAAATCGCTTAATTTATTAGATTTAATAAAAAATATAAATTAATTAATTTAATCGTTAAGAAGGCTTTAATACTTACGTAAACCTATACTTATAGCTTTAATTATACCTAAGAGCTCTAAATCGTGGGGTTTATAGTATAAGTCTCGCGATAGTTATTAGAGCTAGCTATTAGCTCCTAGCTTAATTAATCTAGCTTTCACTACTCCTATAATCTATAATCACTATAGCGATAGAAGCCCGTAATTACTAACCTAAGCAATTATACTATATTAGTTTAATAACTATCTTATAAATTCTAAGTATCTTTAGTGGATTTTCGATAGTATATTAACTATACTAAATCATTTTAATTAATAACCTTAGCTTTATTATATTACTATATATCTTTACTTTATAACCCTTAATTATCGGAGAACTTAAAGAGGCTATCTTAATTATTAAAATAAATAAGAATCTCTTCGCTAACTAATTACCTTATACTATTAATACTAAATAAATAAATAAATAGAGTAATCCTTAAGCTCTACGCTCTAAATTTCGAGGTTTACATTTTAGGACTGAATATAGTATAAAAAACCTAGACTATATATTTAGTATCTATTACTATTTAATAATTTCTAGTAAATCGCCTTACTATAGGATTTATCCTATAAGAATAGTTATACTAACTATCTAACTAAATTAGTCTAAAATACTATACTCGCTAGGTCGTATCCCCGATATATATAGTCTTATAAGACCTAGTAGGATAGAGCTAGTATATATAAACCGTATTTAAGAGAGCTATTAAGAATACGTAGTAGTATTATAGTATAATTATATAAAGTTAGGCGTATTACTTAAATAGTATCTTAAGACTATAATACGGGTCTCTAGATTCATAAGCGAGATTCGTACTTACTAGGATTCCTAGAGGAAATAACTCGAAACTATTAATAAAGATAAGAAATCGGAAGTATATAACGAGGAGATACCCCTAATACTAGGTTATAATGAACTTAAACTTAGCCTAGATCGTATAGCTATCTCCTTAATTACGAAGTTTAGACCTAGATAAACTATATATAGTGCTAGAAGGTCGTTACTTAACCTATATTATATACGAGGGAATATAGATTTTTTAAGGATAATTCTTAATACTAGGATTAATATTAAGTTATTCCGTCTAGGGTAGGGTAATACTATATACTATATTATAAGATAGTTAGTCGAGGTTAATTCGGGTACTCCTAGAATATAGTATTCTTATAAATATTCATATAATAAGTATATACCTATATATATTCGTTAATAGTTTAGCCTAGATTAAATCACCCTTTTTCTAAGCCTACCTACTTAATATTAATTCTATATAAATAAGAATAGTTTAGTATAGACCCTATATCTTAAATACGCTAGATAGGGAATATTCTATAGCCGACCTCGTAATAAGTAACTTATACGTACTAGGCCCCCTAGCTCCGCAATCTATAATAGAGTATAGAATTAGATTAACTCGTATATTTCGCGGAAACCTATAAATAAACCTATAAGTAGTCTCGTAATACGTCTATATCTTTTTCGAAGTACTATTATAATATTTTCACTCTTCTATAATCTATCTATATACGATATAACTATTATACGTAGGCTATATCGGTTAATATATACTATAGTATAATTCATTACGAATAGGATATAATTAAGGGCGCGAACGACTTCGATTACAGTAGTTTTATCTAATTAAATTTCAGGCCTTTTCCGAAGTAGCTTAAATACTTAGTCGTCTACTATAAAAGACGGCTTTAGTATTACTTAGCTACTATCGGCTAGACTTTTAGCTACGTTAAGGCTATATAATATAATAAGAATTTTACTATATATTAATTTAGGTAAGTATAAAGTAGATAGATTTTATAATATATTATCCTATCCCTTTTATATAAAAGAAAACGTCGATATCGTTAGGATTCATAACGATTATAAGCTACGGATTAATTCTCTCTTTAGCTAGTCTTATATAAGTATTAATATATCGACCTCTAGTTTATACTAGCGACGTAATACGAGATCGTCCATAAGAGTATAATAGGACTACTTAAATATCGCTATAATACTACTATAGACCTAGGAAATACTAGTACTAGGTATATCTATATAGCTCTAGTATACGAACTTAATAGCTAGTTAGAGAACCTATAACTATATTAATACTAGCTAGAGTAAAGTAGTATAAATAGATTAAATAAAGCTACTAATACTAAATATAGCTATTCGCTAATTAGGCTATTCGAGTTAATCTTTTATTAATAGCTCGATTAGAAGGCGGTATATAAAGTATAGGTTAGGAGGGACTAGCACTATATATTAAGGCCTATAGGAAATCGTAGCGTTCTTAGCTACCTAGAGCGTAAGTTACTTAACGACTTCCTAGATATCGAAGCTTAAGGACCTAGTAATAAATTAGAGTTAATCTATAGTCCGAGTAAGATAATCTATTTATATTATACGAGGCTAGAGAGAGCTTAATCGACCTCTTTATTATTAAAAGGCTATATAAGAGCTCGGAGACTATAGTAACTTATTACGTCTCGTATAAGGTTTAAATTAACTTTTTCTCTAATACTTAAGGTTAATAATATAGCTATAAAACGATCTAATAAGCTCCTACGATACTAAGGCGGTTAAGCTTTTATAACTTATGCTAGGCGCTATATAGTATAAAGACCGGTACTAAGGTATACGGCCTACGTATATAGCTACTAGATACTAGCTCGAGCGCTAATAACCTCTTTAGATATATAGCGTCGTAACCTTCTTAGAGAGGTTAATAATAGTAATAATATTAGTAATAGTCCTAGTCCTTCTATAGTAATACTAACTTAGGCTTTTTATATTTAATAGGATAAAAGGTTATATATAAGTAAAAGTCTATAGTATTATTTCTATCCTCTATTATATATACTACTTTACGAAGAGAAGGGCGGGCGCTATCGATTTTTATAGGATTATAGCTTAGACTCGTAAAAGCTTTACTATCTATAACCTTTAGAAGTATTAGCTACGACTATATAGAAGAATTTAATACTTAATTTAGGACTTTATAAGTATAATTATACGATCTCTCGCTTAAGCTCTAGGGCTAAGTTTTAGGTTTAAGGTTATATATATTATATTACGATCGCTTATCTACCTTTACTATATTTTAATATATATATTATTAGTTTAAAGTAATCTTATTCTCTCTTTTTTTCTTTTTTTTAAGGGCTAGCCTAAGCTAGCGTTTTTAGACTAATAATAATAATATATTTAGTCTAGATCTTCGTAATATATCTTTTCCTCTTTCGCTATATTTATTTTTATATTATCCTAGGAGCGGGCTATAGAGTATTAGAGCCTTCTCTAATATAAATAAAGATATCTTTTATACCTTCCTCTAAGCTTAAACCTATTAATAACTATAAAACTCCTAGAATACTAGTCGGAAGCTTACCTCTATCTACCTTAATATATATTACTCGCCCTACTATATCTAAGCATAGCATACCCCCTTTTAGCTACTTAGATAGATTATTTCCAAGCTCCCCTTCACTTATTAGGAATTTAATACTAGAGAGTTCGGCTTTTATTCTAATATTAACGTCGCTAATATCTATATCTAGATCGTCTATTAATCTAGAAGATAACCGTTTAACGATAGAATCTTAGGATTACTAGATCTAGTAAGACGGCTATATTAAATATCTTTAATTTAATTAATATATTTAGTATTGAGTTCTCGGGATAGGAAGAATGCGTTTACCGGCTAAGTAGATACTAAAGCGGCTCTCGCGTTTAAATTCTACTACGCCTTACTTCTAGATACGATATATAGTATATAGGATACCCGATAGAGAATAATAATAAAAAGGGCTATTAAGTTATATAGGTATATAATACTTTACTATTCGAGTAGCTTAGGCTAGAGGTCTAGGTTTAGGGCCTTATAGTATATATTAGGTTTATACGTACTAGTTAATAAGTAGCTACGTCTAATCGTGATTAAGTATTTATAATAGGATAATAGGGGTATCCGTATATTTATACTATTAGGTATAAGTAGTACTATATATAAGTCTAGCTTAGTTATCCTAAAGGGGAAATAGCGTACTTTATTACTATAGTAGCCTATATTCTACTAGTACTAAAGGTCTTATACTATTAGGGTCGAGATAGTAAGATATTCTCGTATAATTACTTATAGTAGTAGTAAATATCTCTAATCGGGGTTTACGCTAGGGCCGCTTAGTAAAAAGAAGCTTTTATATTACCCCGACTACTAACGTATTTAAGGAGAAGCCGATAAAACGTAATATTATTAAATATATTTAAGTAATTAGGTAATAGTCTAACCCTATCTACTAGCTATAGTAGATTAGACGGGGCCCGAGATTTACTATAGCCTATAGTATTTACTATAAAATGAAAATATTATTAAAATAATGCTTTAGTAATTACTCTAGTATCCTTAAAGCTATTAAAATTATATCTATTTCTAATAATTATTAATACGTACCTTTTATACTATTTAAAAGAGTTTAGCTTTAAACTAAGCTCGAAGGCCTAGATTAATAGATATTAATTAATAGAGGTCTAGTAAATAGTAAGGTTTATTTTTAAGAACTTCGATAATAAAACTAATAAAATAGTTTCTAGTAAACGACTTAGTATTTTAATTATAGTTTTAGATCCCCTTAAATATCGGGCTTAGCGTAGCTAGCTAATCGGTAAAGATATTTATATTATATTATTAGTTAAATCCACTTACTATCTTAACGTAATTAAAATACTTACTATACGATTACCCTAACCCTTACCCCTAAACGTAGGAACTCTACCTTAATTAACTAAAACTAGCTTCTATTAAATAATCCGTCCACTTCCTAAGATCTAGAAATAGTACCCTAATAATCTAGATTATACGACTAGTCTATAAATAATAGAAGAATCTAGATATAAGGTCGTTAAAGCCTTTATAGCTTATAAGGTTAAAAGCGTATAAAAGTAGTATACCTTCTAATATAAGTTTCTCCTTATTAAACTATACTATAGCGAGGTTTTAGTATATAATTAATATATCGTATTATATCCTATAGGTAAAGTATTAATAGACGTATTATAAATATAAATATTATTAGCGTACTAAGGGATTTTTAATACTTCCTATACCCTAAGTCTTCTTAAAGGCTTAAACGGTGAAGGGGGAGGGTTATTAAGTAAGAAGAAGAGCGGAAGCGCTATTAAGCCGATTACCTTAACGGGGGACTTAGAAGGCTATAATTATAGAACCTATATAGAAGGTTCGGGCTAATAACTCGAGAAGGACTCGGGTCCGACTAAGTATCGAGGAGGCCCTCGTTATTATGGGCGTTATAGTTATAAGAAGTACTTAGGCTAGGGGATAGACTATATAAGAAGTCCTCGGGAAGCGGTATAATATAGTCTTTTAATAGACTAGCTAAGGGGGGAGGTAGGAGTCTTATACTTAGTATTATCGGGATACTCGCCCCTCTAAGTATCGCTAGAGTAAGATACTAATATTAAGCCTAAATTAATCTATATAGGTTAATAATAGAGAATAATAATTAATTAGACTTATACCTATAATTATAGAGAAACTCCCTATTACTAGGTTATTAAGAGGGCGAGGGATTATTATATTAAATATATCGACGTAGAGGATATAGGGGTATAGAAGTGCACTTTCGAGCTAGAAAGAATATAGAAATAGGGGAGCGTAACGTATAGCGATAGATTACTTCCTAGATACCGAGAAAGTAACTAGTTTCCCTATAACGCTTTTTATATAGTATTTAATAATACTATTAAATATTTAGGGGCTAACCTAGAATAATCGCTAATCTTTATCTCTAGGAATATATTCCTAGGAGACTATAGTATACTTACTATAACCTATAAGGGGGCTATACCTAGGCATTTTAGCTTAGTAGAGTAGTTTAGGGATATATCCCTAAAATGACCTTTATAGATAAAAGTAAGCTAATATAGAGGGAATATAAGATATTACTATCCCGCCTAGAAATCCCTATAAATAAGGAACCTTATTTATATATAGTAGTCCTATTTATAGGCATATTTATAGATCTAAGAGTAGCGATCTTAGGGTCTCCCTCCTACCTTTAGCTAGGGATCTTAAACTCCTACTTTTAACTTAAATTTACTCCTTTAATAATAGAGACTCGTAATCGAGAGCCGTATTAGCCGTTTACCCGCTTCTAGGAGGTACTTAGACTAAGCGGGGTATAGCTTAACGATTTAAAGGTATAACCCTCTAACGGATTTCTAATCCTTATTTAATAAATAGTTTATTACCGCTATTAATAGGCTTCTCGAAGGCTTTACTAAGAACTATATATAGGATAGACTTTCCGTTAATTTAAAGGTAATAATCTCTAAATAATTCTCGCGAATTACTTCTCCTCTAGGATATAAGGAAGAAATTAAGCGTTAAGTAACTATTAAGACTTTACTATAATAGGACGTAATCTATTAATTTTATTAATAACTTTAGAGTTTATTAAACTTATTAATAGCTATAGAGAAGATTAAGTAATAGGCTTATTTACTTATATTCTATAATATATAAGAGTAATTCTTACGCTTAAAACGGTATAAGCTTATTAAGCACCTTAAGTCCAAGCTTATAAGGTATAACGAAAATAATATAAATAATAACTATTATAGTTAAGGGAAGGGGGGTCGGAGCCTTAATAGAATTTCTCGAGCACTAGATAAGCGTAGCGTACTACTTATAGATAAATATAACTATATTAACCGTAGAATATAAATTAATCTAAGTAGAAATAAGCTTAATTACTAATATTAGAGTAAAGTCTAGAGTTTTACATAAAGTAGATACTAAACGTTAAAAGAATTACTATATAGCTCTATAGCTATAGGGTTTACTAAATAGAAGATATATAATAGTATTTTAATTATATAGATAAGTTCTTTAATTATTAGAAAAGTACAGTACTACTTTTATATATCGTAGGCTTATATATATAGGAGAAACGTAAAGTAGGACCGGAAAAGCTTACGCTAGTATCGCTAAAGCGGATATAATTCGACGTTTATTAAGGAGATAATAGAAGAACTAATATAATACCTAAGCGAATTATTTCGTAACTTATCCCTTATTATATACCGAATATCTAGCCGCTACTACTTTAGGAGGACGAGGTAGTATATAGCCTTATAGATAGTATATAGGCTCTTAATATTAGGTTTATAGATAAGGATATAATATAGAGCAACCTATTAATATTTAGGGCAACTAATATCGAGGATTTATTACGTTCGACGTAACCCTTAATACGTTAAGGGGGGATAGTTTTTAACGCTCTCTATTATATATATATAATATCTAATATCGACTTTCTATTCTCCGATTCTTTATTCTTCCGATACCTCTATCGGTACGAATAACCGTAGCGGGCTATTAATTAATAAGGTAGCCTCCTTATATATCTAGATATAATTAACCTACGTATCGCTACCGACCTTTATAGTAGGCTTTAGTCTTATTCTAATATATATCTAATAGGCCGAGGCTCTCTTTAACCTTATACGCATCCCTATATATATCGTGCTAGTTATTATAACAACTAAGGAAGTAGGGCGGGCTGCGAATCGACGACCCCGCGATCAGGGAGCGCGATAAGATAAGAATCGGGCCTACCTAGCAAATCACGTAATAGCTCACTTAGATATAAAGGGTAAGTCGTCGGGCTCACTAAGGACGCCGCAATGAGCCAGGGAATAGCTCACGGGATAATACACCGTGATCCTAATATTATAGATCACTAATAACTAACTAGTAAGCTACTTAATATAAGCTTACTACCTAATATAATAAGGATAGGATAGTAGGTATATAAGGATAGATATTCTAGATTTATAGATATATTCTTTCTTATAATAGTAATTAATCTAAATCTTATTTTATATCTATTATAACGAGTACGTAACGCTTTACGATACTATATCGTCTTAGAATTATAACCTAAGCTTCTATAAATAATAACCCTAACCCTCTAATAGTATTCCCTCTTCGGAAGCTACTAGGTCGTAATATTTTAATTACTCTTATTTAATAGGTTTACCTTATAATACTAAGTAATACTTACTATAGGAATAATATCTATTAATAATATCGGAAATAGCGCTAGTAACTTAGCCGCTATAATCTAGGAGCTCTATTCGGAGAACGAATAGCTCCGAGCCTTAATATAATAACTTTAAGGCGGAACGAGTATAAAGGCTCTTCCCCCTTAATTATTTAATAGTAACCTTAGGGCATTTTAATCTTTTATTACCTAGGTACGCTAATACTATAAAGCTAATAAGGGCTAACTTAAATACTAGGGCGAGAAGGTCGCTAACGCCTCCTCTTACTTTAAAGGGGACGCTTTATACTAATTCGAACCCTTTATTAAAGACTATTCTACTTATACTAAGAAAGAAGATATAAAGTAGGCTACCTAGGATATTTACGCTAATATAAATATATTCGAGGAAGCTATTAAAGGGGCGTTTAGAGATATAGATGAGGAACGATAAAACGAAAGAAAGATCCTTTAATTTAAATAGACGGGGCTAGCTATTAAATACGCTACGGAGTTTCGACTCTTAGCTAGCCGATTCGATTAGATAGAGTCCGCTCTTATAGCCCGTTTCTACGAAGGACTTAAAGACGCTATTAAGGACGACCTTATTCGGGAGGATAGACTTAAAACCCTTACCGAGTATATCGCTATAGCTATTAAAATCAACGATCGCTAATATAAACGTAGAATAGAAAAGGGACGAAAGCCCGCTATAGGACTATAGAACCCTCGTATTCCCTACTATTATTCTAATTAAGGACGTAAATACTAGTACGATAAACCCTATATTAGTACGGCTTAGGGATAGACTACCTATATAGGACCTATAGAGCTCGATAATATTAAATATAGTAAACTAAAGGATCTTAAGGATATAAAATACTATAATTATAGTAAAAACGGGTATATAGCTCGAGAATGCTAGTAACCTAAGAAACCCTAGAAACCCGTAAATAAACGATAGCTTAATTATACTTAATACTAGGATTATATTAAAACTAACTAGACCTTCTATTATTAGGACGATTACTTAACCTATAAAGATAATAAGGAATAGAATAGATAATTCCCCTAGGCACCTATAGGATAAAGAACCCTAGCTATAATAGTTATTATTAAGAAGGAAAGACGAATTTAGAAATAGGCTTAATAAGTAATACCGGAGACCTAGGAAATCGATATAAACGAAGAAAGAGCTTATAAATATATTTACCTAGAATTATAATTAGCTCCCTATATAGGACTAATAAACGATATAGAATAGGATAAATATATATAAGCTAGCGAAGAAGAATCTCTACTCGGATAGACTTAACTCTATATACCTATATAGGTATACGAAATTAGTAGCGCTAGCGAGGACTATAACCCCCTAGTACTATAGAACGAACTTATCTACTACGGGACTAAGCTATAGAAGGCTAGCGCCTAAAAGTAAGAAAATACGAAAGAAAATATACGATTTATAGTAGGAGACTATCTAATACTCTACTACGCCTACGAATAATACTATTAATTATTTTAGCCCGAATATATCTATAACGATTATAAATATTATTTTAAAGAGAAAGCTATATACTAGTTTCTCCTACGTAATTACTAGACTAAGCTACGAGTAATAGTAGAGTTCGAATAGGAAAATCGTAAATAGATCTTATATATAGACGAATATAATTAAGGTCGGCTTACGTTCCGACTAGACCCCGCTTATTACGATAAATATTACTAAGACTATATTAGATAGGAGGACTACGATAATAATATATATATAAAGTACTATATAGCTAAGGCTAGAGATTAGAAGCTTTATTATATAAAATACGTTAAGAAGCTACTCTTTAAGGTCTATTATAAGGACAACGATAACCTCGACCTAAATAATCTAAAAATAACGTAGCTACTTACTACGCTACCGCCTTCGGGAAAAGGCAAGCATCAGTCGGATAGGGATAACGACCGATAAAGGAAGTAAGAGCGATCTACTTAGCCGAATAAACTTATAATACGAATTACCTCTACGTAAGAGTAAATATAGGAGGATAATAAGTAAGCGCACTATTAGATAATAGCGCTTAAAGTAACTATATAAGCCCTAAATATATTAATAAGAATAAGATTATATAGAAATATAAGGAGGAACCCTATTAACTTAGTATAATAGAAGGATAAGCGGTCTTATATAGAGGAGGGATCGTAAATATAGAGACTATACCCCTCTAAGTATTTATCTCTCGCCGTTAAGGTTATATAACCTTCGATATTACTAATATAGGAGGAAAATAAATTATCCTAGGTATCTTATAGCTTAGATAATAGAACCCTTAGGTTAACTAGATAGCTAGCCGCGTCTAGTAGAGTACGTTAGCCCTTAAGGAAAGACCTATAAGCGGTCTCTTAAGCGACCTCTAACTAGCCTTTACGAATAAGGATAATTTAAAGGAGATAACCCCGGAGGAGCTTATAATAGAATAATAAGAAAGATTATAGAACGTATTTAAGGAATATTAGAAATATAAAAAGATCTTTAAGGAAGAAGTCGATACGGTGCTACTTAAGTATATATACTACGATTACGAAATCCTAATTAAGGAAGGGGAGAGCCCCCGATTTAATAAGATCTATAGATTAAACCCTCGATAGATAAATACTCTCGATAAGTATCTTAAGGAGAACCTTAGAAAAGGATATATCCGATTATCGATATCCTTAATAGGATACCCGATTCTCTTTATATTAAAGAAGAATAATAAGGAAAGATTATACGTCGATTATAGATAGTTAAACGATATTACTATTAAGAACTACTACCTATTACCTCTAATATTAGAACTTAGGGACGTATTAATAGGAGCTAATTAATTTATAGTACTCGATCTTAAAGGAGTATATAACTTTATCCGTATTAAGGATAGAGAGGAATAGAAAACGGTATTCCGAATACGATAAGGATATTACGAGTATTTAGTTATATTATTTAGATTAATTAATACTCCTATAACCTTCTAAAATATAATTAACGATATATTATAAGAATTCCTAGACGTCTTCGTAATAATATATCTTAATAATATTCTAATCTTCTCGAAGATAATAGAAGAATATAAGGGATACGTCTATTAAGTCCTCATACGACTATACTAGTACGAGCTATTAATAGAACTAGAAAAAGCTAAATTCTATATATAGGAAGTAGATTTCCTAGAGTATACGATTACTTTAGGAGAAATTAAGATAGAAAAATCTAAAGTAATAGCTATTAGGGAATAGCTTATACTAAAGAACGTTAAGGACGTTAGAGTATTCCTCGGTTTCGTTAACTTCTATTAACGATTCTTAAAAGGATAGAATAAGATTATTAATCTTTTAATAAGCTTTATAATTAAGGAAATAGAGTTCGTATAGAACGAACTCTAAGAAAAGGCATTTCGCTAAATTATCGATACCGTCTTTAGCGAATTAGTCCTCTAAATAATAGACCCCGAAAAACCTATAGAAGTCGAGATAGATACCTCCGATTTCGCTATTAGAGGATAATTAGGATAAAGGGACGATTAAGGACGCTTATACCTAATAGCGTTCTTCTCGAAGAAGCTATATAGATTAAAGCTTAATTACTAGATATACGATAAAGAACTTATAGTAATTATCGAAACCTTTAAAGAATAGAGAATATATCTCTCTAGAGTACGATACGAAGTTAAGGTCTATACCGATTATAAAAATCTTATATACTTTATAATAAATAAAGACCTTAATAAACGCTAAATAAGATAAGTAGAATTCCTTTCGGAATTTAACTTTACTATTATCTATTATAAAGGATCTAAGAATAGTAGGGTAGATATTCTAAGTAGACGCTTAGATTATAAATAAAATACGCCCCTTAATATTAACGCTATCCTAATAAAAGATAAAGAAGGGAATCTTATCCCTTATTACTAAACGCTAATAATTATTACTCGCGTAATACCTACTAAGCTACCTAAGAGTACTATAGAGCTTATCGAATAAGTCTACGGGGCTAAGGCCTATAGATACTAAGGAGTAGCGAAAATATTCGCTTAACTTAGAAAATATTACGACTTTAAAGGAACTAGATAGGACGTTATAATAGTAATCCGTAATTATAACCTCTATAAGAAAAGTAAAGTAGAGAGATATAGGCCCTATAGAGAACTTAAAGTACTATTAGTATTAACCGTAGCCTAGGAGTTAGTCTTACTAGACTTTATTATTAGCCTATTACCGTCGAAGGAACCTTTAACTAGGACCTTTTACGATAATATCCTAGTAATCGTCGACTAATTTACTAAATACTCTTACTTTCTCTTATATAAAGCTATAGGAATAGTAGAAGACCTCGTTTATATATTCCTTAGGAATATTATAGGATAATACGGACTCCTAAAAGAACTAGTATTAGATAGAGATAAGCTCTTTATTAGTAATTTCTAGAAGTTATTTATCGCTTAACTTAGAGCTAAATATAAGCTATCTACGGCTTTTTATTTATAGATAGACGGATAGATAGAAAGAACGAACTAGACTCTAGAGTAATACCTTTAATATTATATTAACTACTAATAAGATAACTAAGTTATATTACTACCTATTATATAATTCGTATATAATAGCTTACTAAGCGAGTTAATAAAGGAATTACCCTTCTATACTAACTATAGGTATAACCTAATAGCTTACGTAGAACGCCGCGAAATACCGGATACGCTAAAAGCAATTAATATTATAATTAATATCTATAAGATCTAGGAATAAATTAAGCTCGACCTCGAGCTCGTATATACTAGAATAACTACGTACGCTAATAATATAAGGATAAAGGGACTATCTTTATAGGAGGGAGATAGCGTCTACCTTATCCGCTAAAATATTAAAACTAAACGATTAAACGATAAATTAGATTTTAAGAAACTAGGATTATTTAAATTCTTAAGAAACTCTCGGATATTAACTACTACCTCTTATTATTAGAGAATATAAAGATTTACCCCGTTTTTTATATTATACTATTAGAGCTAGTACTATATAATATATTACTCGAAATAAACGTAGAAATCGAAAATACTAACGAGATATAAAATCGAAAGAATCCTCGATTATAGAAAGATAAATAAATAAGAAGAATACTTAATTAAATAGAAGAACTATG
>NW_009276930.1:1083609-1086107 GCF_000150675.1 Verticillium dahliae VdLs.17
ATCGGCCTAGAGGAAGAGTATTATATAATAATTAAGGAAGTAAGGCGGGCCGCGAATCGACGACCCCGCAATTAAGGAGCGCGATAAGATAAGAATCGGGCCTACCTAGTAAATTACGTAATAGCTTACTTAGATATAAAGGGTAAGTCGTCGGGCTCACTAAGGACGCCGTAATAAGCTAGGGAATAGCTTACGGGATAATATACCGTAATCCTAATATTATAGATCACTAATAACTAACTAGTAAGCTATTTAATATAAGCTTACTACCTAATATAATAAGGATAGGATAGTAGGTATATAAGGACGGATATTCTAGATTTATAGATATATTCTTTCTCATGATAGTGATTAATCTAAGTCTTACTTTATATCTATTATAACGAGTACGTAACGCCTTATAATACTATATCGTCTCAGAGTTATAACCTAAGCTTCTGTAAATAGTAACCCTAACCCTCTAATAGTGTTCCCCCCTTCGGAAGCTGCTAGGTCGTAATAGTTATCTATAGGAACGAGAAAGGACTTAATATTAAGTAGGACACGGATAAGCTTATCTTTCTACTAATCCCTTAAGGGTTATATCTCTAAATAAGATAGTAACCTTAGAGAATAGTAAAAGCTATATCGGGTCTAGAATAGCGAGAATAATTTATAGAGGGGAGACTTAGTACTAAGCCTCTACCCTTCGCCTCTACGTTAATAGTAGGATATACGTTAGCCTATAATATAACTATACCGACTAAGCACTTATAATTAGTATATAGATATATAGAGCGATTAATACTATCCTTAAAGCTATACCCTATTATCGAATTAGGGAAGTATTTATATTAGCTATATATCTTATTAAAAGGTAACCCTAATAGAGAGAATCTTAATAGGGATTAGAAAGAGGGAGGAATAGATTTTAAGGTATAAAATCCCTCCTAGCGCCTATATAAGTTTTAGTAAGCTTAAGCAACGATTTATATTACTAGCGAGCTACTCCATATTATAAAGATAGCCCTAACCTCTAAGCTATTTAGCGATACTTAAATTAAATAGAGCTATCTAGCCCCCCGATCCCGCTTAAACCTACTTTCAAGGGCTATATCCGCTCCGAAGAGAATATAATACTTCTCGTAAATAATTATATTTAGGGTAAACTCGCTTACGTACCTAGAGGACCCTATTAATACGAAGTTTATCTCTTAATCCGAAGCGATTCTACTTTTATTATAGAAGATAACGTAACTAGACCCTAGAGATATTATTTTAATTAAGGCTATCCGGCTTTAATAGATAATCGGTTAATTACGACTCTTTACGATAGATCTCTAACTCAGATAGCTATTACTATTACCCGTAATAGTATAGAGTATCGGGTTATCTTATATTTTAAGCCCGAGGACGTGAAAAATCTATCTACCTTATTATAAGAAGCGTAGAAATAGTTATAAGCCCTATTACTACCCTCGATATAATATACCTCCGCTAATTATAATATCTATATTAAGTCTAGTATTACTTAAGGGACGAGTTAATTAAATCTTTATTATTATATAATCGCTAGGGCTAGACCGTAAATTAACCGTCTCTTATTTTAGGTATAAGAAATAGATCCCCTTTCTTATATTTCCCTAGAGTATAATTATAATAATAATATAAATATACCCGTAAATATATTAGCATTCTTAGACTCTTTCTTAGTAATTATTATAGATTAAAGAAAATATAACCGCTTCCCTAGAAGTCTCTCTACTAGCTATACTAAAGTAGATAAAGCTATAACTATATCTTAAATACTAGGTCGCCCCTCTAAACCCTAAGATTAAGCCTAGTATATCGTTTACTACTTAGTCTACCCGTATAAGCCGAGAATAATAATAAATACCGTAGAAGCGTCTTACCTCGTAGCGAGTTATTAATATATATAGCTTAATAAAGTTATAGAAATAGCCCTAAGAATATAAATAGGTAGGAATAGGATATCTCTTAAATCTCTCTAAAATAGGCGGATCCTCTTAACGGTTTTAGTAAAGAGCTATTGAGAAACGAAGCCTACCCTAAGAGTATCCTAAGATAGGCTATTAATAATAGCCTTCTAATATAATAACTATAATATAATATCTATTAGTAGACTATAGTCTATAAACCCGGATAGGTAAATCGAGTAGATTACTTAAGGAAATTTCCTATTTCTCGTTATTAGTAGGTCCTATAATCTTATTAATTATCCTTACTACTAATTTAAGATACGCCTTTATAATATAGTATTATTCCTTAACTTACTTCTTTACTACTTTATAAATCTTCGGAGCTTAGGTATAATTATTCCTAAGGTAGGTTCGACTTAATACTACTCGTTATTTTAAAATATAATCTCCTAGCCTCCCTTAAAAAGATATCGAGTCTAAAAGTTATTATTATCCGCCCTTAACTTTAAGCTATTTTAGGTTTCTAATACTAAGCTATCGAGGAACTATCGATCTTATACTATTATTACCTAGAAAGCT
>NW_009276930.1:1086207-1089606 GCF_000150675.1 Verticillium dahliae VdLs.17
CGATCGCTATAGTAGCTATATTTCGATATAGCGTCGTCGATATATTAACGAAGGTCTAATTAATAATAAATTATATAATTATATTAACCCTTAATATAAATAGCTCTCTAGTAAGTATTAATACCTCCGACTTAGGGGTTCTCGAAAGGGATAAGAACCTACCTATAGATACTATAAAGGAAAGTAATATTATTATCTACGAAGACGATAACCTTATAAGCTTTCTTTCTAGAGTCTAGGATACTTTCTTATCGGAGCGTTAGTTAGAGTAGAGTAAAGAGGTCTTCCGTACGTAATCCGTAGTAGATAGAAGATAAATAGGGGGTCGGAATATATCTAAATTTTAGCTATCTATAGCTTAGAGGGCCCTCCGTAACCTCTATATACGTTTCTTATAGCCCTTAGCCCCCCTAACCGACCCCCTACTTAGCGACTCTATAGGGAACCCGTAGGGTCCCCTAATATATCTATAGGCTATTTAAGCTACTCCTACTTACCGGCTTAGGTAATATAAGAGATATATACCTTTTAGATCTTTTTACTTTAAAACGAATAAGTTTACCTTAGCTTATACGTAACTAAGCCTAGTAGAAAGTACGTAGATCGATATATACTTATACCTAGTATTAACGTAGGTTTTAAGCCCGCTAATAAACTTAGCTATCTTATTACTATATATAGAAATAACTACTATTATACTAATTAGCCTAAGTAATAGAGAGATCGGAGGTAAAGCGGAGGTATATCGGAAATAAGTAATAATATAAATAATGAGTCGTATATATCGGAATAAGCTAAGAGGTAAGTACCTAGTTATCTTAAACGATTATAGTACTTATAATCGATTAATAAAAGTATAGAGCAAAGTCTATATAGTAAATATCTTAACGGGTTCGGAGAGTAATATAGTATTATTTAGTAATAAAGATAGGGTATAAAGTCGCGTAGCTAGAGTTAAGAACCTACGTTTCCTTCTAAGTACCCGAGAATATCGTCTATTATTTTAGCGGGTCGCAGGCTTTACGCTATCTAAGTTAATAGTAATAATGCCTCTTTCCGATTTATAGTTTCGCTTCGACTTTAGGGCAGGAAAGACGTAATTAGCGTATATACTATTATAGCCATCTTATATTTTTACGTCTATAAGTTATCTACTTCTTCTAATTACTACTATCCTTATCCTTACCTCTATCTTCGCTACTAAAATACGAAGCATTCCTAAAGGTTATATCTTTATCGATAATTAGGGCGTCTTCTAAGCTATTCGATTTACCTCCGCCCTTACTAATAAGCTTAATATAGTCTTAGGGGTCTAGCTTTAAGTTAGGATCTATATTTCTTTATTATTAGCTACGTATAGGGGTACTATAATTACGACGGATACTATACTTACTTATCTATTAAGATTCTAGAAAGATATTAAGGAAGCCCTAATATTTAATTAAGTATAATATATTTCTTATAGCTAATTTAGCGCCGTTTTATACCTATAGGTTAATAAGTAGCGGAGCACTCTTATAACCTTTACTTTAAGAGAGTCCCCGGGGAATATAGCTTATTAAGGAGTACGCCTTAACTATCTAGGGGTATACTCGAAGCTATCTATATAATAAGGCGTACGAGTACTATACCTTATATAGGCGGTGAGTCGAACCGTATATAATATAAACCGCGATCCTACGATTAATACCACGTTTCCTTAGCTACTCTATTCGGATAGCTACTATATACTATTTTCCAACTATTTCACCCTTCCTAGTAGGCTATAGGATAATATACTATATTCACTAATAATAAAGTAATCGAAAGAATAGATCTATCTAACTTATTATAACTAAGCTAGTATATTTTAATACTAACTCTACTCGAAAAAAAAAATATATCTCTACTTAGATATATCTTAGTTACGACCTAAGGTATTATATAGTAGTAATATAGTATACGTTGATACTAGATAGGGCCTTAGGGATAAGGCTAATATCGTCGTATACTACCCCCTTTTAGTTATTAGAATGCATTATATAGAGGTATTATATATATAATAATCCGCGTATATAAATCAATAATACGCCGGGCCCTATTATCCGATAAAATAGTAGCCTAAATATATAATAAGCGGTACGGACTCTAGAAGAATATCGTTACTACGAAATTAAATAAAGTAATATAATAGGAGACTTTCTAGTAATTACTTCCGGGAGACTATTAGCTAGTTATTAATAATAGTAAAACGATTTAAATATTACCGGGGCGGTAACTAGAAAGAATGCATTAAATGAAGATTCTATAAAGGTATATATATAAGTACCTCCAGGTCGTAGATAGGACTATACCTAATCGGCAATAAATATTTAATAGAGCCTTATATCCGGCCGGCTAGTCGTTAAAGAGTTGCGATTACTATATAAGGTATACTATATAGACTAGTGATCTATATAATAATGCCAATAGGGCTATTAATAGGGGATATCACTAATTAGTAGGTAATTCGGCTATATTACGGAACTATAATCTATATACTAACTAGATTATACGAATATAGTGCCTATACTAATATAATAATAAAGCGCTATTAATCTATTTATTCTATTACCGTCTTAAAACGGTAGCCTCGTTTACGTCTATCGGATAAACCCCGATTATCTAAAGTTACTTAAGCTACTAAGATATACGATCCGAGAGCTTATAAAATACCCCGCATTATTAGGTATTATTATCCGTAATACGCCCCTAATAACTACTAATATTAGTTAAGCGTTATATATTTATTTATAATAATAGCGACCCTATTTAATTTAGAGGATATACTATAATCGATCTATAAGAAAGGCTTCTATAATTTAAACGAGCCCTTAACGGGCAACCGAATTACTATAATAGAGCGTAATTACTTCTAATACTTTATAGAATATAGCTTAGACTTTTATAATTAATTCGCCTTTAACGTAGTAAGTTATCCGGAGAATATCTATAGAACTCCTTTAACCGTTTAAAGCGTATTAGAAGTATTCTCGAAGAGTCTCTCGAGAGATACCGCCTCGGTTACTAGCTCCGATATAAAGAATATCCTAGCTACGTTAAATACTTTAGGAGAGGTAGGCTAGAAGCTAGCTAGCGCGTCTTAATAATATAATTATAGGCTATAAGTTCGTAATTAGACTATTATCCCCGTTCGCACCTTTATAAAATAGATACTTTTAAAAGCCGAAGATCTTTTAATGAAATACTATTATCGGAGCTAGATCGTATAAGCTTAAAGCCTAAACTAATAGACCTCCCGGTTAACGGCCTATAAATAGTCCTCTAATAGTATAAGTTTTAGCCTAACTCTTTAGTATAATTATAGATACCCGCCTCGGGTTTAAAATTATGGAAGGATATATTATTATATTTCTATGA
>NW_009276930.1:1089743-1106702 GCF_000150675.1 Verticillium dahliae VdLs.17
TAAACCTAAACCGGTTATAGACTAGAATTATATATTCTCCTATATATACTAAAGTAATCGCTATATTTACTATTCGATAATATAGGGTATAATAGTAATAGTAGAGGAGACCGTATAGGGTTATACTTATCGGGGTAATTATTTACTTATTAGCCGAGTTAAGGGATAAAAGGGCGCTATACTATTATATTCTCGGAGCTAAGGGGTCTCTCTACTAATCCTATTATCCGTGAACTAATAGGTTCTCTTAGTTCGTAGTGCTTCTATACGTAAATTCGCATTATCTATAATACGTTTCCTCTTAATTACTCCTTTTACTCTTTAGTAGCTTATATCGTCTAGTTCCTTATAAGTACGTTTACGTAATTTAGTATATATTTAGTTAATAAAGTCCCTTTTCCTCTTACTTATTTAAGGATACTTCTTAATATACTTAATATATTCACTAGCGAGCCCTAAAACCTTAAAATAGTATAAGTAGACCTCCTCGTACCTAATATCTAGATAGATAGTATAAGGAATAATTTAAAGACTAAGTAAGGTCTAGTAGGATAGGGCTTATACTACTAAAAGTACCGCTAAAGCCTCTATTTAATTTTAAAGGGTTCCGATTATTTATACGTTAAATAATAATATACTCTAGTAATATCTCCTATCCTTATACCTATATATTAGATCGTTTTATACTTATTATAGTAATTATCTTTATAATTATTCGACCTATTATAATTATCCGAGCCGTTTTTATCGTTAACTTTAAAGTAACTTTAGTACCTTTCGATTTCGGCTTCTAATTAGCGTTCTA
Organism: Verticillium dahliae VdLs.17; assembly: GCF_000150675.1. Classification (NCBI taxonomy): domain Eukaryota; kingdom Fungi; phylum Ascomycota; class Sordariomycetes; order Glomerellales; family Plectosphaerellaceae; genus Verticillium; species Verticillium dahliae. The sequence continues at coordinate 1,090,549 of NW_009276930.1, forward strand.
AGGACTAGAGGATATTAGTTTAGAAGGCGTAATAGTAAGGGATACGGACTCGAATACCCTTAATATATTTAGATAGGTTATATTCCGTTTCGAATAAAGCCGAATACGTATATTAACGATATTAGCGAGTCTCTCCTAATATAGTATTTAATATAGAGAGAGGTTAAAGGGAGAGGCTAGAAATAATAGACCTAGGGCGGGTAGTATTTATATCTAATAACGGCACTATAGAGATAATAGTATTTTAATTAGCTAATAGGTCTATTACGGTAATACGTAGTATACTATATAGCGATTAATAGGTAATTACTAAGTTATTAGGATAAATACTATATAATGCCCTAGATATTACTTAGGGCTAATATTATAACTATCTAGCTTAATTAACGCACCCCTTCTCTCTACTTGATATACTCTTAATAAGCTTCGAATTAAGCTCCTAAAGCCGAAAACTAAGAATATCTTAAAGGGAACCCTATAAAACCTATAACGGTAAAGGCATTGTGAACGGCATTCTGTGCCCTACCTATAATAGTAAGCTATCCTAACGTATCTTAGTATCATATATAAGTAATCCTAGGTTATTAGTATCTCGGTTTAAGCGGCTAATTAAATACTCTATAAATAATAGTATATAGATTTATTATAAGCTAGATATAGGGTAAATAAGATTATCTCTTCCTAAGCCGATCTTATTAGTTAGTATATAGGAGTAATACGCTAATAGTCGCTAAAACCGAGGAAATGGAGCCCCGGTAAAGGAGTACGGATTCCTAGTACGTGATATTATAGTTATAAGGTTTATAAATAACCCATTTAGAAAACAAAATAGAGAGGTAGGTATATAACGAAGGTTCCTACCCCGCTATAGATACCCTATAGTTAGTAAGCTTTATAGGCCGATAAATAGCGATTAATTACTCGGGAAGCTTAGAGATAGTATAACTATATCCTTTATTAGGATACTTATTATTAGAAGATACTAGATAATTATCGTTACTTAATAGAGGCGTCGATTAGAAATTAAATATAAAGATATTATTCGTTTTAAGAGATATCGTTTAATAGCAGTAATCTAAGCCTTTCGATAGCTCTAAATATAATTTCTCGAGAATAGTCTCTCCTTTATTTTAATATTATAAGCCCTTACCCGTTACTATATCTCGGGATCTCGGAGTTATTCTAATATCGTTTCTTACGAGTAAGTCCCGGAAATCTAGGTTAAGTACTAAAAAAAAGGGTAAGGATAGGGTAACTAAAGATAAGCTAAAGGATAGATCGATTAAGAAGTATAAAAAGAAGGACGAGAAAAAGGATAAGAAGAAGGCTAAATATTAAGAGCTATTTATTAACCTCTATTATACGATTTATTATTACGACCTAGTAGCTTCCAAAGGGGGAACACTATTAGAGGGTTAGGGTTGCTATTTATAGAAGCTTAGGTTATAACTCTAAGACGATATAGTATCGTAAGGCGTTACGTACTCGTTATAATAGATATAAAGTAAGACTTAGATTAATTATTATTATAAGAAGGAATATATCTATAAGTCTAGAATATCCGTCCTTATATACCTACTATCCTATCCTTATTATATTAAGTAGTAAGCTTATATTAGATAGCTTACTATTATATCGTAATCCTCTTATATTAGATTACGGCTTATAGTAATCTAAGTATAATAGTGATCCTTAGTCCTAGATTACTATTTCCTAGTAATCCTATTATATAACCTAGCATTAGTGAGCCTTATCTTATTAGTAACCCTAGATCTTCTAACGTAGGGTTTATCTATAGCTAGTTATTCGACCTATACTCGTTATATAATACTCCTCCTTTAGGCCGATATCCTAACGGCTATAAGTAGTAGGTCCTACCCTAGATTCGGTTAATCCGTAAACTCCTCTTTTATTAACTATAATACGATATCTAGTTATATTCGAAAACCTCTATCGAAGAAAACCGTTAAGCGTATTAACCTTACGTCTTTAATCGAGTCGAAGGGTTCTAACGCGGATATACTTTATACTTAATACTTCTGGAAAGGTTTAAAATATCGTATATCGGAGAAGTCTACGTAGTACGGGGAGTATATAAAGCGAGGTCGTTAGTATAATAGTATTTTAGTATCGTCTTCTCGTAAGTATTGTATTTTCTACTAATTAAGTTATCGTAGTTAATAGTAGTTTAATTAAGCGTCTTTTAAAAACCGAAAAGAAATTAGAAGATAATAAAGAGACTGCGGAAGAAGCGTTAGCTAAATTATAGGAGGATCTATTATATACCGTAAATCGCTTATAATAGATTTAGTAGATTAAGAAGAAGGTAAAGGAGTATAGTAACGAGGCGTTTCGTCGAGGTATCTAGGAGCTAGACGAGGAGGATAGCTTATTTCCTATTCTTAATACTTATAAGTATTATATAGAGAGTAATTTAGCGTTTATAGGGGTAACTTCTAATACGGACTAGCCCTCTTTAGGTTTAGGGGAGTTATTAATAGAGTTTAGTATTAGTAAAACTACCTTAATAGCTACGGGTAGTTTAAGTTCTTAATTAGTTCTTATATATTTTCTTCGTAGCTATAATTCTTCTATTTAATAAAGTACTCGTCTTAGTTATCCTTTATTCTATAATCGATAATTCTTTTAACTTCGTATTCGTTTATATTTTCTACTTCTACGCTAATTATAAATAATATATTTAGTAGTACTAGTTCTAAAAGTACTATATAAAAGATAAGGTGAATCTTTATATTCTCTAGTAATAAGAGGTAGTAGTTAGTATCTAAGAGTTTCTTGAAAATTTTAATAGGTCCTAGTTTTTTAAAGTCTAATTTATCGTTTAATTATTTAGTTTTAATATTTTAGTAGATAAGGTAGACGCTACCTCCCTCCTATAAAGATAGTCCCTTTATCTTTATTTTATTAGCGTATATAGTTATTCTAATATATACGAGCTCGAGGTCGAGCTTAATCTAGTCCTAGATCTTACGGATATTAGCTATAATATTAATTACTTTTAGCGTATCTAGTGCTTTATAGCGTTCTACGTAGGCTATTAGGTTATACTTATAGTTAGTATAGAAAGGTAACTCCTTTATAGACTCGCTTAATAAGCTATTATATATAAACTATATAATAGGTAGTAATATAACCTAGTTATCTTATTAATAGTTAATATAATACTAGAGGTATTACTCTAAAGTCTAGTTCGTTCTTTCCGTTTATCTATCTATCTACGGGTAAAAAGCCGTAGATAGTTTATATTTAGCTCTAAGTTAAGCGATAAGTAACTTCTAGAAGTTACTAGTAAAGAGCTTATCTCTATTTAATATTAATTCTTTTAAGAGTCCGTACTATCTTATAATATTTCTAAGGAAGATATAGGCGAGGTCTTCTACCGTTCCTATAGCTTTATATAGGAGAAAATACGAGTATTTAATAAATCGGTCTACGATTACTAGGATATTATCGTAAAAGGTCCTAGTTAAAGGTTCCTTCGATAATAATAGGCTAATAATAAAGTCTAATAAGATTAACTCCTAAGCTACTATTAATATTAATAAAGCCTTAAGCTCTCTATAAAGCCTATATCTTTCTATTATATTCTTTTTATAGAGGTCGTAGTTACGAATAATTATTATAACGTCCTATCTAATTCCTTTAAAGTTATAGTATTTCTTAAATCGAGTAAAGGTCTTCGCTATTCCTTAATACTTATAGGCCTTAGCTTCGTAGACTTATCGAATTAGTTCTAATACTTCTATAGATAATCTAGCGGGTATTACGCGAATAGTAACTATTAGCGTTTAGTAATAAGGGATAAGATTCCCTTCTTTATCTTTCGCTAGGATAGCGTTAATATTAAGGGGCGTATTTTATTTATAATCTAAGCGTCTATTTAGAATATCTACCCTATTATTCTTAGATCCTTTATAATAGATAATAGTAAAATTAAATTCCGAAAGGAATTCTATTTATCTTATTTAGTATTTATTAAAGTCTTTATTTATTATAAAATATATAAGATTTTTATAATTAATATAGACTTTAACTTCGTATCGTACTCTAGAGAGATACGTTCTCTATTCTTTAAAGTCTTCGATAATTACTATAAGTTCTTTATTATATATCTAATAATTAAGCTCTAATCTATATAGCTTCTTCGAGAAGAACGCTATTAAATATAAGCGTCCTTAATCGTCCTTTTATCCTAATTATCCTCTAATAGCGAAATCGGAGGTATCTATCTTGACTTCTATAGGTTTTTCGGGGTCTATTATCTAGAGGACTAGTTCGCTAAGGACGGTATCGATAATTTAGCGAAATGCCTTTTCTTAGGGTTCGTTCTATACGAATTCTATTTCCTTAACTATAAAGCTCGTTAAAGGATTAATAATTTTATTATATCTTTTTAAGAATCGTCGATAGAAGTTAACGAAACCGAAGAATACTTTAATATCCTTAACGTTCTTTAATATAGGCTATTCCCTAATAGCTATTACTTTAGATTTTTCTATCCTAATTTCTCCTAAGGTAATCGTATACCCTAGGAAATCTACTTCCTATATATAGAACTTAGCTTTTTCTAGTTTTATTAATAGCTTATATTAATATAATCGTATAAGGACTTAATAGATATATCCTTTATATTCTTCTATTATCTTTAAGAAGATGTTACGACCTGGCAGCTTCCGAAGGGGGAACACTGTCAGAGGGTTGGGGTTGCTGTTTGCAGAAGCTTAGGTTGTGACTCTGAGACGATGTGGTGTCGTAAGGCGTTGCGCACTCGTTACAATGAATACAAGGTAAGACTTAGATTGATCACTGTCGTGAGAAGGAATGTATCTACAAGTCCAGAATGTCCGTCCTTATATACCTGCCATCCTGTCCTTGTTGTGTTAGGTGGTGAGCTCATGTTGGATGGCTCACTGTTATATCGTGATCCTCTTATGTTGGATCACGGCTCACGGTGATCCAAGCATAATAGTGATCCTTGGTCCTGGATCACTGTTTCCTGGTGATCCTGTCACGTGACCTAGCCTTGGCAAGCCTTATCTTATCAGTGACCCTGGATCTTCTGACGTGGGGTTTGTCTGCGGCCGGTTGTTCGACCCGTGCTTGTTACATGATACTCCTCCTTCAGGCCGATGTCCCAACGGCCATAAGTAGTAGGTCCTGCCCCAGATTCGGTTGGTCCGCAAACTCCTCTTTTACTAACCGTGACACGATGTCCAGTCGCATTCGAAAACCTCTATCGAAGAAAACCGTTGAGCGCGTCAACCTTGCGTCTTCAATCGAGTCGAAGGGTTCTGACGCGGACATGCCTTGTACCTGGTGCTTCCGGAAAGGTTTGAAATGTCGTATGTCGGAGAAGTCTGCGCGGTGCGGGGAGTGTGTGAAGCGAGGTCGTCAGTGCGACGGTGTTTTGGTGTCGTCTTCTCGTGAGTATCGTGTTTTCCGCTGGTCAGGTTATCGTGGCTGATGGTGGCTCAGTTGAGCGTCTTTCAAAAACCGAAAAGAAATTGGAAGATGACGAAGAGGCCGCGGAAGAAGCGCTGGCCAAATTGCAGGAGGATCTGTCGCACGCCGTGAATCGCTTGCGGCGGATTCGGCAGATCAAGAAGAAGGTGAAGGAGCGTAGTGACGAGGCGTTTCGTCGGGGTATCCAGGAGCTGGACGAGGAGGATAGCTTGCTTCCTGCTCTCAATGCTCATGAGTATTATGTGGAGAGTGATTTGGCGTTTATGGGGGTGACTTCCGACGCGGACTGGCCCTCTTTGGGTTTAGGGGAGTTGCCGGAGGAGTCTGGTGTTGGTGAAACTGCCTCAGCAGCTGCGGGCAGTTCAAGTTCCTGATTGGTTCCCATGTGTTTTCTTCGTGGCCGTAGTTCTTCCACTTAATGAGGTACTCGTCCTGGTTGTCCTTCGTTCTGTGGTCGATGATTCTTTCGACTTCGTATTCGTTTGTGTCTTCTACTTCCACGCTGGTTGCAAGTGGTGCGTTCGGTGGTGCTGGTTCTAAAAGTGCTATATGAAAGATGGGGTGAATCTTCATGTTCTCTGGCAATGAGAGGTGGTAGTTGGTATCCGAGAGTTTCTTGAAAATTTTGAAAGGTCCTAGTTTTTTGAAGTCCAGTTTGTCGTTTGGTCGTTTGGTTTTTATGTTTCGGCGGATAAGGTAGACGCTACCTCCCTCCTGTAAGGATGGTCCCTTCATCCTTGTTTTGTTGGCGTACGTGGTCATTCTGGTACGTACGAGCTCGAGGTCGAGCTTAATTTGGTCCTGAATCTTGCGGATGTTGTCCGCGATGTGGATTGCTTTTGGTGTGTCTGGCGCTTCGCGTCGTTCTGCGTAAGCTGTGGGGTTGTACCCGTAGTTGGCATAGAAGGGTGATTCCTTTGTTGACTCGCTTGGTGAGCTGTTGTATGCGAACTGTGCGATGGGTAGTAATGTGACCCAGTCATCTTGTTGGTAGTTGATATAACACCGAAGGTACTGCTCTAGAGTCTGGTTCGTTCTTTCTGTCTGTCCGTCTGTCTGCGGGTGAAAAGCCGTGGATAGCTTATGTTTGGCTCCAAGTTGAGCGATGAGTGACTTCCAGAAGTTGCTGGTGAAGAGCTTGTCTCTATCTGACACCAGTTCTTTTGGGAGTCCGTGTTGTCCCACAATGTTCCTGAGGAACACATAGGCGAGGTCTTCTGCCGTTCCTGTGGCTTTATACGGGAGAAAGTAGGAGTACTTGGTGAGTCGGTCGACGACTACTAGGATGTTGTCGTAAGAGGTCCCAGTTAAGGGTTCCTTCGATGGTGGCAGGCTGGTGATGAAGTCCAGTGAGACTGACTCCCAGGCTGCGGTTGGTACTGGTAGTGCTTTGAGTTCTCCATAAGGCCTGTGCCTTTCTGCCTTGCTCTTTTTGCAGAGGTTGCAGTTGCGGATGACTGTTGTGACGTCCTGTCTGGTTCCTTTGAAGTTATGGTGTTTCTTAAGTCGAGCGAAGGTCTTCGCTACTCCTTGGTGCCCGTGGGCCTTGGCTTCGTGGACTTGTCGAATTAGTTCCAATGCTTCCGTAGGTGGCCTGGCGGGTGTCACGCGAGTGGTGACTGCCAGCGTTCGGTGGTACGGGATTAGATTTCCTTCTTTGTCGCTTGCGAGGATTGCGTTATTGTTTGGGGGTGTGGTTTGTTCGTGGTCTGAGCGTCTGCTCAAGATATCTGCCCTGCCATTCTCAGATCCTTTGCGGTAGATGATGGTGAAGTTGAATTCCGAGAGGAATTCCGCCCATCTAATCTGTCGTTTGTTGAGGTCTTTGTTCGTTGTGAAGTGTGCAAGATTCTTGTGGTCAGTGTAGACCTTGACTTCGTGTCGTGCTCCGGAGAGATACGTTCTCCATTCTTTGAAGGCTTCGATGATTGCCATGAGTTCTTTGTCGTGTATCTGATAGTTGAGCTCTGGTCCGTGTAGCTTCTTCGAGAAGAACGCTACTGGGTGCAGGCGTCCTTGGTCGTCCCTTTGGCCTAACTGTCCTCCAATGGCGAAGTCGGAGGCATCTGTCTCGACTTCCATGGGTTTTTCGGGGTCTATCATCCGGAGGACTGGCTCGCTGAGGACGGCGTCGATGATTTGGCGAAATGCTTTTTCTTGGGGTTCGTTCCACGCGAACTCTATTTCCTTGACCGTGAGGTTTGTCAAAGGGTTGGCGGTCTTGCTGTATCCTTTTAGGAATCGTCGATAGAAGTTGACGAAACCGAGGAATGCTCTGACGTCCTTGACGTTTTTTGGTGTAGGCCATTCCCTGATGGCTGCTACTTTGGATTTTTCCATCCTGATTTCTCCTGGGGTGATCGTATACCCTAGGAAATCTACTTCCTGTGTGTGGAACTTGGCTTTTTCAGGCTCTACTAACAGCTCGTGCTGGTGTAGTCGTGTGAGGACCTGGTGGACGTGTCCCTTGTGTTCTTCCACTGTCTTCGAGAAGATCAGAATGTCATCGAGATACACCACCACGAAGACGTCCAGGAATTCTCGCAGTACATCGTTGATCATGTTTTGGAAGGTTGCGGGGGCGTTGGTCAGTCCGAATGGCATGACCAAGTACTCGTAGTGTCCTCGTCGTGTTCGGAATGCCGTTTTCCATTCCTCTCCATCCTTGATGCGGATGAGGTTATATGCTCCTTTGAGATCGAGCGCTGTGAACCAATTGGCTCCTGCTAATGCGTCCCTGAGTTCTGATATCAGAGGCAATGGGTAGCAGTTCTTGATGGTAATGTCGTTCAACTGTCTGTAGTCGACGCATAGTCTTTCCTTGCCATTCTTCTTTGGCACAAAGAGAATCGGGTATCCTGCTGGGGATGTCGATGGTCGGATGTATCCTTTTCTGAGGTTCTCCTTGAGATACTCGTCGAGAGTATCCATCTGTCGAGGGTTTAATCCGTAGATCTTGTTAAATCGGGGGCTCTCCCCTTCCTTGATTGGGATTTCGTGGTCGTAGTGTGTGTGCTTAGGTAGCACCGTGTCGACTTCTTCCCTGAAGATCTTTTCGTACTTCCAGTATTCCTTGGGTACGTTCTGCAGTCTTTCTTGCTGTTCTGTTGTGAGCTCCTCCGGGGTTGTCTCCTCTGAGTTGTCCCTATTCGTGAGGGCTAGTTGGAGGTCGCTTGAGAGACCGCTCGTGGGTCTTTCCTCAGGGGCTGACGTACTCCACTGGACGCGGCCAGCTGTCCAGTCAATCTGAGGGTTCCATTCTCTGAGCCATGGGATGCCTAGGATGATTTGTTTTCCTCCCATGTTGGTGATGTCGAAGGTTATGTGGCCGGGTCGGCGAGAAATGAATACCTGGAGGGGCGCAGTCTCCGTATTCACGATTCCTCCTCCGTACGAGACCGCTTGTCCCTCCACCGTGCTGAGCTGATAGGGTTCCTCCTTATATTTCCAGCTGATGTGGTTCTTGTTGATATATTCGGGGCTCATGTAGTTGCCCTGGGCGCCGCTGTCTAATAGCGCGCTCGCCCATCTTCCTCCTACGTTTATTCGTACGTAGAGGTGGTTTGTGCCGTGGGTTCGTTCGGCTGAGCAGATTGCTCTTACTTCCTTCGTCGGTCGTTGTCCCTGTTCGACCGACGCTTGCCTTTTCCCGAAGAGGGTGGCGTAGTGGGTGGCCATGTCATGGATGGTCCGTCCGAGTTGTCGTTCCTCTCGTCGCTCTTGTAGTGGACGCGGAAGAGTGGCTCCCTGACGTCCTTCATGCGATGGAGTCTCCAATCTCTGGCTTTGGCGATGTAGTGCTTCATGCACGCGTCATTATCGCAGTCCTCCCATCTGGCGTTGTCTTGGTAGCATTTGTCGTGATAAGCGGGGTCTGGTCGGAACGTGAGCCGACCCTGACTGTATTCGTCCATGTGTAGGATCCATTTGCGACTCTCCTGTTCGAACTCTACCTTCACTCGTGGCTCGATCCAGTGGTTGCGCGGGAGAAACCGGTGTGCGGCCTTCTCCTTGAAGTGGTATTCACAGTCGTCGTAGACGCATTCGGGCCAGAACAACTGGTAGTGTTGTTCGTGGGCGTGGTGAAGTGCCGGGTGGTCTCCTACCATGAGTCGTACGTTTTCTTTGGTGCTTTCTCGCTTTCGGGTGCTGGCCTTCCATGGTTTGGTCCCGTAGTAGATGAGTTCGTTCCATGGTACCAGGGGGTCATAGTCCTCGCTGGCGCTGCTAACTTCGTATGCCTGCATAGGCATGTGGGGTTGGGTCTGTCCGAGCGGAGATTCTTCTTCGCTGGCTCGTGTGTATTCATCCCATTCTGTGTCGTTCATCAGTCCTACGTGGGGAGCTGATTGTGGTTCTGGGTGAGCATGTTCGTAGGCTCTTTCTTCGTCTGTATCGATTTCCTGGGTCTCCGGCGTTACTTGCTGGGCCCATTTCTGAATTCGTCTTTCCTTCCTGGTGGTGACCATCATGGCCAGGGTTCTTTGTTCCGTAGGTGCCCTGGGGAACCATCCATTCTGTTCCTTACTGTCTTTGTGGGTCAGGCAATCGTCCTGGTAACAGAAGGTCCAGTTAGTTTTGGCATGGTCCTGGTGTTGAGTATGGTTGAGCTGTCGTTCGTTTACGGGTTTCCAGGGCTTCTTAGGTTGCCGGCATTCTCGAGCCATATGCCCGTTTTTGCCGCAGTTGTAGCATTTCATGTCCTTGAGATCCTTCGGTTTGCCATGTCTGGTATTGTCGAGCTCCATGGGTCCTGCATGGGTGGTCTGTCCCCAAGCCGTGCTGACGCGGGGTTTGTCGTGCTGGTACTTGCGTCCTTGATTGGATCGATGGTGGGGAATGCGAGGGTTCCATGGTCCTATAGCGGGCTTTCGTCCCTTTTCTATTCTGCGTTCGTACTGGCGATCGTCGATTTTGACGGCCATGGCGATGTACTCGGTGAGGGTTTCGGGTCTATCCTCCCGAATGAGGTCGTCCTTGACGGCGTCTTTGAGTCCTTCGTAGAAACGGGCCATGAGAGCGGACTCTGTCCAATCGAGTCGACTGGCTAAGAGTCGAAACTCCGTGGCGTATTTAGTGGCTGGCCCCGTCTGTTTGAGCTGAAGGATTTTTCTTTCGTTTTGTCGTTCCTCGTCCACGTCCCCAAACGCTCCTTTAATGGCTTCTTCGAATGCGTTCATACCTGCGTAGATGTCCTGGGTGGCCTGCTTCATATCTTCTTTCTTGGTGTGGGTGGAATAGTCCCTAATGAAGGGTTCGAACCAGTGCAAGGCGTCCCCTTTGAGGTAAGAGGAGGCGTTGGCGACCTTCTCGCCCCAGTACTTGAGTTGGCCCTCATTGGCTTTGTGGTACTGGCGTACCTGGGTGATGAAAGATTGAAGTGCCCTAGGGTTGCCGTCGAATGACTGAGGGGGAAGAGCCTTCATGCTCGTTCCGCCTTGAAGTTGTTGCATTGAGGCTCGGAGCTGTTCGTTCTCCGAACGGAGCTCCTGGATCATAGCGGCCAAGTTGCTGGCGCTGTTTCCGACGCTGTTGGTGGACATTGTTCCTGTGGTAAGTATTGCTCAGTGTCACAAGGTAAACCTACTGAACAAGAGTGATCAAAATGTTACGACCTGGCAGCTTCCGAAGGGGGAACACTGTCAGAGGGTTGGGGTTGCTGTTTGCAGAAGCTTAGGTTGTGACTCTGAGACGATGTGGTGTCGTAAGGCGTTGCGCACTCGTTACAATGAATACAAGGTAAGACTTAGATTGATCACTGTCGTGAGAAGGAATGTATCTACAAGTCCAGAATGTCCGTCCTTATATACCTGCCATCCTGTCCTTGTTGTGTTAGGTGGTGAGCTCATGTTGGATGGCTCACTGTTATATCGTGATCCTCTTATGTTGGATCACGGCTCACGGTGATCCAAGCATAATAGTGATCCTTGGTCCTGGATCACTGTTTCCTGGTGATCCTGTCACGTGACCTAGCCTTGGCAAGCCTTATCTTATCAGTGACCCTGGATCTTCTGACGTGGGGTTTGTCTGCGGCCGGTTGTTCGACCCGTGCTTGTTACAACTAATTATATAATAGATTTATAGCTATATTCTTAGACTCTTATATAGCTGTAGTATATCGTTAATTATATTTTAGAAGGTTATAGGAGTATTAGTTAATCCGAATAATATAATTAAGTATTCGTAATATCCTTATCGTATTTAGAATACTATTTTCTATTCCTCTCTATCCTTAATACGGATAAGGTTATATACTCTTTTAAGATCGAGCGCTATAAACTAATTAGCTCCTATTAATACGTCCCTAAGTTCTAATATTAGAGGTAATAGGTAGTAGTTCTTAATTATCCTAGGTAATACGTTAATTTATATAAAGCTTATAGGACCTCGAGCTCCGCTAGGAGTCTATTAAGAAGTCTACTATATAGGTAAAAGGTCTAAGAGATACTTATACCCTTATCCGATAAGCTAAATAGATTATTAAAGATCGAAAACTTATTATAAAGGCTTAAGTAGAGTAGACTAAGATTAGCCTTATTAAATAAATAGTACGAGCTTAGTAAAATAAAAGTATAAAGAGAGTATTAGCTAAGTTCTATAGCCTCCTATTATTAGATAATTAATAAGATAGTAATACTATATTATTAATAACTATTATATTTATTAGAATTACTTACCCTATCCTTTAATAGATCTAGATATTATAGAAATAAGCTCCTATATAATACTAGCTAGTTAACCTTATTTAAGCCTAGAGCTTTACTTAGAGGCTAGCCCTTCCTACTCCTATATAAGTAGTACTTAATTTAGTAAATAGATATTAAAGTACTAAATATATTACTTAGGTATACTAGATCCCGCTAGGCCTATATTATAAGCCTTAATAGATAGGCTAATAAGGATCGTTTACCTCTAAGCCTCTAATATAGCTACCCTATTAATAACGCCCTTAAGCTTAAGCACCCTAGTAATAGTAGTAGAATATAGGAAGTTAGGATAGCCGCTAATCGTTACTATAGTTAATTAACCCCTTTATTAATAGAGTATAATCTTTAATTAGAGCTAATAGCTATATAAGGGTAATATATTATACCTATAATATTAAGGGATATACCCCGCCTACTAGTAAGTATAACCCCGTAGCTATACGACTCTAGTAATAGGAAGTAGATATCCTATACTAGAAGGGTATCGAAGCCTAGAGTACTATATCTAATATAGCTTTTATAAATATAGGCCTAACCCTAGAGGACGTTATTATATAGCCGATAAAGGTAAGCACCGTTATAGAGGTTAAGTCTTCTAATTCCAGAGACGATAACCTAGCCTAACCCTAGGATAGTAATACTACTCCGTTAGATATAAGCGCTATAATTAATTCTTATTCGTATAGCGTTAAGTTTAATAACGAGATTATTTATACTAAACCTAAAATAATTAAAGACGTTTCGGATTCTATTTTAGTATAAATATTCTTAATTATTATTAGACTATTAATTAAGAAGAAATAGAAGGCCCGTTTATTAATAGCTTCTAAGGAAGTAAGACTAGAATTTAGTATACTTAGGTTATAAGTACTATTACCTAGTTAACCTTAACCGTTCTATCGAGGAGTATCCCTAGAGGACCTAGCTAACGTAGTAGCTATACGCTTAAAGGTAACCGCCTAGAATAGAGGACTAACGACTCGTACTAGCTATAAAGCTAGGAAGCCTAAATAGGACGGGTTAGCCCTTATCGTTAATTAGGATAATACCGTCCCCTTTAACTACTTAGCCTTTTTTAAGAGGTTTACTACCTAAGTAAACCTTATGAAGATTATATAAATTTCCCTAGATATAATTAAGTATCTCCGTAAATATATTACTAGGAAAGGAGCTATATCTAAGATATATACTATATTAAGTTTACTAGAAGCCGAAGGACTACCCCCTAGATTCTAGAGGCTAATAGGTCCTAATATAATACCTAGGTTATATATAGCTATTAGACCCTACCGAGTAGACTATATAATTACGGCTAAGGTTAGAGGTAAGATAATTAGATTCCTTATATTACCTAACTCGATATAGGCTAATTAGGGTTCTAAAGTTAATATAATCTCCCTAGCTATTATTAACTTCTACTAGATCCTTAAATATAGTCTCTTATTAATAGGACTTAGAGGGCTATATATTACTATATTAGATAGGAATATAACCCCTATACGAGAATTTATTATTCTTAAGGCTATAGTAGATAGCCTATAAAGGGATATTTAGGCTATTATTAGACCTAATTTTTATAGGTCCTATAGAGTATAACTAATACTAGGCCTCCCTTAGCTCTAGGAAGTAAACGTATACCTAGATATTTAGAATAGCTAATTAATAATTAATAACCTAGCTAGAAAGGAGGAGGCTAGAGTACTATAAGGCCTTAGACTTTAACCTTCTACGAGATAGAGGATACTATTAGACCCCGAGAGTATAATAGTATTATACTAAGACCTAGATAGTAATATTAACGCTAACGATTTATCGGCTAATAATTAGGGTAATTCTAATAATATTAAAGATATAGATATAGAAGCTTAATCTAATTCGGAAAACTAAACTTACCTATTCGATCTAGATAAGTCGGAAAACTATACCTAGACGATATTATTAATAGATTTAGTTATTTAACTAGAACCTATCTAGCGTAGTTATATTTTTATACTCTAAGGGTAGCTACGTATAATAGTATTTTATATATAAAGGTAAAAGGCCTATATTATTATTAAGATAGCTAACTATTAATAGAGATTAACTATTTAAGAGTATATTCCTTAATTATAGTTATAGAACTAGACCTAGATAAGGAGCTCTAGAGGACTACCCTTAAGGGCATTAATATAGAATATTATCTAAGTCTATATTTCCCGACTAAATAGCGTATAGACCGCTTATCGATAGATAAGATTATACCTATAGGAGTTATTATATAATAGATTAAGGACTCGGGATATACGCTTAGGCTACTAGTACTAGATAACCTATATAAGGATATAATAAGGACCCTATATACCTATTATAGGCTTACTATAAATTTAATATATAATATCCTACTAATAGACCTATATAAATACTATATACGCTTAAAACTAGGAATATAGCTATAGAATAGGTCCCCTAGGAAACGTCGAATACTAGTAGAGTAATACTAGCTATATAAACTAATCTAGGATAGTATCGAGGCGGGTATATATAAGTCTATATTATTAACGAATAATACCCTATTAGATTAGAGAATAGAATTAATCCTAGTAATTAAGTCTAGATAGGAGGTAGACCCTTAGGCTAAGTATAGACTTACCTTTAACTATAGCTATATAACCGAGGAGATACCTAGGATATTAATTACCTAGCTAAATAAGGTCTATAATAAGCTAGCGGACCCGCGGATTAGCTTATATAGCGTACTTAACCTAAAGTATGCCTATTAGTCTATCGGAGTATATTTAGATTCTCGTTTAGTATTTACGTTCGCTATAGATAGATTCCTATAGCTATAACTAACTAGGATACTATAGGGGTCTTAGACCGTAGCTTACTTAATAATAGAAGCTATAAAAATAGTACTTAGGCCTATACCTAGACTATATACCGAACCCTCGATAATAATACCCCTAGACCCTAGAGGACTAGCCCTAACTATTAACTATTTCGATAATATATTCGTTATATATATAGACTTCCGTAAGTAATAGACCTTCCTAAAATACTACTTATTACCCCGTCTATTATAATTAATACTAAAGCTATTATTCTCGAAACTTCGCCTTAGATTAGACTTAATTATAGCTATAGGGTAGAACTATAGCGTAAACGGTCGGATAATAGTGAAGCTAGAACGTATAAAGAAGCTTAATAAGTAGCCTATATTACGGGACTAGATATAGGTTAAGTTATTCCTTAGAGCCCTAGGACTATATTAGCGCTAGATACGTAACTATATAGAATTATCGGGACTACTTTATAGATTTATAAGGAATATTATATAATAATAGAATAACGTTAAATCTATAGTATTTACTACTTTAAGGACTATATACGCCTAAGCTATTAAGATATAAGGATATAGTATTAAGGAATTAGTTAAGATATATATAGACGCTTCTAGATTTAGTACTAGCTACGTAATTATATAAATCTAAGGAGGTATCGATAAGCTACTCCTATATAATACTGTAACAACCAAGGAAGCAGGGCGGCCGCGAATCGACGACCCCGCGATCAGGGAGCGCGATAAGATAAGAATCGGGCCCACCTGGCAAATCACGTGATGGCTCACTCAGACATAAAGGGTGAGTCGTCGGGCTCACCAAGGACGCCGCAGTGAGCCAGGGAATGGCTCACGGGATAACACACCGTGATCCTAACATCATGGATCACCAACAACTAACCAGTGAGCCATCCAACATGAGCTCACCACCTAACACAACAAGGACAGGATGGCAGGTATATAAGGACGGACATTCTGGACTTGTAGATACATTCTTTCTCACGACAGTGATCAATCTAAGTCTTACCTTGTATTCATTGTAACGAGTGCGCAACGCCTTACGACACCACATCGTCTCAGAGTCACAACCTAAGCTTCTGCAAACAGCAACCCCAACCCTCTGACAGTGTTCCCCTTCGGAAGCT
>NW_009276931.1:0-21953 GCF_000150675.1 Verticillium dahliae VdLs.17
AAGATAATTAAAGTTATTAAATAATTAAAGAATTACTCTTTTAATTATTTATAATTTAATTTCGAAATAGATCGGAAATCTAAGCTTATAACCTATTAATATATATTATAATCGATATAGGAAGTATTAAATAATAATTAAGGGTATAGCTTAATTATAGAATAAAGAGATAATAATAAATAAAAAGAAAAGAGAGATAAAAGTAATTATTATAGAAATAGCTACGGCTCTAGTATAGCTAGTACTAGAGTTAGGTCTTAGGGACTTAGTAGGCATCACGCTAGGAATATATAATAGATACTAAGTAGCTATTCTATAGGTATAAGATAGATAAATTACTCTACCTAGGTTAGAAGGCTATATAGGTATATATATATAGGTAAGTGGATATAGGCCTATAAGTCAGGCCACGTACTAGGCTATAGGCGGCCTCAAGGCAGGGCTATAGGCTAGGCCACGTACTAGGCTATAGGCGGCCTTAAGGTATAGCTATAGAGTAGGCCCTTCTATTTAGCTATTCGTATTAGTAATTATATCTTAAGAAGGAGATATTAAGTTAAGGAATAAATTAAAGATTCTTATAGCCTTTAATAAAAATTATAAAATAGTATATTTTTTATTTAGATTAAAAGTAAATAAATAGAAGTATAATTAAGAAGAAAGTTATAATTAATTAAGAGAAGTACTTAGATTAATCTTATAAGAGTTATAAGGGTTAGAATCTTATAACTAATCTAATAGCTCGAATAAAAGCTAGACTATAACGATATATATATTATAAAATAGAGATAACTATAGCTATAGAATAATATAGTTTTTATACTATTCTATATAGCTATTCTATAATAATAAACGTTTAAGTTCTCTTATACCCTATTAGCTAGAGCTTAAAATCTAACTCTACTTCCCCTATAGGTCTAGAGGTAGTCTAAGCGCCTTATCTACGTATAGCTACTAAGGGTTAATCTATTATATATAGAGGGTACCCCTTAAACCTATTTTTTAAGTTTTTAGATCTTAATAATTTATCTAAATCTAATTATACTTATAAGTCCCCTTTATATAATAATTCCTATCTAATTTATATATTCTTAATTATTATAAATAAATACCTCCTAAGATACGTTTTACTCTTATTAAGATTAATTTAAATATTTCTCTTAATTAATTATAACTTTCTTCTTAATTACCCTTCTACTTTCTTACCTTTAATCTAAACGAAAAATATATTATTTTATAGCTTTTATTAAGTGCTATAAGAATCCTCGATCTATTTCTCAACCTAATATCTCCTTCTAGAGATATAATTACTTTTGTCTCTCCCTTCCTCTTATCTATTATTATCTCTTTATCCTATAACTAAGCTTTACCCTTAATCGTTACTTAATACCTCCTATATCGATTATCGTTATATACTATTAAATCTTAATAAAAGTAAAATATATCTTAGTAAGTATTTATTTATAATAATTAAGAATATATAAATTAAATAGGAATTATTATATAAAGGGGCCTTATAAATGAGTCGGATTTTAAGCTCTAGCCAATAGGGTATAAGAGAACTTAAACGATTATTACTATAGAATAGCTCTATAGAATATTATAAAAATTATACTATTCTATAGCTACGATTTCCCTCTATTTTATAATATATATATTACTATAGTTTAGCTTTATTTAAGCTATTAGAGTAGTTATAAGTCTCTAATACCTTATATTCCTATAGAGAGTAATCCTCTTTAATAATTATAGAACTATAATTACTATTAAGCAATTATAGTATAATAATTATAGAATAGTAATTACTAGCCTATATAACTCCTAGTTATATAACTAGGAATTATAATATATAGAGAACCCCTATATCCCCTCTTAATAGGGGGGGATATCTTAATATAAAACTATTAATTAAGTATTTAAGATCTAAGCTTATCGGTCCCTATAACCACGACTATATCACTAGATTTATAGCTCTATTATTAGTCGAGATATAGACCCCTATAAATAGCTGTTTTTAGTGTATTTTGGAGTTCGGTTAGGGGGTATTCGGTTAGGGGGTAGTGCATCTTAAACCTTTTTTCTCTTTAGAATATCGTGGTATCATTGAAACGCCGCCCATTATGTACACGCGCCTTTCATAGGTGCCCAATCATGTAACCACTCCCGTGCTTTACCCAGATCTCCAGCAGCCGCCTCGCACGCTGCTATGCACCATTCCTGTTCCCAAACATTGTCACTGGCAAGTACCGTTGCCAGCTTTCTGCTCGTCTGGTTTCGCTCATCGACACAGAAGAAAAGGGGCTCATCTAGCAGCGGGACATTCTCCACCAGTGGCTTCACAAGCGGCAAGACAGCCTGGGCACTTGCAGCTTTGGCTTCCAAAGCCGCGTTGGCGCGGCCGGTCTTACACCACTGGTTGGCGCACCACGACTTGCCGCAGCCCGTCATCATTTGTGACAGGTAACGTCGTTCAATGCGCCGGCGAAGCGCCTTTCCCCTTGGATCGTGCATGCTGACATATAGTGGTCCGAAACATAGCGAGCAAAGACCAATGTCATTGCTGGGCCCCTGTCCCATTGTTGTGCCTGCACCAACAGCTCCTAAAGGCCCCGACGCCGTGTAGGGTGCGACCGCAATTTTGCATTGCGACACAGGTCAGGCTTGGCGCCGCGACACCTTGTCAAGTTCGTGGTGCTTCATGTGGGCAGACATGTCACGCATACGAACAATTTTGTTGCATAGGTGGCACTCGGTGGTGCGTGCCCCATCAGCGACCTCATGCGCAGAAAGACCAGATAGAATGACTTCAGCCGATGGACTCAAGGGATCTCCTTCCTGCGGCACTTCGAGGTGACAAAACCTGCAGAGAATCAGCTTGCCAGGGCAGACACTGGTCCTGTGAAGGGCCAGCTCGACCAAGGATGGTACAGTCATGCCACATGAAGAACACTGACACTCGCTGTGTCGCTGAGCGTCATGCTTGGCTTTGCTGGCAGCTGTATCGCCAAATTCGTCGTCGAATTCGCAGTGCCAGTGCGCTTCCCATTCAGGGGAGCCCTTTTTGAATACCGACTTGCACCTCGGACAGATGACGTTATTGCGTCGACAGAAGTTTTGGTGCAGCAGTATTGTTCGGCTCGGCACCCACTGCCGACAATTCTGGCATTGCTCATCGTCCAATGAGTGCGATGTGCTAGAATCACCCGACGTGGTAGATGGAGGGTCGGAAACAACAGCAGCAGACCTTGCACGAAGTGTGAAGGACAGAGTGGCTGAACCCGACGAAACCGAATTTGGATATCCGTGTACTGCGATCAGCAGTTGGTCTGCGTCTTCAAGCTCGACATTTGTAGGGTTGAGAATAATTGTCTTCATGCCACTCCGTGCGACAGATATCTCGCCAAATACGTGCTCTAAATCGCGTGGCAAAGCCCGTTGTCGAGACGATTTTGGACTGACAAATAAGTCAAGCGAATCGGGATTGGACATGCCGGAAAGCTCAATTATCAAGGGAGCAGATCTGTTCCAAGATGGCAGTTGGAAATCGACATATTGACCGGGCACAACCTGACCATCGATGGGCTTCCACATGTCTAGCGTGCCGCCTTTGGAGCTTCCGTTGGCGCTTCCCGTCTCTTCTTGAGCCATTATCTGACGCAGAGTTTCGCGAGCCTGCTCCTCGTTCAGAGCTTCTATATCAACCTCGAGATCAGTGTCGACAACACATATACCATCGCCTTCGGGCGAGAATTTATCGATAAGAAATTGGAATTGTTCTCCCTTGACACCGCGAACGGCAAGAACAGCATCTTTTGTCAGGGTAGTGAAGCTCTGGCGCAGCTGACGCTCGAGGAGAGACTTCCAGTCGTCGGGATTGTAGCCTGCTTCAAGGGGACGTAGCCGAACATATGTGCCTTTGGGAAGATGTTTTGCGTGAATCGTGATCCGCGGGTAGGCTTTGCTTTGGTCGCTCGTCGCGTGGGCATCGCTGTCGATGTCACTCTCGCTCGCGAACATGCTGCTGTCGATGCCCAGGGCTTCCATCAGGTATGGGCCCAGCGCGACTTGCCCCTCTTCGGCAGAGAACTCGCGTATTCCAGCATGCACGGCATTTCCGTTGATCGGATTAACGAGGCGAAAGGTTAAGGGATTCGGAAGTTGGGAGGTCTCGTGGTAAGGTCCAGATTGGTGGGTGGCGTAGGGATTGAAAGGGTCGCGTGACGAGGAGAAAGTCTGGTTCGGATGAGAAGGCGACCGGGAGGCTGCGAGAAGGTGTTCCAGAGCTGATTGAGGGAGGAGGATTTTATCTCCACGGAGGTCTTTCGGTGCGCTTCTCGCTGGCGGGACAACAGAGAATGACGCAGACCAGGTGATCGAGGGATTGTTGTCTTGAGGCTCAATGTCACCCATGTTGTGATAGAGGGGTCAAGTGGCCAGATTGGTGGGAGAAGAGGGTAGGTCGAGGGAGAGTTGAATGTACGGATTTATCATGACAAGCTTCGTAGAGATTATAGCGGTTTTTTCGGATCATTGAGTGCACGGCGCAATTGGCATCATGGCTTCGAAGAGGCCCAGCTGTCGAGGGGCCATAACAGATGATTCAGCAACATTTCATTTCTTCGCGATTCTATGGTGACTTGGATTCGTGCAGGGGCCACCCGCTACGATGACGTGGGAAAGCTTGCGCCACAGAGGGCACCCCATCCGCCACTTCAGGCCTTTTGGGGACTACAGATCCGAGCCGAAGATTATCCATTAGATCTTACGTAAGGCTGTGTGAGTGGGGGTGGCTGGTAAATGTTCTGGCTGGCCTTATACAGAAGAGCAGATGACCATAAGGTAAGTTCGCGATCCTTCTCTGGCATCGACACTAAAAGCTAACATGATACTGAGGGGGTCCGAAGCATCCGACCTAAGACCTAAATGAGTCGTTCAGAGACGCCAAGAGGGCTTGTGCCAGCTACAAAATCAAAGCCCAATGTGATCGTCAATAAGGCCAGTCAAGCCACCTCTTGGGCATCACGGATCGCCCAGCCGAAACCAAGCCCAAAATACATAGGTAATGTCCGACTCTGGCTTCGTCACTGGCGCGGGACAATCAGCCAAGAACCCCCCATACAAGGTACATTACATGTCGTTCTTCACCGCCTGTCCGGGGAGTCATCCCGCACCCCACGGACGCCCGGCCGAGATGCAGCTCGAGCCACTGCGGTGGCCGTGCATTAAATCGATAAGTCGGCAGGTCTAAGCGGGTTGTCGCGGCTAATTTGGTCATGTAACAGTTTCAAGCAGCAGCTTCATTGGAGAGCTCCGATGCTCGACATGTCTCGCACCTACTTTCAACCACCCTCCCAAAGCATTCAACGCCTCTCCCCCCCCCCCCCCCCCGATCTCTAACCCCCAACCCGTTTCATTCGGTCCGTCGATCTTCAGGGTCCGCATGCTGGGACTGGCTTAGTATCAGAGGGCCATGCAAGGATGCAGCAACTCCACACACACCAACGTGATGCCAGCTCGCCTTGAACACGGCGTTGTTCGAGTTGAACCAGACAGGCCGATCCAACTAGAGAGGCCGAAGAGCGCTTATTATTTGCTCTAGCTACTGAAGCTATAGAGCTCTAGGTATCCAGCATCCCAGCGAATATATACGCGAGCAACACCCCTCCATCATATGTCTTAGCTTCGAGGCACCTGAGGCACTGATCAGCTCATCATCCATCGTTGTCCTGCCTATAACTACCCGGTGTTCCCGACCAAGAGGTCCCAACATCAACCACCGTTGTGCCCTGATATCCGCCATCGCCAGGTTCTCGCCTTGCGCTTCATCGTTATCTATCCTCGGTATCCACTCTTCGCAGCACCCTCTCCTTCGGCCGTACCATGCTCTCGGCTGTCCATATTACCCCCAACGCGTCGCATGTCGAATACCTAGATCCAGTTCCAACGTTACTCGACCTCCTTTCGAACCACCTGATTCTCGTGCAGACCGCACCTTACCTGTCTGCCTCCACACGCCTGAACCTGGCTTCGGCAAGTCACGACTTCCGCGGGCTTGTCCTTCACACACCCGGCGTGTTCCGCCATCTCGACCTCACCCATACTCGCGCTGCCCAACTTGACATCGCTCCAGTCGACCGCGGCGGCGAGACCTGGCGCAACGCCCAACTTGACGAGAATGTGACTGAGGATGAGTACGTGGAACCCGATCCATCTTCTGTCGACAACTGCTTATTGCCCCCTCATAGGTTCTACTCAGGTCCTTTACGTGGCATCTTCAGCCGCCTCAGCCACCACAACCTCCTCGCCGATGTTCAAACTCTGATCCTCGACACTCTACCCGTGACGTCCGAGCTTTGCCACGAGCTGATTCTCGATCCATCTTACAACATCCGATTGCTCTCGTTGCGTGGGAGCAAGCATCTCAACGAGCGGCAGCTCTGTCGCACTCTCCAATATGCCTGCCGTCCTACGCGTCCGGAGAATACGCCACGTCTCAAAGCCCTCTACATCTTTGGTGCACCGGACATGGCACACGCTCCTGATGATTGGCATAATCGGAAGGGCAGGATGATTTGCCGGGCGCCGCTCGACGAATGGGCTGCCACGCTTGTTGATTGCCGCGGTCTCATTGCCTTTGATGCCCTGCCATGCAATGGCCCGCGTCACATCAGCTCACCTGCATATGGCAAGGTTCCTGCCTCCCATCTTGTGACTGCACCAGGTTCGCGGGACTCTCACCCTCAGTGGGCTGTTGCGACACATGCCGTCCCTGGTTGTGCAGGTTGCGGCGCTGCTCCGGAGGGAGTCACCACTCATGCCGGCACGCCATCCTCACTTCTGCCCCTCTTGGCGCCGCCACCCCTTCTCTCGTCCTCCGTCAAAGCAGCAACGGTTCCTTGCTCGGCCTCTACGTCCTCCGGCTTCGTTGCAAGATGTGCCGACTGCCTTCGCGATCGGTACTGCAACAGTTGCAATAAATGGTGGTGCGAGGAATGTTACATACCACCGACAGCGCCTGCAAGTCCCGGCCCTGTCAACCTTTCCGCCGCCGATGTGATTATTGTTAGCCCTGAAGGCGATGCTTGGGTCCAGCAACATGAGGACGAAGAGCATCGTACCTCACACGCCAAATCGAAGGTACGGAATGGCATCTGCAGTGATCTTTGCCTCTCAGAGAACTGAACTCAGTGGCTTCCGCCTGCACATACTGTATGCCCCATATGTACAACAATGTTCTTATCCTTCGGATCCCATGGAAATCTGCGCCGTGTTGCATTAGTATCTCTTCGCTAATAGCCTACAGGGACGCATCATCAAGAGCTGTTGGGAGTGTGGTAATAATGTGAGTCTCACACCACACCCAACTGGGGCACGGGAACTGAACAACAAAAGTGCCACGACTGCATTGAGCAGACTCAGCGATTTTGCCGTGGATGCTGCGGTGGTTACTGCATCACCCACAACGAAGGATCGACAGCTCATTTTGTAAGTCAACTAAAAGCCCAACAAATTTCCGAAAATCAAGCTGACGTTCTCTAGTGCGACTGTATGCCGCATCCCGATCCTTCCCAGCGACCTTTTGTGCTGATCAATTTGCAGGGTGTTCCAGCCGCGGGCGCTTTCTCCGCCACCTCTAAGAGATGCTGGAATTCTTCTCGTAGGCCTCTACTCTGCCAGTGTTTCGTTGCTTTGGTTGCTTCCCTCTGGATCAGTTCGGCGTTTCTCGACCGATCACTCATGATAGCGCAGCGCGTCTTTCTTCTCGTTTATGGAGCTTTTCCTCTCCCGTCTGTCGTCAGGCGAGGCCAGTCTGCCTCGTCGTTCTGTATGATACCCTCTTTTTGCTGGGCGATCACATTGTTGCGTGGCGTCATAGTAATAGATCGCCGATCCCAACTCATTCCTTACTGATGCAGTGTCACTCGAATGACAGGAGACTTCTTGTGGGTTACCGTCAAAATCAGGCAGAGTCGCATGCCACGATCAAGGCTCGGGAGCTTGCCACATCCACCATCGAGGCAATGTGCTGGGATCGGCTTCTCTACAACTGCATCGTGATCTTCATTTGGATTCATGTCACCAAGAATGTTTTTGGCCCGAATAATTCAAGTCTTTCTGAGACCGGCTTGGTCAACGTCAGTCTCGTGCCCTGTGGATTGATCGGGTTGGGCACAGGACAAACCTGGCAAAGCAACACAATCGGCATCGACTATCAGAATGGCTCGAATTGGAGCGCGATATTCACTATGCTTCCATCTACTTGGTTAACAGAAGCTGGGCAATATGGGGCTCGTTTGTTGATATCGTCATCGCTGCGATGTGGCCTGGAGCAGCACAAGGACGTGTTTTGGGTACTTGATACGATTCACATGGTTGTGAACGCGGCCTTGTTCTACTGAAACTTAAATTCGTTGAACAGCCTGCTGTTGATAGGGCCAAGTATCACGGTATCCTTGAGTTCGCGAGTTGCCAGTGGTTCATATTGTTTCCTCGGCTGTCCCTGTCGTCTGTGTTGAGATACGAGGCTTGTCCAACCAAGTGCAACACGAAGACGCAGGGAACATGACGCGGGAACAATGGCTCATCAACAATAACGAGATACCGCAATGCCATTTCCTTGAATAGGCATGCTTTTTCGAATCGACAATCTTGTGACAGTAATTTGGATGATGGGAATGTCTGTATTTCCGCATTGTCAAACAGGTTTCCGACTCCTTATGCTCAAGCCAACGAGGCATCAGGCGCTCTTGGGAGACAGTGTCGATGCCTACTAGCGCCCGCTCCAGGTTGAACACGTTGGATAATTTCAATGCGAAACGCAATGGTATTCTGCCATTGTGATGCTAAATATCTAATCATCAGATCGAGTGACATGGGGTAGTGGCCCTGGCGGATGTCGAAGATACAAAACTTCAACAAGCGATCTCGCGATCAAAAATCCTCGATCTCGATGATGGCAATCCCGGCTGACTGGCGGTGGACAAAGGTTTCGTCATCCATCAAAGTCAGCGCCTGCTGTGTTCCCCTAAGTGTCGAATGATACTCCCGCGTGAGCACAACATGAAGGCATCCCGATAGGCAGCCATGAAGCGGCAGGGTTCGTCGATCGATTATAATATCATCGAGATTGGCCGCGCATCGTTATGCCGCCTTCCAGAGCTCTTCAGCAGATGCCAAACAGCCACAAACTTCCGTCCAACATGCTAAAGATCGCCTCTATCGTTCACGGAATATGCCTCAGCTTGTTGATCGGCATGGTGGAGGGCATCGACCAAGCCGTCAATCCCACGCTCGTGGGTCGTCTGAAGCTGAGCCCAACCGAGCTTGACAAGATCAAACTTCTCTCTCAAGACAGTGATTGGACGTTCGACTACTTCGCAAGCGACTTCCATAATTACTCTCCTGGTGGCGTAGTCAATGCCAATGCAGCAACTTTTCCAGCGACGATCGGCAACGGCATGACGATGTCTTGGCTGACCCTCGGGCCCTGTGCGATGCTACCGCCACACTACCATCCTCGGGCGTCAAACTACGTCGTCGCGGTCGAGGGCACCACCGAGACTTTCATGACGCTGGAGAACGGTGCGCGCCTCGTGCGGACAATCCTGACGCCGGGCAAAATGACCATATTTCCCACAGGCAGCCTGCATACAATGCAGAACACCGGCAGGTTCCGTAATGTCCTTGATGCGATTCGGGCTAATGTTTACCAGGCTGTGAAAACGCAACGCTCGTCTCCGCTCTGAGCTCCGAGGATGCTGGCACGCACAACGTTGCGAACGGGCTGTTTGGGTTGCCATCAGAAATTCTGGCCGCGGCGTTCGGCGACAGTCCAGTGGCCACGCAATTCGCGGCCCTCGCCCAGAATATTCCGGCAGTGGGCACCGGAGCTTCGGAGGGGTCTTCTGAGTGCATGCGAAGGTGCGAGGGTGGCCCGTCCTTTTGAGATGATCTGGCTGCTGTGATTTCTGCAGTGCAGTGGTTATGTCGTGCTTCGTTATCGTTGATAGACAGATATTCTAGCCCCAATATCAACTTGCAAAAGGTTGGACGTCATTTCATGCAACTCAGCTGTGACTCGCTCAACATATAGCCGAGCTCGAACCGAACTTTTGAGCGAGCCAACTTCCGCCGTGCTCCTCGTATTCTGCCTTTGTGACACACATATTGGGCAGATTGTGGTGACGGGCAAGGTTCGCCGCGCCAAGCCAAGTACTGGTGATTGGATCAGCTGGGCGGGCAACACGTACTATGCAGTCGTCAGGCACCCGCTTCACGAGCTCCTTCTCAAGACGCTGAATGAATCCTTCGAACGAGGCATTCCCACCAATGACAACAATATTGGCCAGCAGGCCTGGCCAGATTCCAATCGGCAGTTCGTCGAGAGACTGCATAACGAGGTCAGCTAGCCCTGACTGCCAGAGGCCAATGTCGGAGGGGTTGAACAGAAGTTCAGGCACAGTGAAGCGCTCGTTACGCAAAGTAAGGAGGTCCTCGCTGACGTCACTCGACTGAGCCGCCAGCTTTCTGGCCTTTGTGTGCATGGCAGGGTCATAGTCACGCACGACCCCTTGTGATCGAGTGTGAAAATCGGGTAGCACGTAGTCCTTGGCAACACCACCTCCTGTCAGATATGACTCTCTCCTCTCGCCACGTGTACCCTTCCATGTATTTTCCAGATCACTGTCGAAATCGAGAGACACGTAGCAGGCCTTTTCCTTGATCTCGTTGACGATGTAGACGTCGTTTCGCATGTCGTAGTGGCGGAGGGAGAGAAGGCGAGTAAGGTAGTTCGTTAAGAACTTACCGCCCACGTCGAGGCGGCGAACGGCAGAGTGAAACGGGCGGCCGTGGAGGAGAGGCAAGACAGTCGTCTGAGAATAGCCCGAGTCGATGACGAAGACCAGCTCGGCTGGGGTCGTAGGAACAGTACTTGGATCGCGAGGCGTTTGGAGAACAGCCTGTATGTCATGGTAGGCGTTAAAGGCGGGACCTGAGGAAGGGAACGTCAGTGGTGAAAACCCAGAAGCTGCAGCGCACCGACTGACCGATGCCACGATAGTAGCTGGCAAAACCATACTCCTCGAAAACGATCTGGTCGGTATTCGACTGAAGCACGGGAAGGGAGTTGGGCTGTTCAGCGAGAAGCAGTCGCGTTTCGGATGGATCGCATTTCTGTGGAGCTTTGTCGTCGAAGAATTCGCGGTCCCAGATCTCCCTCTGAGCCTCCCAATTGACAATGAAGCCCTTCTCTACCGGGCGCCTGAATTGAACCTCGCCAAAGTCACGACATTGGTCCAGTTCGGACGCGACGTAGAGCTTCCTGGAACGGTCGCGGGCGATGCAGTTGGGGATAACGCGTGGTTGTCCCACAGATTCGTCGGTTACGAAACCAGCCTTGATGGTGTAGCCACCGTTGTCTAGAACGAGCGTCTTGGCTAACGGCGGGGGTCCAGCCGTGCTTCCCCTTTTGCCCGCCATTGAAGCGATGGTAGAGCTTGCAAATGTGCTTGACAGGTGGGAAGGTGCATGTCGCGACGACACAGAGATGTTGCAGTGGAGGTCATGGTCCAGAATAGCGTTTTTGTGGCACCTGCCAAGGCTCAGGCCCGGCTCGGCCCAGTGTGAGCCGCACCATATCAGCCCAGCCCAGCCCAGGGAACATGGTGCATGTGCGTGGTGCACCACAAATGGGTGTCCAGAAACAACAGCTCACTCCGCCTTTTGTCTATTTGGATTTTGACGTCTCTGATAGAGATCCAGGTCCCTGCAGGCTCGTTTGACTTGACAGGAAGTCGTAACCAGAGAAATTGCATTAGCTATGGCAAATTTTCAGACAATTGTTGACCCTCACTCAAGCAGGGCTCTGCGCCAACAAAAAAAGTCTTTGCTTGGGGTCGCTCTCTGACGCGACTTCTCCGTCCATATATGCTTGGGCATGTGCTACATTCAAGTTATGCGTCATTCTGACATCGTGTTCGTAGCAGCTAACAGAAATCTCGGCGGAACCATTCGCGCGCTGCCGCACTTATTGTGCCATCATTGACGTGGATGTGTTGGAGCCGGGGGTGAAGTTGCTCAACTCCGACACAAGGCAGGGATCCCTACAGGACGAGCACCGCATGTCAATCTACAGGCCCGGTAATCTCGCCACCCCGCGACCCAGATACTTAGGCCGCTGCGAATCCGAATCCTCCGCACGAGTTGCTAGTAACCTTGAAACAAGACTCAGTCAAGTCTGGCGAGATAAAGGCAGGATGGGCAGTGGAGAACACAAGCTTCTCTAGTGCACTACCCTCCTTCGACCTGAAAATACCCGGCAAACCCGCTTGAAAACATCACCGCCTGGCCAAAGCCAAGATTGTGGCTCAACCAATATTGATCGAGGCACTCAGTCCCTCGTTGACTCTGTCAGTAAAGTCTTTCTGATCTGGTCTTGCTCAAGAGCGGCCTCAATCCCTACAGCCCACTACCGACTACCTGCCCGACCTGCGAGATACCGTGACAGGTAGATGGAATAACACGACATTGCGATTTTGGGTAGTCATTTAGGCATCGCAACTGAAGGTCAAACACGTCTCTTTCTCCGCTTTTTCTATATGACTACTGACTGCCCAGAGGCTCTCTCCGAGTACTATCATCTCCAGGTAACATTCCAGGCTTTGGGGTTTCCGCTTCTACAAGACAAGGTACGTCCGAAAAGTGTGTTCTTAGACTCAACAGCACGTGTACCGAGCAACGTGAGCATTAAGGTCTCCTTTCATAAACCAGAGCTTATCGTACAGAACTGCTTCGAGGACTTTGGGACTCATACCCAGCCAATGCATTAGACGGCCAACCTGCATGCTCGAACATTGCTTTCACAATATTTTCTCTGGCATTTAAGCAAGTTACGGGATTCCACGATATCTCCACGGAAAAGAACTAGACCCCTTGTGTGCGTCTTCAGACGGTTTCCTCCACGTAAAGTATACGCCTATCCCAGATCCTGATGCACCTCCCAGAAGAGCCTTCTTACGTTTTGATCAACATGAAAAGCTCTCCCTCCGACGGCCGGTCGCTGCCCACGATCAACCTCGAGTAAGCCCGGTCAAAGGTGATGCCGCAAGGTCGGAAGCATGTGCTACTGGTGCAACTCCCCTCATTTTGACTCCAGAAGATATCTTTTGCCGCCGTCATGCTCGTGGCTGGCTCCACAGGTTCGTACTGGCCATTAGCCCCACGCCGAAACGCGACCTGCACAACCTTGTAGCCCGTTGCAACGGGCCGGTTCCAGGAGCCGTGAAAGGTGATGAACATGTTCTCTGTGGCACGGTCGAATGCAGCATCCATTGGCGCAGAATGGGCCTGAAAACTGAGGCGCGGCGGAACGGAACCGCGACGGGCACAGTCCTCGTCATTGAAGGTCGCGTTGGGAGTGAGAACAAACTGGTCCCCCGTGCGGAATGCCTTGTCAGTGAACTGGCTGGCTCCGTAGACGCTGTGGCACGTCGGGTAGCCGTACCAGTTGCGGTTCTCCACGGCGGGATCACCAACTATTACGCTGATTAGCTTACGCTCATGGCTCAAGGCTGAACGGTGTCTTACGGTAGTTGAGCTCCTCAGAAGGGTTGTCGGCATGGATGTCGTATGACGAGCCACCGACAGTGCGTTGAAACTGGTCGGCGCCATTCTCTACCTCCCAAACCCTGGTTGCGTTAGGATAAGTCGCATTCTGGGACATGTCACTTACTGGTTGCCGCCATCAGCGGCGAGTGCCACACCATTGCGCAGACCATAACCCAGCAGGTACCCCTGCGTGTTGAAGGTGTAGCCGCCTGAAGGCACGTTACGCAGGTCGAATACTTTGACGATGGCTCGACCCGTTGCGGGGTTGATTGTTGGATGATCGAGATTGTCGAATGACCCCAGTGAAATGACCAGTAGGTGAGGTGTCTGAGGTGGAATCAGGAGAGTACGCGAAGGGTGGCCGCCCTGGTTCATGGCCCTAACGACTGTGCGTTCGCCGCTTACAGTTTGGCTGGCGGCATTGTAGCTGTACTCGAAGGCAGTTGTCATTGAAGAGACGTAGAGCTTCGTGCCGTCGGCTGTGAGGGAGATACCGTGATTGAGGGCTGGGTTCGAGATGAGAGTTTTACTACCGGAAAGGCACCCATCAGAACCAAAGGTGTGGACTGTGACACCGAGACCGGACTGGACAACAAGCAGATTGCCGTTGGAGTCAAGCACGATGCCGCGGGGTGTGCGAAGACCGCCAGCAATCTTGACGGCTCTCCATCCACTGGCCACCCCAAAGCTCGACCGCCAGGCACTGACACCAGGACATGAGCTCGGGGCAGGAAGAGGTACGACTCCGGTCTGCGTCGGCCCTGCGACGTTCGAGGTGGTTGTTACGCTGGTCGGAGGCGAGCCAGTACGGGTAACGGTTGTTGTTAGTGTTGTCTGCACATCTGTAGTCGTGGTTGTGGTCGTGGTTAAGCGAGTTGTCAAGGTT
The DNA here is from genome assembly GCF_000150675.1 of Verticillium dahliae VdLs.17. Taxonomy (NCBI): domain Eukaryota; kingdom Fungi; phylum Ascomycota; class Sordariomycetes; order Glomerellales; family Plectosphaerellaceae; genus Verticillium; species Verticillium dahliae. Next base: position 14,495 of record NW_009276931.1, read on the forward strand.
GTCGTGCTGGCTCCCCCTCCACCGCTGCCAGCCCATTGCTCAAAGCCGGCCTGCTTCGCCAGCGCAAAGTCGTGGTACCAGTGATTGGTGCCCTGATGAATCCCAAACGTCGTTTGTTCCTCCTCAGGGTAGTCGACAGGCACAGTGGAATAGGCATTGGCAAGATAGTTCTCGCCGTTGGGGTTCAAACTCTCGGGATCGGAGCCCTGGACAGACCAGTAGGTGCAGCCGCGGCAGAGGGCCGTGACTGTGAAATGAGTAGCGTTGGCCCCAGATCCTGAGAGCAGAGTATGGGTGGTAGCTGGGTACGGCGGAGGGACGGAATAGCCACTGCCAGGATGAGTATCATGTAACAAGGCCGGATAGCCAAGCAGACTTACAAGGCCATGCGAGCTGAGATCATGACATCGTTCCCGTTGGGCCATACGATGCTCAAGGGATTGTAGGTCATGCCACCTCCCCAAGCCAAGCCAGCCCAGCCAATACTGATGGGGGCAGTGATTTGTAGAATGGCGTCGAATGACTGTCCTGGAGCGGCGCTAGTTGGGATGGCAATACCATAACGCACGCCAGCGCGATCAGTGTAGCCAGAGAAGGTACGGCCTTGACTATCACGGTAGGTGGTGGTTTGGGCCGTGGCTGCTCGCGTCAGTGACCTGTTGCTGGCGAGACGGCATGTAAACAAGACCTACTAGACCCGGCGAAGGCCGCTGTTGTGAGAATGGACGACCAACGCATGATGGCAGACCTTGGGAATATTGACACGCATTCGGGGACAGGATTCCGACACGGCGGGACAGGACAGCAGCGCCATTGTACGTTTAATAGTCCTTGCAGAGCGTAGGTCTTGGAGGGCACATAGGTTGGGCAGGAGCGGAGCGGAGCAGGCATCGGCAATCAACAGAGCGAGACACTGAGCCTGTTGATGGCAAAATGCTCGGAATGGAGACCCAAGGGGGCAGGCTGATGTGACGATCGAGCAACGAGGATGGTAGCCAAGCCGGCAGAACCTCACTGGAGGCGCCTGCGCCGGCGGCAGGTTTAGCATGGCCTGGGTACACGCAATCTATCGGAAAAGCAAAGACTGTGCTAGAGGACGAATTCATAGCATGGTGTCGCAGTGGAAGAAATTCGATATGAAGTAGTTTCGGTCCATTCGCTTGATTGGGAGGGTAAATAGTTATGCTAGAGGTGATCCAGCCGGGTCACAGCACGCGGGGGTACCAACGGCACCTGGTGAACATGAAGGAGCCACATCGTAAAGTGGCATTCGACTGATGGAACGCAGATCATTACGAGTGTGACCACCAACGCTGGAAGCTTTAGCCTAATGGATGACGAATATGGGGAGGGTGATTCGAGGACGCAGTGGGACGGAGGCTGCCCAAATAGGTAGGACGTTCTCAAGATGGGCCACGAGTTCGAGTGAGGTAGTACTGCGATATGATGATAACAGGGGATGTACAGAACAAGGAAATCTTATCGTACGCGCGGGGAGTGCTAAGAGGACGCGGGGTAGCCCTGGGATCTGTTTTGAGAGAATGTGTTCTACGATATGCCCAGCACGTCCAAATTCGCACTCCGGAATGTTAGCAAGGCAAGGAAGCGGAGGAGCAAAGAATGCTGACCAGGTTTCGATGGATCACTAGGACTACGGTTCTCATGACAATACCTGCAGTGGCCGTCGACGCAGTGCGCCAACGCCGTTGCGCTCAAGAACCAGGATCCCAATCGAAGCACGGGAAGCAGGGCACTGCAGGCTCAAGTGCCTATAAGGGGGAGACGAGGAGGTGGACACACCGAGGTCACACCTTGATCGATTGTAAGCGGATGGATTGCGGGGAGGGGGGGTCGTAGTGGTATGCTCTCTACCGACTACAAGAGGGATTTGCTCGGAGATTTTTCATCACCATGCACGTGATGGTGCCGGTAGGTAGGTAGCAAGAGGCTGCCCCCGAAAACGGCCAGATGATGAAAAACGTTCAGGGCATGGCCTGAGACGGCGTCTTCTTGTCAACGAAATGTCGGACACGCCAGTTGCGTGGACCCTTGATCTCCAGCACACACACACCTGATTGCCTGGACCAGCCCAGTACCCTTTGCAGCAGACATCGCCTCCTAGGCACCTCTTCTGCGCAGAGCATACTTCACATGGGCGGAGCCCCCTCTTCATCAAAATTTGGATGAGGGCGTCATCGACTCCCTGCCAGCTCCACCTTTCAACACCACCACGATCGCACGAGAGTAACGAAATGCACCTGTTACTTCACCGCGCAAGCCACAGCTAGACGTGGCCGGCGCTGAGTGCCTTGTCTGCTACACTCTTTCACGTGGGCAAGTGTCAGGCTGATCATCAATCGCATGAGAGCACCATCATCACCTAAGGCCGTCGGTTGGAGAAGCCGTGAAATCCCTTCTCTACCGTCACACACGTAACCTTTCCGGCCAGCCGGTGCAGGTGCATTGCCTAGATGGTAAGTTTAGGTGTACATTGCACAGACTGAGCCCATATCAGGTGCCTACTTACCTGACTTGTCCCTTGTTCCATGGACCCTCCTTCACCTCGATGATAGCGTAAAAGTCGGCCACTTCATCATCGATAATGCCTCACACCAATCTATCTTTGTCTGCCCCTGTTCTGTTTCCAGCCACCTAAGCGCGAGATCTCTCGGTGTCCTCCATCTCGGGCCCTAGGCCTGTCCTGGCTTGGCGAACTAAAACTAACGCATGCGAATTACGCTGACGTGCTTGATTGCCCCTCCATCCAGTCGGATCGTCTCGGGCGCATTTTGCGCATCGGTCGCGATACCTTCACTTTGGCGTTGCCGCATTTTTCTCCTGGCCGCCCCTCCTCCAGATTCTCACAAGTGCCTTTCCTTCCTTTCTCTGCTATTCGTCCATTTTTCTCCTTGATTTTCACGCTCGTTTCTCGGATCTTGTCGGCTGCCTCTCTTCCCGCAACAACAACATGACAGCCCTGCCACCACCTCTCTCGTCTGTCATCCCGCCACTTATCCTGGGCACAGCGACATTTAACATCCAGTACCACCCCAACCCCGACTTCAACAACCTCTCGCTGCCTGTCCTCCGCGCAGCTTTCGCCGCCAACATCACTGCCATCGACACATCACCCTACTATGGTCCCTCGGAGCTCCTCGTGGGCGCTGCCTTGTCAGCTCTCGCGCCGCCCCGCGACTCGCTCTTCCTCATTACCAAGGCTGGCCGCGTCGGTCCCTCGGCGTTCGACTACTCGCCAGCTCACATTCGCCATTCGGTTCACCGCTCGCTGGCGCGCCTGCACACGCCGTACCTCGACCTCGTGCACTGCCACGACGTCGAGTTTGTCTCGCCCGCCGAGGTCCTCGCCGCCGTCCGCGAGCTTCGCGCCCTGCGCAGCCAGGGCCTCCTCCGCTACGTAGGCATCTCCGGCTACCCGCCCGCCGTTCTCGCCGAGCTCGCCGAGATGATCCTGCGCGAGACGGCGAGCCCTCGACGCCGTCCAGTCCTACAGCCACCTCTGCATACAGAACGACACGCTCGCTTCCGACACTAGCCTCCTCGACCGCTTCGACGCCGCCGGCGTCTCCGTCGTCACCAACGCCAGCATGCTCTCCATGGGCCTCCTCACGACCCGCGGCGCCGACGCCGGGCCCCAGGCTACCTGGCATCCGGCCCCGCGGCCCTTGCGCACCGCGTGCCGCGACATTGGGCCCTTGGCCGTCGCCGAGGGCTCGTCGCTCGAAAAGGTCGCCTTGCACTGGGCCATGTCTACGTGGGCCCGCAAGGGTGCCCGCTTCGGCACGACCGCTGGCGGCGGCAATACGCGCAGGATCGGCGTCAGCGTCATGGGCGTCACCAACGCCCGGGAATTTGAGGAGACGAATCGTGCGTGGCAGGACGTTTTGCTGGCGATCGACGTGGCCGAGCGACCGACAACCGCGGTCCGCACAGCAGAGGAGGAGGCCGCCGTGGCACTTGACGAGAGATTCCGAAAGCTTGTCGAGGAGAGCATGTGGCCTGCGCTGGGCGGATGGCGCAACTATAGTTGGGAAAGCCCCCAAGCCGACTTTGTCAACACACGGTCCGAATTTGGCGTGCTACCGACGGATCTGGATTCTGCACCTGGCGCAGCATGTGACGATGACTCAAATATGCTGGTTGAGGCTCAACGTGACGTCGTTTCCACGGAAAGCGTTGCCCCGGTTCTCACTGGCGCTGCGTAAGCTTAACGAATTATGAATAAATATATCACAAGGAGAGTAAATTAATCACGCTGCCTTCCCAAATGTATTCCCAATAAAGTCTTGCCCATCGTGACAGGAAGTGAGCAGTCTTACAAATACAGCGCAGCACACGCTGAGCGCCCAATCCCCATACTCTAAAAGACTTCATAGACAAGCCCCAAACGCCCAAGTGTTCAGCTTACTCCCATCACGGACAAGTGCGAGCTTTGTAGCCAGTGCTGGCCCCCCGTCTCCAAATGCCAGCTCAGTGTGTGATAGCTGGTGACCTCTCCACCATCGAGTATCCCAATTTCTTTGACTCGCCCTCTTCGTCGTCAAGAGGTGCCGGTGTCTCCGGCGTGATCATAACCTCGGGCGTCGATATATCGCTGATGGGCGTGCTGGTGACGCTCGTCTCTCCGTGTTCTTCAGGCAGCTCGATTATCGTGGGTGGAGGTTTGAGCGTCGCCACGCTATCCTCGACTGGAGGACGGACATCCTCTACTTGTTCGGCTTCTGGGGCATCGTCATCGTCTCTCTTCTTCGTCCCTGAGCCGTTGTTCGTGTCCCCAGCTCGTGCCAAGCTTTCGCCATTCTCAATGTCGACGCCCACCATCTCTGCCAGGCTGCGGAAGTTGTACATGGGCTCTGTGGCGTCGCGGTCGGCTTCTTCGCCCCGCGCACCCGAGCTGGTCCCATTTCCTCGAGGGTTGTTACCATCGAGGCAGCCAGTGTTCGAGTAGCTCCCAGCCGCGCTGTCAGCGAGAGAGGAGGATATCGATGAGGCGTTGCTCATTTGTCTGAGGTGGGACGGACCGCGGCTCGTCGTGGGGATCGGTAGCGAGGGTACTGTCGAGCTGCTCTGGGTAGCTGTGCTGTCGACGCCTTCCGATTCAGCCTGTCCACGATCGATGCCCTTGCCCTTGTTGCCGGTTTCCAGGGGTGGTGTCGGGCTGGTGGGCGACCCGCCAGGCACTTCGTTGACCTTGGTCGAGCTGGTCTGCGCGTTCTGAGTTGCTTCCATGCGAAGGTTGCTGGTAGTGCTGTTGCCACGACGTCTGCCAAATCCGAGAGACAAGCTGCTGGCGCTGGCAGAGCTGCCTCCGTTGTAAAAATGGCCTTGCTTCTCGGCCTTTTTCGCTGCCTTTCGCTCCTCCTTCTCCCGCTTCTTGGCATCCTTGCGCTCGGCTTTTTCCTGTTTCCGCTTTCGGTCCTCTTCGGCAGCGAGAGAAAGTCGGACAGCTTCCATGAACATCATATCCTCGAGCTCGTCCATGCGGCTTCGGCGACCGAGAATACCACGACCAGACGATCCGCGAGGGCCCGGCTCCATGCCGTTCGGATCCTCGCCGTCATGTGCCAGCGGGCTTTCGTCGCCAGGGTTCGCGGATGAGCTATTCTGCCCGGTGTTGCGTCTACTGAAGCGTCCAGGCCGAGTAAAAGCGAAACCACGTTGTGGTTGGTTTTCGCCGATGAGGAAAGCGGCCGTGTGTAGCGCTGTGGCGGCAGCAGCGCGCCTGGCTTGGTGCGCCCGTTGTGCGGCGAGCTTACTAGACCAATCGGGGCGGACACGGTCGGTAGCAATGACGTTTGGCGCATTGGCGGACAGGCTCTGCGTGCGCCTTCTGCCGGTGGGCGGAGATCCGGGCATGGTTGAGCTGAGCGAACTCTGTGACGACATGGCCGTGTTATGCGAGCTCAGCGGTGGCATAGCGTGCGCGAGGCCGCGGCGGAAGGGTGGTGCCTCGTACGTGACACCGAATTCGGACTGTTGACAATAGGGACACGCAGCGGGTTCTGAGATGAGCATCTCCGGATTCTGCTCCGGGTTGGGCGCCTGCGGTTGACCTGGCTCGCCTGGTTCGCCGTGGTGTTCTGGGTAATGTGGTTCGGGTCGCTTGATTTGGACGAAGCATTCACTGCAAATCGGCTGGTCGCAACAGCGGGTACGGTTGAGGTACGGGGGGTAGTACATGAAGCAGATGGGACACTCGGAAGCATCTTTGTAGAGAAAGACCTCGAGGAGCTGGCCATTGACGAAGGGGTCATGTGGTAAGGTGATCTCACGAGGCGCAATGTTGGCTGATGAGTTGTTGCGCGAACTGCCGCTGAGAGCCGCAGCAAGGGCTTTTGCACGGGGCTTGAACGGAGAGCTCGACCGCTTTGGGTTCGTAGTTGGCGAGGCAAGGGCCGAGCCGGCGTTGGCCGTGGATGTGCTGTAGTCAGACTCAACAGACAACGAGCGGGGGCCCATGGGCACGGTCAGATTTGCGAGGTTTTGCGAAGAGGTGTTGGCCGAATCTGGCGTCGGAGCTGCAGGCACAAGGTCTTCGGGGGGTTGCTCGTCGGCAGCGGGGATGGGAAGACCTCGACCGGCGCAGACGAGCTGGTATTCGGTCCAGCTGTCATCCTTGTCGTCGAGGCCTCGCCAGAAAGGCGCGATTTTACGGTCGAGCTGGCGATTCCTGGTCAATACCATGGCTGGCAGATACCAGATATTACGAGGGGTGACATACCTGAAGCTGCCTGACGACTTGCTTATTGAAGTCTTCGGGTCCGGTGTAGACGCCAAGTGTGACCAGATATCCTCCGTCGACATGTTCCTCTTTCATACTCCGTTCACGCTCCTTTTCACGGGCCGTTCTTTCCTTCTCGAGGCGTCTCGCCTCCCTTTCCTGTTTCGTTTCCCTCCGTTCATAGGGCGCCTCTTCTCTGTTGTTAGCTCCCGTTGAGCCCAGGCCAAGAAGATTGAGCTCGCCTCTAGTGAACCGGCTTTGCCTATTCCTGCTACGGTCGGAAGAAGGAACAGATTGCTCGTTCGGTCGGCTGGCGGCGGTGGGCTCGCGTGAGGGGGCCTGGGAGAGCCGGCCGGAGGCGCCGGAAGGCTCGGGACGAGACTCCTTTGTATTGGAGTTGCCCATAGTGTCGTGGGAGAGGGAGAAGAGGGACTATTTCGAAAGGCGTGGCGACAGGGTATGATCTCGATGTGTTTACGCCGTAGGGGGCCCAGGAGTGCTGGCCGCAGGCGAAAGCCGTGGTAAGTTTGTCGGCGCTCGTGTCCGGGAGGAGCGGCGTGCGGTGGTGTGTGCGTGCGATAAAAAGATGGCGCGGTCTGCGTAGAAAGTGCCACGCGGGTTCGAAAAGCCGGGGCAAGTCAAGGCGAGGTTGTAAGGCTTGCTGGTGGCAGGTCAAGTGTGCATGGCGCGGAGGCGTTACCAGGCGGGCATGGCGACGAG
>NW_009276931.1:22053-57975 GCF_000150675.1 Verticillium dahliae VdLs.17
GGGGGGGGGGGGGGGGTCTCCAGAGGATCGGGAGTGATCCGGGTATGTTGGACTGCGGTGTCGGAGGGGACGACCGATCGTCAAACTTTCTGGGACGAGTCGTTGTTGGCGACGAGATATTTTCGGAGGGTGAGAGAGAGGTGAAGAGTAGGCGGCTCTGCAGTAGGCTCGATCGGACAAGGCCCAGACAGTGCAAACAATGCGGGCTAGAATTGTTGATAGGGGGAGAGGGACAAATGTATGTCGTCAATGCAGCAAGGAACCTGGCAGCAGGGCCGCGAGGAGGCAGGGGAGGGGAGGGGAGGGGAGGGGGGATCAGAGGTGATAGGGCCGTGCTTTGTCGTGTGGATGCGCTGCGGTCTGTTCGGGTCTGCTGCCGCTGGGTTGCCCCCGGTCGACTCTGGGGGCGCTGCTGGGTGCTGCGCTGTAGTGGGCCTCAGAGGTCGATGGGGTGGCTGGGCAAGCTGGGCTAGAAGCTCGATGGATGGTGGTGCAGATAGAATGGCAGCTGGCAGCGTGGTGGTGTTGGATTGAGTGGAACAAGACAAGACGGGACGGCTGACTGTGGGTTGTGTGCTGGCTGGGCGAGTCGATGTGCGTGGAGCGTGGCTTGTTGAGCGAGCAGCTGCTGGCGAGCGCGAATAGCTGAAGGGCAGGCCCGCGAGGCAAGATGCCGAAAGCAGCCGTAGGGTACGATTCCGTCAGGCTGGGTTATTTGTTGACGTGAGTGTTGAGAAGAAGGCAGTCCCGTCCACAAACGACCAGCTAGTCGAGCTGCAATGGGGAAAAGCAAATCGTCGGAAGGCTTTTCGTTTACCCACCTTCACCACGACTATGTTCCTTTTCCTTCGCTGGATGATGAGGCGATGGCGATGACAGGATGTACCTCCATGTAATACAGCGGAGTTGGCACGGGTGCCTCTGTGGAGGTGGAGGTAGGCAGGTAGGTAGGTGCTGGCAGAGCGGCGAGGCCAGCTGGCTGGGCAGGCACCGGAGCCAGACACAGAGAGGCAGGTACAACGAGGTGCAGTGGGCTTGGCTGCTCACGGCCGAGTCAAGACGGGTCTCGACCCTTAGTTCCACCACTCAGGCGTCATCTGATGACTTGGGCACCACCAGTCTGATGGGCCAGCAAAGAAAGAGCTGGCGTGGCACAGTGGAGAAACCCGCAAATTCCCCCAGGCGAGACTGCCAGAAACCTGCCCAAAAAGCACTAGCAGTGTGCGCGCACCCCAGCCTGGTCGATCCTCCCCTCGTCCTGGGTGCTGCTTCCCCCTCATCCACCTGTCCGGTGCCGCCGTGGCCCTTGCCTGCTTCATCCTGTCGTCACCTCTTCGACCAAGCACCCCTCCCCGCCTTCCCTCCTCATCAGTTTTGTCATGAGGCTATCGCTCACGCGGGTCCAGCTTATCACACTTGAGAGTGAATCAGACTCTGGCTGGCTGAGGCATCACAACCGATGTGACGGTCATGTCTAGGTACCTAGCGACCTACACTTGCATACGTAGGTACTCATAAATAGGTAGACAAGGTATGCCTTTTGCATTTGATTCCGTCAACTCAAGCTGCTGAGATCTACATGTACGCATGCGCCAACTCATCCGATCCCAAGAGTAAGCATGGAACTTCCCAGTTACTATCGATAAGCTCTGTCCACCTCCATCCCTCGTGTGTGTCAAGATGATTGTACGCAATGCGATCATCAATCGCAGTTCAACGTCGGCATGGTCTGCCGCATCAATTGCACAGCTTCAGGTCGGAACCCCCTATCATGCTTCGAGATGTGTCACCAGGTCCAAGCTCCCTTGAGCTGCCGAAGTCTGAGTTGTGCCTGGTTCGCTCCCCTTTGTGCATGTCTCAACGCGGACGGGACGCCTGGTGCGCCTGCGCAGTACCGCGTGACGACCCTCTCCCCCCTTCAGCACACTTACATGTCTTGGAGTCTCAGACAGCCACCCAGCTTGTTGACATGACGAGCATAGATAAGGGACGCCACATCTGAGATGGCGACACAGGCAACCAGAAAAAAAGCACACGCTGCACTTGCCGCCCAGATGAACCTATATCGGAGCCTCCAACCTTACATCCCGGGCGGGCTCTACTTTATTATGGAAACATACTATTGCATCATGATGTGTCTACTGCACCGTGCTAGATCACACCCTCGTGGATGCGTCGTGATAGGGCTCCCCCGCATCACCTGGTGACTGTGGCGCCAGCAGCCGTTCCGTATCCTCCGGCCCTTGGTGGCCGCCGTCAACCCCCTGCGCCGTCTCAACCTTACCGAAAAGCGCATCCATGTCCTCTAGAGCGATGCCTTTTGTCTCCGGGTAGAAGATAAGGATGATCTGGAAACGTTAGCTGGCCCTCGAGACTAAGAGTGTTCGACGTCATACCGGAATGCACAGCACATTGACCACCATGAAAATGAAGTAAACCTTGCTGCCCAATGCTGCCCGTCCAACAGGCCATACATGAGACACAATGATGGAGCCGACCGAGCCACCCGATGCCGCGAAATTAAGCCCCCGCGCCCGCACCGACGTGGGGAAGATCTACCGGCGTCAGCAGCTTGGCCTGACCAAATGCCGTTTGGAAACAACCTACCTCGGTATTATACACCCATGACGCCGGGCCGAAGCCCAGGCTGTAACCCAGGGCGTAGACGAATATGAAAATGATACAGATGACATCCGCCACCTTGCTCGAGTTGTCCGGATACGCGATCGGCAGGGCGCCGTTGATCTGCCGTTTTGTTAGCTGGCAGAACCATTTCCGCGCAGGCCCATTGTGCGAGCACTCACCATCATAGCCACGGCCATCACAACACAGCCCGCCACCAGACACATTCGCCTGCCAAAACGATCGATGAGAAACATCTCCAACACCGTGAAGCCAATCTTGATGGTCATTTCTGCTGCACCGGCCATCAGGGCTACTCTCGTCTCGAGTCCAAGCGCCTTGAGCAACGTGGGCAGATAGTATTTCATCGCCGTGGCGCCGCACAGAGTAGCCATGAATTGCAGAGCTGCAGCGCGCCACAACCGGGCGAAAAGGGCTGGCTCGCGGAAGAGAGCAAGCCAGGACGTGTGGGTGGGGTAGTAGGCGTCAACGTTTCTGGTGATGGCGGCAAATTCGGCGTCCACTTCAGCATCGGGCGCCATGCCCTCGCGAAGCCAACGGAGAGTCGCCTTGGCACGTTCGAGATGGCCGTTTTCCACGAGCCAACGAGGGCTGACCAGACATTAGCTGTGTTAAGGGCGCGCAAAGGGGTTCGCGGCTTACCTTTCGGGGATCCAGGGCAGCCCAGCAGCGAACGTCAGGGCAGGCACGAGTTCGAGGCAGATGGATAGGCGCCAGCCATAGTAGTGACCGCTGGCTGAGGTCCAGTACGTCATGAAATAGCCGACCCTGGTGTACAGGTCAATCGCGGTTCCTTTTCCTCCGATTTACACAACATGCATCCGCACACTTACCAGAGACCGGTGGCAAGGCCGGCGATAAAGCCGACGTGATTCATCGTCACGAAATGACCCCTCTGCTTTGCAGGTGAAACCTCCCTTTTGAAGTCAGCAACTCAACATCATAACACTTCATTGGCTTCACCTACGTTTGATAGAGCGGCACCGACGTCGAAACGATGGCTACGCCAACACCCGATACCATTCGCCCGAGAATCATGGTTACGAGGGCTGATACACCATTGCTGGTCGCCTGGAGCGCCGTGCCGAGCATGAGAACGCCGACGCCAGAAAGAGCTGCGTATCGACGACCGAGCCAGTCGCTGAGAGGGTGCGAGACGAAGATGTAGCTTATGAAAGTACCAAGGTAATAGATACCAGTGATGATGCCCTTGGTGCCAGCCCTGGGATGGTTGAGCATCTCCTGCCAGCCAGGATGAACGAGAATAGAGGATAGCACACCAATGTGGTAACTACATACCTGTCAGCATGGTTCTGGGCAGCGATGCACCCAATTACTGAGGTCTCGTCGAGCGAAATGCCTCACTCGACTGCCCCTCCGCGCGACGTCTACGGCATCATGAACGTCGCAAGACACAATAGGATATATATGTGGGCATATCGTCTTACCCCCATACTGAAGCGCCAATGCCGAAGAAGAAGCACAAAAAGTATAACCTCCGTACGGCCGGTGCCGCGGGGCTCTTGAAGTTGGCCATTGAGTAGACCAATTGAGCGTACAGCTTCCAGCCTCCGATCAAAGGAGCGTTTGGAAAGGGGGGAAAGGGGGAAAAGGGGGAAATACCGAGATGCTATGGCTTCATCGTTGAACCGAGCCTTATTCTCAGTACACCAGAAAGTGTGGTCGCTCGGGGGATGGTTGATGGTGAAGTCGACAGGCTGATGTTTTGTTCTCCGAGCGGTTCGTTGTGGCAAAGGTGGGGGGACTCAGTGGTGGATGCCCAGGCGAGAGCACCACACGCTTGGCCACCTGGTGCACTGACAATTTCTGCATCCTGCAAACACCCACATCGTCATCTGTTCACTTGGCAATCCTCCGCGCAGACCTAAGGCATGGCCTACGACCCCGCCATAGTCGGGTTATTGGCATGTTCAAATACGCTGTCATCGGAGGCTTTCGATCTCTATTCAGGTGCTCACGGGGTACGGGTCTCGTGGCACCAGGCTGTGGCCAACTTCACGCATGGAGCTCGTTGGCTTAACATCACTCGCACATTTCATCCAGGGCTCTCTAATTATTGTACATATATCATACAGCCCGTTCCTCATCTGTTTTCACCGCGAGCCGTACCCTGGGAAATCAAACTGACCTGTCTGATTCGAGGGCAACGCCATATCCCATCCGGCATACGGGCTCGGCCCCGACCCTGGCCCCGACCCGGACAGGATCTCAGTTAGCCCCGTTGCGAGATTCGTTTGCGGTACCCCGTATGCCCAAGACCCCGTCATGACATCCTCCGTCATACCGGGCGCAAAGTCTCCATAGAGCCCGCCCGGCATCCCACTCGGATTGGGTCCATCATCGCCGCCATCTCCCGGGACCTGCTCCATCACGGGCATCAACATGCGCCCGCCAGCGCCGTTACTCGACCGAATCTCCGTCCCTGTTGACGAGCACCGGCCCAACCCATCATCCACGCCAAAACTTGACCCCAGAAGCGCGATCGAGAGACTGTCCTCAGATGACCCTTCGTCGACATCCACCCCCGAGTCCGGCCTGGGCCCGCGTCGTGATGGCGGCCCTGGCATGGCAGCGTTGATCTCGCTCTTGCGGTTGCTTCTGTTCGAGTATGGCTTTGTTCTTGCTTCATTCACACACTGCTCCACAACCTGGATGAACTGGTTGCGATACACATTGCCTATCGTCTCCAGCGCTTGCTCGTTGAGTCCCTTGTTGCGTAAGCTTCCCTCGAGCGCCTTCAAGCTTGCAAGGAAGCGCCCCGTCACCTCAAAGTGTTCAATGACAGGACAGAAGTCTATATGCGAGTTAGCAGCGAGCATGGCGATCGAGCAGACACAACCCACCCCAGTTGACCACTTCGTGATCACCGTCGTCCGGAAATACGAGGTTCCAGATTTCCATCCATTGCACTTCCGCCGATGTCCCGCCCGCCCGCTTCCGGCTCAGCAGCTTGGCAGCCGTTGGACCGTCAATGCCACATTCAGGGTCGTGATCAGCAATGTCGCACATGAGGTCCCTCGGCAGTCTCTGGTGGTCCCTGAGATCCTTCCTTGCTGCAAAGTCGCGGTTGCACCGGTCACAGACAAAGGCGGACGGATCCACCCGCTTGTGTTGCTTCACGATGTGCTGCCGCAGCTCGGCAAATTTCGGAAAATACGTCATGGCGCAAGAGTGATGCTCACGCACGTTGAACCGCGCAGGGTTGCGTTTGCGAAAGGGGCAGCTCAGGCGGAGGTTCTCTTCGGGTTCCTTGGCGATTTGTCGAGGGCGTTTGAACGGAGCACCGCCGTCGGCGTCGTCCTCGCTGATGTCCTCGTCATCTTCTGTTCCGTCACGGCTGGGGCCGCCTTTCTTCCGCTTTCCAGTTTGGGAGGTTCGCGTTGGAGCTCGTGCAATGAGCACGGTTGATCGAGATGAAGCCGATGTCGTGTGCGTGAGCTGCGTGGTTGACGGACCGCTAAAGGCGATGCGGCCGACGTCTTGAATGAAGCGGGACGTGAAGCGGCGGAGTAAACTCTGAGGAGCGCCAATCTCGTCTAGATCGACACCATATGCAGCTTGGAGGACGTAGTTGAGCACGCCCTCAACCTCCTCGTCTGAGCTGTCTGCGGGATCGTCGTCCCAACCTGTGGAGAGCCTGTCGACCCTCACGTCGAAACTCATCCTCTCTTTGAGCGGCGGAGGCCCATCGCTGTCGATTTGGTCGGCTGCTGGTCTAGACTGAGTTTAGCATGAGCTCACGTTCAAGGTCTAGGGTGTTGCCAAGCTGCCTACCTTGGAGTACCGGCAGCCCGAATCGCATCAACTTCTGGTCTCTCGTTGATCTCTGGCTGTCTAGAGTGGTCCTTCATCCGATCTTCGTCGGGCACTGAATCAACAAACGTGGATGAAGACGAATCATATGACTGGCGGTTCCATTGCCTAATGGGATGACCCCGCAGCGTCTCCCTGCTGGGGACCTCGATATCTGGCGTCGTGGCCCGAGTGAATGTCGAAAGCGTCGGCGACATGGGCATCGAATATGTCGTGGCCGAGTCAGGCATGACAGCCGAGCTCATAGTCGACGACGTTGGTGAACGGTCACGATACGCCTTGAAAGCTGCTGACGAGAGGTTTAAGCCCTCGGGGCATTTTGAGGACGGGTGCGGGGCTGGGTTGTCGAGCGACGTCCATTGTAGCACCTCGGTGATGTGAGGGAAGGTGGCAGAAGATGAAGATACAGACGAGGAAGTCTTGAGATGACGCGTCTCGCGGTGGCGGATGGGCATCGGCGTTGACCATGTTGACTCGACGCCTTCTGTGTGCAATGGTGAATCTGCCATGGCGCAACACTGAAATTCCAGGCAGTGATCTCGTTGCGGCGTTCTGTTTGCGCGACACGTCGTCTTGCTGTAGTCTGCTGCTATTAAACTAAGGCCTTAACTCAATTGAAAGCCAATATCAAGTATCATGCGCCGGCGGCGGGATCGAACAAGGAGAGAAGAAACATGTCAAAGAGAGGCCATACATTCTCGAGATTCTCTTGCGAACTGACGACGCCTTTGCGGTCTGCCCGGTGCGAGTCCCCGATTGCTTACGTCTTGGCCCCCAAAGACATGATCGACAGCCAACATGACGGCGGCGCAGCCGACGCAGGGGGGGAGGTTGCGCGGCACTGGATTGGCCCATGATGGCGACCACGCAGCCAGTTGGGGCAATGTCATGGCTCCATTAGCCGTGCACCAGGTATCATCACCTGCCTACAGCCAAGCTGAATCGCAGGCTGCCTCTTCATGTTGGAGGCACCTCCTGCATGTCATTTACTTCTCCTCGAGCAATCATTGGCTCATGGTAGGTGTCTTGGGCGGTCGTCTCTCACACTTGCAACACCAAGGAAGGTGATAAGAGCCAAGTATGCCCTCTTAGATGATGGATGCCATCAATTTAGGCGTGGTGGTGACCATCTGGCGGGAGCAAATCGAACTGGAGATACCGGACCCCCCGGCAGTACACACTCCAAACCCCGTAAAACCTAAATGACGGTTGTTTGTCAGCAAAATAAATACCTACTGTAACCCTGCCATCCCCCGATGATACCCATTTCGGTAGAGAACCCAAGAATATCGACGGGTCGGCCATCACGATGACAACGCGCCCAGGACATCAGCCTGATTCAATCTTCGCCTCTGTCGAGTGCCCCAGGCACGGGAGAATGGTACCTGGCCTTTCTAGCCAGCATCCCTGCACGCACCCTGGTGAGCGCTGATCTGTTTCGAACGATGGCGTTTCATTTTCTGAGCCTAACCCAACCCTGCCAGATGTCTCGGTCACCAAATATGGAAGAGGAGCTGCAAAAACGTCAAGCGAACCGGCTCGATGCCAGGTAAGCAGTTGGAGCCTTCCTCGAAATGGATGTACCGTACCAGGCGTGGTGACCAGGATGTTTTGACGCTAAGGTGCACCACGATTCGGGTACCTGAACGCCAAGTCGAAAGACACAATTGAGCTTGTCCATTGGTCCATGGTGAAAACGGTCCAGCAAGAGATATTCTGAAGCAGGAAGATTCAGTGCGTGCCGCTTGGAAATTAACAGACGATTTTCGCGACGTGAGCACAGTCCGGCGATGCTTGCAATCGCGTTTATCACGGCTATGAAGCCACTGTTGTAGTTTCAGGCCCTCTCTCAGGCAGTAGCATATAATCGGTATTGGTTGCTATTTCATATTGTTCAAGTGATTTGAGTTAAATAGCCCACTGCATCCACTATATAACCGTCCTGCAAGCAAACAAAGCCTGAGAGTCTTCACGTCGTCTTTGCACAATGTCATATCATCAAACATCAAGCAGCGGAACGCAAGAGCCAGCAACATCAAGGTACGTAGCATATCACATCGCTTAGCCAGCTAATCTGACGAAAGACAATCCGTCAGTGCCGGACGCAGCCTTTCTTACAGCGTAGATCGCTACATGATGTCCACTGAGCCTTGGTCGCCCTATGCCAAGCCGAGAACGACTGTCGCAGCCCCGCGGACACCAGATGCGCTACTGAGGGAACTTGATAACCTATTATGTCACGAAAAGCACAGTCAGGGAGCGATACAGGTCTACGGTCCCCAAGGGAAAGATGAGAAACAGCGGCAAAAACGAATATACAACAATGCGGGCGCGCCGGGCGCAAGTGACGGAACGGTCCCACAGGGACAATATAATAACCACTATGTATGTAACGATCATGTACAATGGGCCAGATAATGGCCAAATATGTATAACAGAAGACTTCATATGCGTAACCCCTCTCGCAACTATCCTAAGACGTGAAAAGCTCCAGAGCATCCACAATCTGAGCTTAAAGTTAGCACCGATCCATAGCCTGCCGTCAGAGACACTCACAAAGTTGGGACTCAGGAATGTGTCGCCGCTGCTGCCAGAAGCCACACTGATGGTGATGGTATTGGCCCCGGCCTTGAGTTGGCCAGACGGGATAGCAATGTCATATTGCTCGCCCAAGCCCCTGTAGGCG
Organism: Verticillium dahliae VdLs.17; assembly: GCF_000150675.1. Lineage (NCBI taxonomy): Eukaryota > Fungi > Ascomycota > Sordariomycetes > Glomerellales > Plectosphaerellaceae > Verticillium > Verticillium dahliae. Next base: position 31,217 of record NW_009276931.1, read on the forward strand.
CCACGAGTCACGCCACGGGAGTTGAGGTTACGCGGCGCGACGGGTGTGGCGGCGGTCCAGGTGTTCACCTGAACAACAGGGCGTGCGCCAGCAAAGGACAAAGTGGTGCTGATGCGGAAGGTCGCAGCACCTGGCGCGGAGGCGAGGTTGAAGTTTATCACAACGCCGTTATTCACCGATTTGAAAATAGCCATGGGGAAGTCGCTCAGCTCAGAGGAGCCAACGTTGTACGAGTTGGTCCAGCTGCTCATGCGGCTGTCCGAGGGGTGCATGCGGAGGAACTTGTCTGCGTTGCGAAAGCCGGTGGGCTGGCCGTCAAACTCGCCAATCTTGAAGAGCGAGTTGCTTGGGGCCTGAATTGTGCTAGCAATATCACGAGTAGTGGTGCTGCCGACGGTGACAGTGACGGAGGTTTCGGCAGCCTTGTACTCTGTCTGGTAGAGGACCTGGGTGTAAGTACCGGGCTTCATAGCCGGCGAGGTAAAGGTGCCGTTGGAGCCGGCGGTGGTCCAGTACTGGGCATCCTTGTTGTACCAGTGAACCACAGGTCTGAAACTGCTGGGAACGCCCGTGGCACGGCCAGAGACGCGACCACGGCCACCTGCAGCAACGTAGTCGCGAAGGCCAAGGCTCGACATGAAAGTGAAGTCCACATCGCCGGTACTGGGGATATCGGAGCGAGAGAAGCTCAGAGCATAGGGGCCATGTAGACCCATGCGGTACTCTTCGGTCTGAACGTGACCGCTGTTCATGTAGTTGTACAAGGCCGTGAAGGGACCATTGTTGTTGGTTTCGATGTCACGATGGAAGGGTCCGCCGGAGGAGGTCTCAGTTTGCGGAATGATCATACAAGCATGGATCTCCTCAGGGGACGTGCCGTGGACGCAGTGGACGCCGCGATCGATGTAACGGTCGGACGAGTAAAACTTGGAGCGGGTCTGGCCGTTGACGACGAAGACATCAGAGCCCTCCACGGTGGAGTTGGAGCCACCAGTGGTGGAGGCGGTGCCGTACGGATATTCGAGGGGGAGAACATCGTTTTTGAGGCGAGCAATGTAGCGCAGCTCGCCAATTTCAGGCTGGGCGGTGATGTGAGTGGCCATGTAAATCAGGCTGTCACCCTCCTTGGCGACGAGGTAGTGGGTGAGGGTCGAGGTGGAACATGTAATGGTGATGACGCCTGATGTCTGAGTAGCGGTGACAGTAGCAGTGCCGAGGCCGGAACTGATATGGGTGCCTTGAGAAGCATATTGGAGCTCGTTGCCGCGATATTTGATAGAGTTGATATCACAGCTGGAGCGGGATACGGAGAAGACGAGGGTATTGGACGAGCCGGTGTCTACAACATAATTATTACCCGATGTCGTATACCCAAAGGCAGCAAGAGCAGAGGAGGTGAAAGAGACGGCCGTCAGAAGAGACAGCTGGACAAGCGAGGGTGCCATAATGATGATCGTAAGGAAATCGATCTGGCGAGCCCTTGTAGGTTGGAAGAGAGGGAAGAAGTGAAGTAAAGTGATCAGCGGAGAACCTGGTGGATTGTGGGTTGTTCAAAACGGCACGGCACGCCCGGTAGTTATAAGGCGAGAGCATCGACAAAGTTCATATGGGACGAACGACGACAGGGTCACAACCGGGGCGACTGCGAGTGTGACCTGTTGTGGATGGGTGTGTAAAGTGATTGGAGGAAGCTTGTGAACGGCCGAGGTGTCTGGGGCTTTGCTCCGAGATTCAGGGACGGGCGACCCGCTGGGTCGGAGCCAAGGGTCCCGCTGCTCGTCTCATGTGTGGCGCGGCCTCGTGAGCGGAGAGTGGGTGGATTCCATGCAGTTTACTGTCTGAGAACTGGCATGACGGTAAGTTCGCAATGAGGAAGTGAGATGCAGGTGACGCAAGCTCACCTATGCTTAAAGCCTTAGTTCACGCGTTCAATCCTTGCCCATGTACCTGGGCCTGGCGCCTGTGCACTACATTCGCTTGTCAATTTGGCGGCCTGGATGGTGAGCTGTCATCTGAGAGAAGCCGTCCTATCCGTTTCCGTCAACATCAAACATTCCCGGAAACTTAACATCTTCTCTCCAAGAATTTCATTTCGAGTCTGCTTCTGGACCTGCACGTAGGAACAGTTACCTAATCTGGAGCAGAAAAACAATGGAATAAAGTGTCGAGGGAACCTGGTAGACGGCAAAGCTCCCAAGCCGAGCCATGTACTCATGTACTGTATGCGTCGCATGGCGCTGGTGACTGCCGTAAAGTGCCATCCGGAACTCGGCACGTGGCATGCATCACGACATCGATTTACTTGCTTCGTATTGACCCGCCTCCATCATACTCGGTTCAAGATTGGCGACTTTTATGTTCCCCTCGCAACAAACTCTCGAATCACATCCCAGCGCTGCTCACCGTGCATCTGCGGCTTGACCCAGAATGTGACCCAGGAGCCCCCGCTCACTCTAGGACTGATGTCGGCATTCATGACACGTGCCGCTTCGGGCACATGGAACGGCGAACTTCTCACATCATCGTCATCTGGTAGTTCCAGTGCTTCCACCACATCTCCTTCAGGAACTGGACCGGCCGCTTCGGCCTCGAAGATCCACTCCGCCTCCTCGTGAGGGATACTCGGCGGTCGATTCCCAGGAATCATCTTCAGAAAGTTCTGAATCTCGTCCTTGGCCGGTATGTATGCCTTCGCGTGTCTGCTGTCCGGCTCTTGCACACCCTTGCCCAGTATCCTGAGGGCCCTCGCCTCTTCCAGCTCTATGATTCGCATCGCGATCCTTGCAACTAGCCTGGCATCCCACAAGTTTTCCTTGCAATCTAGGGCACCCTTCCTCCGAAGCAGCCTGATTGCGGCCCGCCTCAGTTCTGGATGCCGACACTTGACTGCAGTATAATACAAGGGAGGCACGATGCCAGATTCAAAGCTGAACCGAGCCCCATCGCTGTCCGGAGCTGCTGCTCCCCTTGCTTCCTCATCCTGCAAGATCTCTCCCGCGACGTCCACTATCGAAGCAAAGGTAGTCATGTGCTCATCGAACGAACACTCGAGGCGAGTGAGTGCTGTACCGAGATACACTGTCAAGGTCAGGTAATAGAGGCGGCACATTCTCGCAGCGCCTGTTGAGCCTCTGCCTTGCGCAGCTATCAAGACGGCAAACGCCACCTGCCACTGGTCTGATCGTCTTGTCAAGTCGGCGCTGCGCACCCGCCACGCGTTGATTTCTGCGGCCCAGCTTAGGCTTGTCGAATCAGCAGTGAAAACCCACGCTTTGGCATCCTTGGCAAAGCGAAGGCCGTCATCGATGATCTCGTGCAGGCTGAGCTCGGCATCCTCGAGACGGTCAAAAACAATGTTTGCTGGCCGCTGTGGCCTCAACTCTGTTGGGATCGGTACAGGCTTGGCCCCGAACACGAAAGAAGCGACGCTGAGCCGGGTGTACACAGGAACGAGCTCTCTCCGGATCAGGTCCGCCGCGGACCCTTGTGCCTCGTGTGGATCCTCGGCCAGCTTGGCTAGTATGGCCCGTCCCTGGATAATGTGCACCATGGCGGCGCTCATATCGCCGAGCATAAATTCGATGCAAATGAAGAGCAGACACGTGAGCAACGGCACCGTAACAGAAGCCGTTCCCCTCATGCCGGGGGCGCTCGGCGTCCGCCACTGCTGCAGTGACCTCAAAGCCTTGCCGTACTGTCCGGCTGCAAACGGCGTGCAGACGGCATCGCAGCCTTTGAGGTTGTTGGGCGTGCGACCGTTGCCACCATAGGCGCTCTGGTGAAGGTTACTGATGACAAGCACAGCGTAACGTACGGCCGGTTCCTCGAAGCACAGAGCTGGCACGATGCGAGCCCAGAAAGTCGAAGTAGCCTGCGTGAATAGTGACGTGGCAGAGCAGTTGCGATAGTAGTGGAACGCGCGTTGGTCGTTGGCATCCCAGGCTGCGAATGGGCTCATGGTCCTAGCAATGCTAGTTCCGCTTGGCGGTGGGGAAGACTGCGATTGAGGCCTGGTCATGTTGGGAGTAGTTGTCACATAGCCGTCGCACTTCCGACCAGTCTTGGTGCATCGCTCGCATGCCGGCTTGAGCTCATCGCATTTGACACGGCGGATCCTGGAGAGATGTCAGCTGTCATCTCGGTGGCTGCGTACCATCGCGGCAGCTGCTGTGCTTACTTGCAAGTGATGCACCCAGTCCGGACCTTTCGCGAACCCTTGCGGCCGTTTCGCTTCGCTACTGATGCAGACGACGTTGATCCAGTGAAACCGGGACTGTCCGTACTTGCGTTCGATGATGCCAATTGTGGCGATGTACTTTGCTCCTCCATGGCAACGGCCAGCATGTTCTGAGGCAAGCCGCCCTGTCACAAAATGTTGAGAGGGTTGGCGCAAGCTGCCTTTGGCCCAATAGGATGTTTTGCGAGTGCGAGCTGACGAGACAGAGGATAGAGCGAGAGCTGCTGGGGCCGCCGTTGTCTAATATGTCCTTACCCCCAGACGTTCATCGCGGCGAGACAGTGGGGTATCGCGATCCTTCAGCCTGGCCTCATTGGTCTGCTCGCACTCTGCTGACCCAAGTGGCAGAATGGTCGTGGCTTGGCAGGGCTGTGAGCCAGGGGAAAGACGATGTAACTGCCGGGTCCTATCACGGTCTTCGCCCCCCTGGTCGAGCTATTTCGGGCCTCAAAGGCTGCGGATTGACCAATCTGGAGTGTGATTTGGAAGCAACTTCTGTTTGGACCGCGCCGCGGCAGGTCATAATAGACACACGTAGTGCATATTTCAACAACCGTTTCGCTCAGATTCAAAGGTCCCAACCGCGCAGGAGATCAAGACGCCTTACAAGCTTTGCACTTATTTACACGTGGATAACAACAAGGCAGGGGAGCTCAAAACAAGCAGGTCCAAGACCCAGGCCTCATCCAGGCAGCCCCTTAACCTTCCAGAACAACGCCTACAACGAAACATGACTGACCTCGAATATAACCCCCAACGCCGAGCCAATCATTTGAGACCCATCCTTCCCCATGCGGTCTGTTACGGCAACTCCGACTTCTCTCTCTCGCTTCTTGTCGTCGGAAAAGCTCTTCCTCTGAGCCACCAACGTCTTTCGGATTACCAGAAGCTGCACCATCCTATGTAGTGCTGGCACAGGTTCTCCAGCTTGGTCGCCTCCGTGATGAGCTTGTTGACCTGCGCGACGACGTCAAGCTCTTCGTTGGGCTTGAAGTCCTTACCCCTCAGCTTCTGCGAAACGCGATCCAGGACCTCAATTGCCCGCGCATTTTGTGCATCCGCGGGGTCCATGACGTTATTACCGTTGACCAGGCTCGTGCTCGGCGCGATGGACGAGTTGGTGCGCGCCCTGGACCGTGCTGTAGGCGGCCCGCCTACTAGTGCGGAGGCATCGCCGCCTGCAGCCGCGAGCAGCTCCGTCGGTGCCACGTCGGCATCGAGCATTGAAAGCCGACGGCCGCGAGGACCTGTCTGCGACGCCGTGGGACCAGCGATGGCCTGTTCGCGTTCGGACCGGAAGTTTGGTCCCGTTGGACTTGCCGCATTGGTAAGGCGCCAAGTCAGCAGGGGATCGTGGATGAACTGCAGTCATGTTAGTTGATTGATCCTCAGGGCGTTTCGAGCAGCTTAGGGGCATTCGACTTACAGCTTCCAAAACGGCCATGACGCTTTCCTTATTCTCGCGCAGAACCCGCATTACATGCTCGCATGTGATCCTGAAGCTGCCCTCGATGTTGCTAACCTCCATGGCATACGTCAACATGCGCGTGAGGCGGAAGGGCACGCGTTCCGGATACTTCTCGCGCTTCATGGCGACTTCGAAGCAATCACCGAAATCAATATGAATGATTTTGCCGGTGACACGGTCTAGCATCAGGTTCGAAGGGTGACGATCACCCAGACCGAGGATGTAGCCGACCATGGACATGACGCCGAGAGAGCGCGTGTAATTGGTGCGCCGCTCGAGCCAGGCCTCAGAACTCTTACTCTTGAGCCACAGTACGCGGTACAAATCTTGGCCGGTGGTGTTATCAAGCGCGTAGCCAAAGACCTCCACCTTCTGCATGAGAGTCAAGTTGTCATAGTCGGGAGCCATCTGCAACATTATCCGATGCTCAATGTTCAACAAGATCTTGCGGCTCTCACGATATTCCCTAATAAGAACGTGGAGCGTGTCGCTGTTGGGCACCCAGCCCAGGAGACCTGAGCTCTGCGACAGCGGAATCGCTGGATAACGCTCGATATTGAGATGGCGCTTGTAGCACTCCGAGTCGTTCGCCAGCAGCGTGTTGCAAAGGCCAAACAATTGCATGACACGTTCGTCTTGGCGAATGTCCTCGTGGCCTTTAAGAAGGAACGCGTAACGCACACCGTCGCTGCCGCCAATCGTTATCTTACGCGGGCGCTGCTTGCTGTTGATGACCGAAAAGGTGCCCTCAAAGTCCATGATACGGACAATGGGTTTTCCGCTTCGATACGTTCCAGGTACGGCGAGGTCGAGATCCTTAGCGCCAAGCAGCTTGGGCGAGCAGTAGGGCAGTTCCAGGCTCGTGAGCTGCGGCAACTGTCGCGATATGCGACGGAAGACTTGGTAGTACAAGTCCCAGGCTTGGTTGAGGTCGTTCACATCTCGGCTCGACTCATACTGTCGGCACCATTCCCGCGCCTCCGTCAGGTCCCTACCAAACGTTTGCGCGAACGAGATCTCCCTAAGTGTCTCAGGCCCGCGCTCCAGCTGGTCGTGGAGGGGCTCAAGAGTCGAGAACATGCCCTCGATATTATGATCGCCAAAGTATAGTCGTGATGCCTCTTCCAGACCCTCGTGCCACTGCTCATGCCACAGAACGGCAACCCTGATAAGTTCGTTACTGACGACATCTGCCTGGGAGACGAGATTGGCCGAGTGCTGACGCATACTATCCATAATCTGCGCTGCGGACCGGGAGCGGCGGGCACTGTGCCACGACTTCGTGGCCACAGTGAGAGGGTAAATGAGGGCCTGCGGGTGGGCTCTGCCGACATCAGCCAGAAGGCTGTGGATGGTTTGTTGCACGCGACGAGACTGTTGGTTGATGCGGGCGATGAGCTGAGGAATGACTTCAAGCCAAGTATCAACGCTAACATTGGTAAAGCCCTCAGTGACTGCAGCGTTGACGTCAGCACTTGAGCCGTGCGTGAACCATAATGTGAGGAGACGCAATGTGTCCTGCAGCGAGCTGCCAGATGACAGAGCGATAGACTTGAAGAAGCCCCGCACCGCCGGGACGACATGATCGACGATCATAGCTTGGTCCGCCCGGTTGAGCTCGCTCCTGCTGGTCAGCGCCTGCACAATTTCAAAGTTGGCCAGCGCCCATGCGTGCCACGCTTTGTACCAGCGTGGGTTATACTTGGCCGCCTGGGAGTAGGCAGTCAATATGTCCTGGACGTTTTCGTATTGCCATGTTTCCTTGTTGAGCGCAATGAGCCACTCGCCCTGTCTGAGATAACACTTGGCGAGGAGCACCGTCTGGTCCTGGAGGGCGCGTTGGGTCTGAGGCGCCATGATGCCCCCCTCCATACCCTGCGGGAAGTTGTACTCTTGGCTCATGTCTACACCTTGTTGTCCTTGAGCGGTGAGATGCGCCTTGGTGACCTCGTGTCGGTGCGCCGAATCGTTAGTAAACTTGCGCAGACAGTAGAGAGTCTTCTCCGAGATACCCGAAGTCTTATTCGCGGGTTGCTGGCCAACTTCCCATTCGAACTTGAGCATGGCATAGATGATCTGCGATGGGACGTTCCGGGGTAGGCCCACGTTGGGCTGCTGGGGCCGGTCATTCCAGTATGGGATCATGGACGTGAGCGAGGACTCGGTCCCGATGAGCTGTTTCAGCGACTTTTCGGCCAAGCCCATGCGACCCGACTTGCGACATAGGTTGGCGAACTTGATCCACATGTGCATATTCTCGGAGGGAGTGATGACAAGCTGCCTGAGACGAAGCATGCGCTGCCAAAGGTCCACGTTACGTTGACACCCCTTGAGGCGCTTCTCCCAAGTGCGTCGCATGGTGGCGCGCTTCTTCTCATCTGTCTGCTTGTAGAAGATAAGCTCTTCGAGTTCGGCCAGCATTTGGACGCGAACGACGACTGTGTACGCCCGGTTGTATGACTCGCTGACCAGGGCGCTGAGTTCTGTATCGAGGCCCTCACGCGTCTGCTGCACGCAGTTCAACGCTTCTCGGAACTGGTTGCGATGCAGGGCGAGAATGGCGCCAAAGAATGAGCGATCAGTCGAGAAACGCTTCATCGACTGGAGGTAGTTGTCCATGGAATCCCACTTAGACAGACCCCAGGCGGCGGCGGTGGCCAGAGGAGCAATGAGGCGCTGCACTTCCGGCGATGAGTTGGACCAAGTGTTGCCGGCAATATTCGCAAGAGCCTCCCATTCGCCCAGAGCGTGCAGGCAGCGCATCTTGCCCATGATGATATCGACAGGAACAGCCTGGTCTTCAGGGATGTCTTGCTCCCTTTTATTATAAAAGTCAAGAGCTTCCTCCCAGCGCTCCAGCTTTTCGAACCATGTCTCTCTAAGCTGGATACCTTCCTTATAGAGCTGGGCCTTGCGGAGGATGCCTATGGCAGCGTCGGACTGCTGCAGATGGTTGTTGATGCCGATGAGAGCCTCGACCGCCCCACTGCTCTGGTCCTGGAGGAATTCAAGCTCCTTGTAGTGGAGGGCCTTGGCGTAGGCATGGCAGCGACCTGCCTGGTGGCCGAGGACACGAATATCGATTGGTAGCGCCTTGTCATCGTGTTCCATAAATTCGGCGAGATTGAGCAAAAGTCCCAGCAGGTCCGGAGGCACGTTCTCCGACTTTATCGCATTCTCGATGTTCTGGATCAGCTCGTCCTGAAACTGCTCGTACAACTCAGACCAGCACGAAACAAATGCCGAATTGAAGAGTTCTCGGGCGAGTGGCAGGTAGGAGCTGGCCAGAGCGGCGCATGCACGTAGAGCGTGGTTGGGAGATTCTGCCAGAAGGGTCGTAGAGAAGCGACGGAGCCATTCCTGCCAGTCCTCCTTGGTCGACTTTCCCTTTGTATCCCATGCCGTTTTGAGGTGAATGGCATTCATCTCAAGCTTTTTGGACCCCAGGTCGGAAAAGATTTGGTCATCGACTCGATCTACGAATCGATCGGCAGAGCCAATGTCTTGCGGCAGCACTTCGCCCTTGGCAAGCTTGCTCGTGAGTAGCTCGTAGTTGGCATGTTGGATCTGGTGCTCCGCGAGGATTTTGTTCACGTTGCCCATGAAGTGTGTGTAGTCTTTTCCTAGCTGCTGAATCAGCGCGCAGAGAGTGTCCAGAGCGGCAACACGCAAGGCCGGATCACCACTGCTGAGCACGCGGTTCAGTGGGTGAATAATCTTGGCCGCATAATCGTTCAGGTTCACTTGATGGGATATCTTGCCAATCGTCTCAATGGCTTGTTTGCGGAGAAACGTTGGCTGGCCCTGCTTCTCGAATGTGCGAACAATAACGGGAATAATCAGATGCATGTACTCCTCGCTGCTTGATCCGAACACAAGGAAGGCGTGAAGGACCCTTTCTGAAGGGATGCGTCGTGCCGAGGTATCCACCTCTAGGGCTCCGAGCATCAAGGGGAGGAGACCAGCAAGATAAATCTTGAACTCGCCTTCTAGTCCACGAGAAATCGCTTCGACAAGGGACAGAATGGTAGGCTGAAGGCCGAGCTTAGGATTCCAGTACTCCTGGCAGGCTTCTACAATCTGCGGTAAGAAGTTCCTAATGTGCTGCCGCACGATGCTAACGAGCGTAGCGAGCTGGCTGAAGTAAGACTCAAGTCTCTTATTCGAGGCAGCCCTGATGACAGCGAGAAACGCCGGAATGATTCTGTCGAGAAAGCTGACACATTCAAGTCCGAGCGTCCGGAAAATGTTCATAATGGCTTCGATGACCGCAGGATGATGCGCCACGAGAGAATTATCCTTGAGGATCTGTAGCAAAGAGTTGATCACCACAGTGGGGAAATATTCTTTGTTGGAGGGCGTGAGACCGGACATCATGAGGGCCACGTCGCTGACCGGGGTGACTTCGGCTCGTCGCTGGACTTCGGGCCGGCGCTGTTCGACCTGTTGGTACTTGTAGGGGTCGAGGGCACCCAAGATACCCATAAGTTTGATGGTTTCCTGTCGAAGTGTACCTCGATGATCTTCAGTGCGTACTATACCCTGTAAAATTTCCAGGAGCTCAGGGTATTCAAGATATGGTTCGATGACATAGCCAGAGTTGCTGGCCATCTGACCGAGTGCGTGGAGAGCCGCTTCGCGTTTGAGGCTTGAGCTCTGGTCCTGGAGTGCCTCGATGATGAGAGGCATGAGCTTGTCTTTGTATGGGAGAATGTCTTCGCCGCCGACCGTGGCAAGTTCTCCTATGGCTCTCAGAATGGTGGCGGCCACGACTGGCGTCGGGTCCTTGGCCTTGGGGATGAGTACTGACATCATCGGGTCGACGTAAGGCTTAACAAGTCCTTGAGCGTTTTGGACAAGAAGACTCAAAAGCTTCGCGCTTTCCTCCTTGTTGCGGGCGACGTCTGAAAACTCAAGTTCCGTCAACAATTGAATTAACGTCTTCCGAAGGGAGGGAATGACATAGGCGGGGTTGTGACGTGCCAGTCGGCCGATAATCGAGATGGCAACTTCTCGAATAGAGAAGACCTCGTCATTCAAAGCGAAGAAAAGGGTCCGGATGTTCTCTGCTTTGGCAAGATGGCGATCGAAACGCTCGTCAAGCGCAGCCAGTACGGTCCGTCTGATAGGCGGCTCGGGATCCGACACGCCAACTGTGAGAAGCCTTTCGATGACGTCGCCCACCACTTGCAAAGCGTGATAGCTCGTCTGGTTCACGATGGGATCCCTGACATAAAGCTGGCAGCAGGTCAAGGCAGCCGCCTCGCGGATTTCACAGTCTTCGTCCTCGACGTACTTGATGGCGACGTCTCGGACAAATTCGTTCAGAACGTGTCCAGTAAAGTCAAAGCTGCCGAGCGTGTTCAGGGCCAGCTTGATCTCGGCCTTGCGATGTTCATAAGCCTGAGGATCCTTAGCATCCTTAGTGATGACCGGTGCCGATGTAATGGAGTTGGGATGCGGGGCGCCCAACGGTTTGAACGGTTCGCCACAGAGAACCATGCTCAGCATGTCCAGAAGCCGGTTCCGGATGGTGTCTTGTGCCGGAGGAATATAGAATGCCATATCCACGAGGGCTTGTGTCAACTTTGGTGTCAAGTCGCACTGGAATATGGGACCGAGGAGCGCTTCCATGTACTTGCTGAGTGTTTGACCGACGGCCACAGCAAGGCGGCTGATGCATTCAAACACGGCGTCTACGGAACCGCGCTTGCGAGCCTGCACACTCAGCCCTTCGCGGATAAAAATCATGAGATTGTCAAGGTAGGGAGCGATGGCGCTCTTGACAGAGTTGGCGATGTTGCCTATGGCCAGAAAAGCATCTGTCCTTTCTTTGTCCTTCTTCAGCATGCCGATCAGGTAGACCATGAACTTGTGGAGGTAGCTCTGGTCAAACTCGGCAGGAGAGTAGCTGGCAAGGTCGGGGATCAAGAGGACCACCGTCTTCCGGATGGTGCCATCTTTATGCTCCTTATAGCGCAGAACAATCTCGCAAGCTTCGGGATAATGGTCTTGCATGAACATGCCGCCTTGTTCCAACAGCTCTTTCAGCATGAGGAGAGACGCGTGTATGTATTCTACAGCGCCGTTCTGGAGACCTCGGAGAAGCTCGCTGTATGCCTTTTCCATCCAGGCCTGCTTCATTTCCTGGTCGCGCTCACGGATGATGCGGAAACAGGCAGCAATCGTATCGGCAGATGTAGAGCGGATGAGTTGTCGGCTGTCGCGCAAACTGTTCCATATGAGATCAAGCACCAAGCCAACGTAGTTGTACATTAGTGTCGGAGCTTGCCTAGCGAGCTCGCGCAGGACCAAGGCGGCGCTGTATCGGCGCTCCTCTACACGCTCATTTTGTAGCCACTCGAGGGCGAATTGGGTCTCAGACTCGACAAGCTCGCTGATGACGGAACCTCCAGGGCGACACATTTTGCCGAGAGTGACAGCAGCAGCCTGCATGGGGCTCATATCCTTGCCTCTAAGGATAGCCTTCAGGTTCTGGAGAAAACGAGCATATTTCGTCGCCTGGTCGGTTGCATCAATATCCACGATGCTGTCCAAGGCGTAGACACCGCCCAAACGTTCGGCCGAGTCGCTGCCATGAGCAATAAGCTGAGTGATTCGGGTGTTCACCGCATGGTAAATGTTGTTGAAATGGTCCGGCTGAAGATCTGTAGGTTGACTGTTAGTAGTGTATCTAGGTGGGATCAATGACGACAGATATCACGAACCTCGGTGGCACACCAGAACCAGCTCCCGCAGTTGAAGAGCGGCGCGTTTTCTTACATCGTCACTGACCCGACTGCAGCGAGTTAGCCATAGTCAGCAAAGGTAGGCACTAGGCACATACCTCGATCGGAGGTCTCTCGTGATCGTCTCCAATCGCTCGAGAGCGATCTGTTGTTGCGTCGCCATATTCCTCCGCTACTGGCGAGCCAGAGCACCAGTCTCGAGAAAGGTCACACCATCAAACGGCGACTGCCTTTGTAGAGGTACTCGTTTCAGATGCGTGATAGCGTCGCGGGGCACAATCGATGCGAGATTGGAGTGGAAGGAAGCGCGCGACAAGGCGCAGGTTGTAAGCGTCGTCGGGAATCGCGATTGCCGGTGTGTAGCGTGGGAGAATCTGCGATGCACGCGCTGGCAGGTGTGTGCATAAGGACTCGGATCAAACGCAACCGCTCGGGCTAACTTTCTGAAGGCGAGGCTGAATGTTGTTTGGCACATCACAAGACGAGCAGCCGAGAGTGTGCCAGCGCTGGGGCAAGAGCACAGTGTATGTCTATTGCGTACTGTATTGAAGTCGGCATCAGCATGGCAGTTCACATCCAGTGGGAGATCCTTGCGCACAGTGTGCCCGTTAGGTAGCACATAGTTAGATGTAAGGAGCCAAATGCGGAGCTTCCCCAGTAGCTCCACGGTAAAGTGGATTCGGTATCTTATCAGCTGGATCGTTAAGCGCAAACCATCATTGTTAACTCTGACCGAACTCATTTCTCATCATTCCCCAGGCACCTAGACAAGCAATTTTCCCCTCCTCTCCGCCGACACCGAACCATCAAGATAGCGACCTGATCATCACCCGAAAAACGAATCATCTTGTCTCATTGCACAATGGGCAACGACGGCGGCTCTATACCGAAGCGCCGCGAACTTGTCAAGAACGCAGCCCGCGCTCTGACTGTCAGCGAGCTCAAGGCCAACGCCCACGAATCGCTCACTCATGCCTGGTCGCATGATCCATTGACGAATGATCCGCTGGACCTCGATGCCGTTGTCTCCGACTGGCGTGGGCGTCTGTACAACTACGAGTCCACCCTGCACTTCCTCCTTCCTGCCGTCGACCCCGCCGCAAACACCATTGATGAGACGCAGGCCACTGCGTTTGCCGCCACAGCCATTCACTCTCTGCGTGACATTGTCAAGCTGAAGTTTACACGGTCTGGTGACAAGGTCAAAGACGCAAGAGTATGCCCAGTATCCTTGAAGGAGCTAGGACCTGCGACCAGATCTGTCTACCTCGTGCCCTGTGGACACGTCTTTGCAGACGTAGGCATGAAGCAGATCCGAGAGAACTCGTGTCCCGAATGCAGCGAACCTTTCACCAGCAGTAATATTATACCCATTCTTCCTGTCGATGAGGCCGAGACAGAAAGAATGGTGCGGCGCATGGAAGACCTCCGTGCCGCAGGCCTGACGCACAGTCTAAAGAAGGACAAATCTACTGGCAAGAAGAAGCGCAAGGCTGAAGACGTCAAGGACGAGGCGTCAGACAAACGTCAAGCAACCGAAGAGACGTCCAGAGTCAAGAAGAATGCACATAGTCGAACAAGCGGCATCAATAACGCATTCGCCGCAGACTTGACGGCACGAGTGTTAGCTGAGCAGGACGAGCTGAACAAGAGGAGGAAGCTGGCGGCCAGGAGTTAGCTCGAAGGACATGCTCTGGCAGCAATAGCTTGACTTTGCGACGTCGACACGATAACATGATACCCTTTTAGTGCCCAAACCCTGACGCAACTACATGATGATGACTTCAATATCTGTGTCAGGCGACTCAAAGCTCATCCTTGCCCTTGGGCGTCGGAGGCTCCAGAAGCTCATCACACGCCGCAGGCGTGCCGACCTCCATCTTGTACACGCACTTCTCTGCTTCAGTGACCCTCCACAGCTCCTCCGTCTCGCTGCAGGCCAGCCACACATCTGTCTTGCGCCGAGGTCCATTCCAGCAGCTTTGTCCGTCCTCGTACCGCAGTACCATGCGCATGCCCTTTCCGAGGCCCTTACCATCCCGGCGCTCCTCCTCATCGGCCATTTCGCGGTCGATACGGTTGAAGTTGCCCATGTTGGTGTTTCCATGGCCCTTCTTTGACTTCTGGCTAGTCTTGCCCATCCAGCAGAGCTCGTACTCGTACTCGCCCGCCTCTGTTGAGACGCATTTGTCCTTGAGCACCCGGAAGATATCATCAAGACCATAGTCCTTGGCGAGTTCTTGTTGCTGGTCAACCAGCTCCTTCTCCTTCTTGGTGACGTCCTTCCCAGCGGCTTCGGATGCTTCGCGGGCAGCCTTGACAAGGTGTGATTCAGTACCAGGCTTCGCGTTGTCAACGAGGACACCATTCTCGATGAGCCATAGTCGGGCATTGCTAAGCTGCGTGTGGATGAACTCGCGAGCGAACGCAGGAAGGTAGGCCTCGAAGTTGTAGACTGTCATATCTTAGCATACGAGTGATTCGGGAGGGGGGAGCTGGTGGCAGACTCACGAATGTCAGTGTCAGTCGTGCTATCCTCCTCAAATTCCTTCCAGTTGATGCCTGTGCTTTCCGTATCGTCGGACAGGACGTCGTCTAGCTCCTCCTGCGTGATAGCGACCTTGGCATCCGCAGCCTTGGCAGCATAGTCCTCCCATCTCTTGACAGCTGATTTGACGCCCTCATCGTTAAAGTTAGGGTTATGGTCCTCCTTAAACCTGCGGAGAATACCCTCGAGCTCTTCGACCTTGGAGCGCAGTTTCTCGCGCTCTTCAGCAATCTCCTGGAGAGTATCACGAAGTTCATCGATGCGCTCCTTGGCGAGACCGACAAGAACCCCAAGTTTGCCGCCGATACCGCCGCCCTTGATGACCTTGCCCTTCTCTGACTGCTGAGCGTCCTCATACTTCTTCTCGAGCTCAACCTTCTTCGCAGCTAGCCCAGCAATCTCGATTTCAAGACTGGCAATCTTGGCTTCAACACGGCGGCGCAGTTCCTTGGATTCCTTCGCCATGGTCCTCCGCTTCTTTGCAGCTTTTTCAACAGCCTTCTTGCGTTCTTCTTCGACGCGGCGGTATTCCTTGCCAATCTCGGCGCAGCGGTTCTCGCACTTCACACCGCCGGCACCGGTGAACTCCTCACTGCCGTCGCAGCACAGGTCGTAATCACAGATCCCGTCGTTGACGAACATGAATGGAACGTAAGAGCCTCTGTGGCCCTCATTGGCGCACCAGAAGCCTGGAAGGGCGTGCGCCGTGCCCGTCGTGCCAGACGCGGAGCCTGGGAGTGGTTGTTGTGGGGAGAGGGAGTCGATGCTGGCACAGGCAGCCGTGCCCGGTTCGTCAGAGCCATCAGGGCAGTCGCATGTGTTATCGTTAATCTGTTCCAGCTTCAAGCGAATGTCGGGGTGACTGATGCACGAGAAGGAATCCGTCTCGTAGAACTTGGCAACTGCATACGTTAGCCTGGATTGTCCAAGTGCAGACAGAAGCAGCCGTAAACAAGGTTCCCAAACTCACATTCAGGGCCAACGCCTCGTGGCAGAGAGGCGGCCGATGCCGTGCCTACTGACAAAAAGGTGCCCAAAAGCACCAGGCTCTTATTGTGCCGCATTGTGGTCGTGGCGGTTATTTCCACGTTGAGAAGTGTGACAACTGTGCAAGTCCGTCCAGCGCTGCATTGACGTATCTGAGTAGCAAGAAAGCTCCAGCTCATCCAAAACACACCAGCGGGCCCGGACAGGGGTCTGAAGGCCCCTGGAGCCGTCATCACGTGGAGATAGCCTCTGAAACTCTTATCGGTGTTCGAGCACTCGAGTGACTGCCCCTCCAAATCGCGGGGCAACCTCCAATATTTTCATTGTTTGACGCCCATTTACTCAACAAGCAATTCGCAGTGACGCCCCAAACCTAAGCCCTCCGCCCCCCCCGCTTCGACATGCCTTCCGATGCCGTCAATACATCAGTGGAAGGGCTGAATGTTCTTGCTGCACAGACTGTCCATCTTCTACAGCAGTTGGAGCCTGTTCTTCTTCAAATCAACAGCGGCAAAGACACACCAGAGTCGACCATCGACCAAGCAGCATCGCAGATTGACGCTCTGGCACTGGCTCGCGACTCTGCCACGCTAATCCGTGCCCATTCGACCAAGATCTCCGTGCTGATAATCAATGAGCCTTTCACGCCGTCGGCCATAATCAAGGTCCTTCGCGAGCTTGTCGGCAGCGCCATCCAGGGAATAGCCTCTGCTGCACAGACCTGTACAGCCGAGCGGTACACTTCCACCGTCAGAAAGGACCTGGCTTGGAAGTCTTACACGGTGTTAAAGGAGCTGAGGGAACTAATCCAGAAGATCCCGAAAGATGGCAAGATTCTCACGGGAGACAAGAAGACTGGGGCTGCAAGCAAGGCCGGCAAGGGCAGCATCGTAGCCACGGGAACCCTTTGGGCAGCATGCGATGAAGTCACACGCTTCTGCAACGCTGGCGTGGGCGGCTGTTTTATCAACAAGGTGGAGGAGTTCCGCGCGACGCTGAAGGATGTCATGGAAGAGCTCAAAGAATGGGGCGACGAAGTGCCCGAAGATGAGGACGACGACGAGGACGATGAAGCTGGCGATGCTGAAGATAATGACTCTGGACTTGGCTCCATGATGCCCTCAGCGCAAGAGATGGTCGACGACATCATGGGCGCACAGCAAACAATACCTCGCGACGACCCGGATAAGATTCGAGAACGACTGGACTCATGCCTTAAGCGACTTCGTCTGACCACGCTGCTCTACCAAGCAATTGTCAAGAGGAGGTTGAAAATTCTTCCTTCATTCCCGACTGACCCGTCCCTGCATATTCCCCAGAGGTTGGATAATGTGATGGAATTGCTCAGGAAGCTGCCCAACCAGTTTGACGAACTGGCAGGTGCATTCTACGAGTTGGACCCAGATGAGATCGACAACGCAATGGATCAATGCTTTGTGGGCGTGCGCACGATTTCCGACCATATGTCGAAGCCGTGGGCTGCGGACCGGGATGAGTTCTCAGACTGGGCCGAAAAGTTCCAGGAGCAAATCAAGAAGTCTTAGAATGGGTGGATCATTGCACTGGGCAACACTCGCATGGGTCTCAATCGTACAAAAACCTTCCCGTGCATTCGTTTTCCTCGTTGAAGTGATGCCGAATGGCTGTGACCACCAGCTGTGACCACTGTACCTATGCACGCAACCATTCGTCCTCCAGAAGCATTGTGCCACATTGTGGTGGTAATTTATGCCACGCATCTGCTACACCTGTATGGTACTCAGGCTTTCCACTATCGTTGCCGGGCATCCAGATTGTCGTCTGGAGGGAAGCGACTGAACTCCGGGACACGGATGCAACTGCCCGTAAGGCAGTGCAGTCAGCTCGATCGTGGCTGCCAACGCATCGAGTAACAGTTGATTTCTTAGTTAACGGCTAGCATGTGGTCGTCTTCTTGAGCATGACAGTCATCGAGCAGCTGGCAATCTGCATCCTATTCACTGCGCAATCATTTTACCTCCTCTCACTTGAAGACGCCAAGACCTAGCACTCTGTATCCATCATTAAAGCTACTAATTACCAATTTGGAGCTGGACCGTCTTCTTGGACTGTCTCCCGAACTGCATCATGCGCGTCGCTGTCGTTATTGCGTTTCTCGCCCCCATCACTGAGGGTCTTCTGCTGATGCCCTCCGAGCCGATCTTCACGCTCGAGCTTGGCCCTGGATGCATCCGTACTGTTATGGAAGCCGGGAAAAAACGTCTTGAAGCTGTAATCTTCTCTATTTCCGCATCACAGACAGCTTTTGACATCTTCTAGGATGGTTACGACTATACCGACCTTACACACTCGTCGATCCGGGCTGCTCGAGCCGATGGCGCGTCTACAGACGATGGGGCAAAGTCCATGCCACCTCAAAACAATGCCCTCGACCAGTTCGTAACTCTCAACGCAACTGCTCTGGCAGAAAATCTCCTAGGTTTAACTGGATTCCACACGCGATACTACAAATCACAGACCGGCATTCAATCTTCGAAGTGGCTTCTGGGCCGCATTCAAGCCTACATAAGTGGCGCAACGTCTCGAGGCGTCAAGAGAGCGTCTTTCAGGGTCGTGGACCATAACTGGAAGGGTCAAAAGAGCATCATTGTCTCTCTCAAGGGTAATGGTAACGGTGTAGTTGTGCTCGGCGCTCATCAAGACTCGATCAACGGGCTAGACCCGATAAAAGGTCATGCTCCCGGCGCAGGTACGTTGTTGGGCAGTTGAAGCATGACATATGCACTTCCTCACCATTGAATAGATGACAACGGCACCGGCAGTATTACAATCTTGGAAGCCCTTCGCGCGATCCTCGACAGCGACTTAGCCCTCAAAGATAGCGAACACACACTTGAATTCCACTGGTACGCAGGAGAGGAGGCTGGGCTCCTGGGCAGTAATGCAATCTTTAATGAGTACGCTCGCGATGATGTCAACGTTGTAGCTATGCTCAATTTCGACATGACGGGCTATGTCAAGCCTAACACGAAGCCGACGATGGGTGTCATAACTGACAACGTTGACCCCAAGCTCACGCAAAGGCTGCGGGAGATTATCGAGAAAGTAAGTAAGGCAAAGTTCACGGATAGGATTAAAGCTGATTAATCGAAGTATTGTTCCCTTGGATGGACTGACACTGCATGCGGTTATGAGTGTTCAGATCATGCCTCGGCGACCCTTGTTGGTTTCCCGTCTGCTTTCATCTTTGAATCGACCTTCGAAAACTCGAACGAATACATCCATACACCCGAAGACACAATTGAGAAGGTGGACTTTGGACACGTGTATGAGTTCGCGAAGCTCGCGGTTGCTGCCGCCTACGAGCTCGCTTGGTGAGGATTGGTCGCGCCAGTGGGGAACATGACACCAAGCAACGCTGCTACACTCCTTGGATGGAAGGCGGAAACCATGCAGCCTAGAATCCTCTTTCGAGAAACCAGTACTCATGAGTTGGCATTTAATCGTATCATTGTCAGATTGTAAAGAATAAATCATCCCCTGCAGAGGATGCATCGCAAGACAATCGCAATTGTTGCGCCGGGAGGCGGCACCATGTCAGGTAGTGGATATGGAGGCACAGCTCGTAAATAACGTCGTATCGACGCGAGTAAGACACGTAGTTTTGCACACTGCTACTGTTCCAAATAACGTTGCGTTTCCACTCCAGACTAATACCTCGTTCTTCGGCACCGGGTCATGACGTCATGACTTGGACGTGCTTCATCTGATTCGTACCACCGTACTGATCCTAAGTGAACAGAGCAGAGACGGGCTGGGAAAGAATACAATATAACAGAGAGACAATCTGCGCTTCCCGAGGATTGCGAAAAGTGACACAACGTAGAGACAACATTGATTGCCGTCATTCATTCAAACGACCATGCCAGCACTAAAAATTCTGGTCATCGGTGGTGGCATCGCCGGCCCCACTCTTGCATTTTGGCTGGCTCCCCTCGGCCACGATGTCACCATTCTCGAACGAACAGAGTCGCTTCGCGCGCAAGGCCAGCAGATCGACCTTCGCGGCCAAGCCGTGAGCGTCATCCGTCGCATGGGGCTCGTCGACAAAGTCCGCGCCCACGTTGTGGATGAGGAGGGCATTCAATTCGTTGACGCCAAGAACCGTCGCCAGGCAATGTTTCGCGCCAACAAGACCGGACAGGGCGCCCAGACATTCACCTCCGAGTTTGAGATAATGCGCGGTAGTTTGGTGCGCATTTTGGCCGACGCCGCAACAGCACGTGGGGCCAAATTCCGTTTCGGCACCACTGTCGAGGGACTCGAGCAGAAAGGCAATGCTGTGAACGTTGCCTTTGAAGACGCGCACCGCTGAGACCTACGACCTTGTCATCGGAGCCGACGGACAGAGCTCTCGCACGCGTCGGATGATTATGCAGCCGGAGGAAGAGCGGTACACTCACCTGAACGGCTTCTTCTGCTACTTCACTATCCCGCGGGAAACAGTTGATACCAACTAGTGCACCGTTTTCACCTCCCCCAACAAGAGCATGTGCCTGCGCGCCGACAACCCAGAAACTGTGCAGGCGTACTTGGGCATTTATCCGCGTGATGATGCCCTTCGGAAAACGTTGCGGGATTCGATGGCCACCCGGGATCCTGATGCTCAAAAGCGACTCTACACGGAATTGTTCAAGAATGAGGGATGGCAAGCATCACGTATCGTGAAGGGCATGAACGAGACGAGAAATTTCTACTGCCAGGAGACTGCACAAGTCAAAACGAAGATTTGGTCGAAGGGGCGAGTCGTCCTCCTGGGAGACGCTGCGCACTGCGCCAGCCCCGTCACTGGACTGGGCACTACGTCTGCTATTGTCGGAGCCTACGTCCTCGCAGGCGAGATTGCCACACACTGTGGAGGCGCAGATAAGGAGGGAATTAGTGATGCCCACGGTGCTTTGCTAGCTTACAACAAAACGCTACGGCCCATCGTCGACAGGCTACAGCAGCTCTTCCCTGGCGTCCCTGGATTGCATTCCCAAGCTCGTGGTTCTGGGTCTGGGTTTCGAACTCGGCGTGGTGGGCGCTATCATGGCTTCAAGTGGATAAGCTTGCCCAATATTTTGCATCCGACGACGTCAAGGGCTGGACCCTGCCAGATTATCCCATCATGCAATTGTAGTCTTTCACTCAATGAATTTACAAGATTCCGGAGTGCACGACTCAACCGTGCACGCCAATTAGCGAAGGCGCGTAGGACGGAAGTATTTCAAAATAGCTAACAATAAACCGCATGGAAAATTCGATGGCTTAACAAATATTGCTTGACGTGATTCTCATTACAAATGTCTGAGTAGTAAATACTGAAGAAAGTGCCGTGATTCGTATCCCGAACAAAATTACAGGTAAAGCTCAATCAATCGCGCCCAATGTGGAAGGATTCGCCTTGAAGTGAGCGCGACTGGTTGGGCTCTTAGTCATGGCTTTGTCGCGTCGTTCAGACGCTATCTCTCTCAACAGAGCGCTTGTCGTCATGGTGCGCCGCATCTCCCTTTTCATCGCCATTCTGGACTCCACCCTGTTGCGCAACGCTCTGGCGCTGAATGAATGTGGTCTTGGGCCTCCATCCAGCACTCATGCGAGCCGAAGAAACCTCCGTGTACAGCTCGTCTACCTCTTCTAGGGATAGCCCCTTGGTTTCGTAGATGAAAAAGTAGACAAAGGCAATGCAGAGGAAGCAGCACCCGAACCATATAAAGAAGATCTTAGACTGCAGGTTAGCGTTTCCCGGGCCATAGTTAACCAAGTAGGGGGTCGAATAGGCAATAGCCCAGTTGAGAAGCCACTATATATATGAGTTAGCATATAAGGTTAATAGTCATGGCTAGGAATTATAAAACTTACGTTAGTGGCCGTAGTAATACTTAAACTCCTAGCGCGGAACTTCAAGGGAAAGATTTCACCTGTAACGACCCAGGCGAGAGGACCCCAAGTCGAAGCGAAGAAGAAGATATAAATACAGACGAAAGCAATGCCAGCCTTCTGCGCATCGACATTGTGGACGATGATGTTCCCAGATGAGTCCTGGCTAGTAGTAGATGTGCCCAGGACTGCTACAAGCAGCTGGCTTATACACATGCCCACAGCACCCCATAGCAGCAGCGGTCGACGACCAAATTTATCAACGGCATATAAACCAGGAAGGGTAGACACAACGTTAATACTCGATGTAATCATCTGGATAGTGAATGCGTTGTTAATGCCGGAGTTTTTAAAGTACCTATAAGCTTAGGGTTAGAGCCGTCTACGCTATATCCACTGACTGCCTGATTTATACGTACTGAGTTCCATAGTAGAATATAAAGTTAATTCCGCTGAGCTGTTGAAGGGCCTGGAGTCCCATTCCGGTTAATTGTCGCTTGATCATGTGACCTCGGAAGCAGTCGAGGTAGCTACTCTTGCCAAGAGACATTTCGAATTCGTGGTTGGCAACAATCTCATGTAGCTCAGTTTGGATCGAAGGCGCATCGGAAGGAAGCCTGCGCAGTCTGCTCAGCGCATTCGCAGCCTTGTCTAACTGGCCCTTCTTGATGAGGTAGCGAGGCGTCTCGGGCAAGACAAGCATACCGCCGATGAGGATCAGGGCCCAAGCGAACTGAATAGCGATGGGGATACGATAAGAGCCCGTGTCGTTGCGATCTTTGGTAGAGTAGTCCACAATGGCGGCTAGCAGCAATCCAATTGTGATAGCGAGCTGGTAGGCGCCGACGATGGCACCTCTGATCCATTTTGGAGCCGTCTCAGACTGGTACAGTGGCACCACAGCGGACAACACGCCGACTCCGAAACCGGCGAAGAATCTTCCAGCCAGGAATGGAGGCAAACTGGTAGCTATCGTCTGAAGAATCACGCCCAAGATGAAAATGACGGACGAGGCGACAAGCGCGAGGCGACGTCCGATGTAGTCGGCGAAGAGAGGCGAAGACAAAGCACCGAAGAAGGTACCAGCCGAAAGGATAGATACGACAGCTGAGGCCTGGGACGATGAGACGTCAAGCTCACCTTGGGTATTGCGGTAGCCCGTCGAGAACGTGGTCTTCCAGTATGGCATGGCCATAATGCCGGAGATGGTACCTGTGTCATATCTGAATCAAGCGTCAGTCGATACCCCGGATAGCCTAGGTCCACACGCGCGAGGAGTCGGTACAGACCCAAACAGAATACCGCCGAAGGCAACAAACAAGCCAATGACAATGGCTGGCCAAGCTTTGCCTTCGGCCTTGTCGTGTACCACCGACAATCGGCGAATTGCAGACGTCATGGTGAGACAGTGTCAACCAGTGCTGAGGGATCTGGGTTGGAAAGAGCACTTCGGTTTGTGTAGAAGTCGATTTCAGGATTGCCTGGTCAAAAAAGGGTATCAGCTAACGGCGGTGCTGTAACCTTTATAACCACAAAAGCTCCTTCCGTCAGGAGCTTGAGCTCGGGCAACAGAGGTTGACTCGAGGTAGTAGCTCTATGACATGTTCGATGTCTTCGTGGTCAGCTCACAGTCCAATCCGGGTAACTCGCCAACCAGCCATGCGCCTTCGCCTGGCGCCACCCGCTAAGCCGGGGAATAGATGGAGGGGGCGGTGGAGAAGTTGCATGCCGGGGTAGTCTGGCTGGGGTTCCTTCGTAACGACGGCGTAAGCTTCGTGGAGAAGACCAAACAATATTTGGGGGGAGAGGGGGCTCTTGCCCCGGTCGGCAACAGACTGACTTGGTCTGAGGAAACCGCAGTCTTGGTACGCCGGAGGGTTTTTTTCTTTCCCACGCGATCACATCGTGGGCTTCAGCCATATTCGGGCCTTTTGAGACCTGCGCGGGTTGCCAACGTCAGCGTGTAACCGTGTTACGTTCAGGTAGTGGTTAGGGCCGAACTCTCTCACCGGAGACCGCGAGAATCCAGACGGTTAGAAGCAGTGACCACATTGGAGTGAGCTGACAGCCGCAGCGATTTGCTGGAGTCCGCTGAATCACTCGCTCAGATGATGATCTGAGGGATGCCGTTCTGCCGACTAGCTCGAAACTGTGGGTGTTGTGTTGTGTGGGGACGGAGCTAATCACCAGCCGTTTTGACGTGGACTGGTTGCATAATTGTTGGAGGAGGTCAAGTGCAGAAGAAAGGTGTGTCTCCTGTAGGGCAGGAGGGTGTCTGGCACTACGCTTTGGGAGGCACTGGTTGCACAGGCCATATGGCACCAGGTGAATGCCACTGACCGAGTGAATGCCACTGCTAGGTGAATGCCACTGGCACTGGCGAAGTGAATGCCACTGGCCAAGTGAATGCCACCATCAACGATAACTAGTGGGCGGCTTGAAAGCTTGTTATGCACGCTAACGGCTTGAAAGCTTGTCTTGCACGCTAACTATCGCTAAAAACACCAGACATGGTGCACATGGTCGACTCGTTGGTGCCGTTGAGGTTTGGTGTGCTTCGTGGAGGTTCATGTGGGGTAGTCCTGGCGATCTTGCGGGGCTAGAGCGCTGGCGATTGGAACGAGTATCTGCAGAGTCGACGCCTTATAAGCCATGTTGCTTTCGCAGTGCCGGCAGGTGACGTGGTGACATGGGTGAAGCTATTTGCCTAGACCAGAGCCAACATGAGATGTCAGCCACCTTTTCCTATGCGTCTGCCCTCTAATACGTATCAGCTTGGATCCTCTTTTGCCTTGTTCGGTTCCTCCTGGCTGGTGCGCCTCATGTGTTAAGGCGAGGTGAATCCAAGAACCCATACCAATGGGAGAGAGATATGGACTGGACGAGCATAGAGCGTAGGCGTGCAGATAGCTTAATCGTGCCTCAAAACAACAGCTAAGATGCACGTTCGTCCACACTTCGCGCTACCTCCGAGGGCCCGGTGCAGACCGGAATGCAGTAACACGCGCTCGAACGTACATGGCCAATGTTCAGCTTCGGCGCGTGGCGCATCTTGTCCCCTCACCCGGAGTCTGAAGACCTGGCCATCGACCATTTACATACTTACCCCACAGCATTGAAAGATTAACAAGATATCCGCGTTATAGCCCCTCGGCGGACCAGAGACACAAGAGACATGATGAGCGCTCTGTGTTTCTGGTAGTTTAGTTTCTTAGTTTCTCTCCTGGATGGGAAACTTGTGTTTCTCCGTCAACTTGCTAACTGACGAAGCAAAGCACTGAGCTCAGAACTTTGCAGCGGACAGCGTGTTGTTGGTGGGCGACACGCGGGAAATGGGGATCACGGTGTCACGCTGAGCCAGCAGTTGAACAACAAGGCACCACAGGGAACCTCAGCTCTTCTTCCATGGTAAGCGACATATCAATATCGCCTCCTTGCTTCAAGCCACTTACACAATGAAGAACAGCACCTGACCTGCAACCCAGTGGCAGCCGCAGTCACCGATGCCAGCAAGTGGGGCAAACAAGCCCCATCATGGACTGGTCTGACTCGCGGGCGCCGGATACAGTACCTGTAGGTAGGTAGGTAGGTAGTCTTCCAGTTTTTTTAGCGTGCGGCAATCTGGCTTCGGCCCCGAGGTCCATGATCTGATGCGTGCGCGACCATCTCCTCTTCATTTGTCATGCCATTTCAGATTAGTATTTGTGCTTCTGAGTTTCAGCTGAGGAGCCTCGCGAAGCTGTAATGACCGCAAGAAGAGCTCCAACAGTCCTATTAGCACGACCTTGCCCTGACAGCATGTAGAAAGTCGTTCACAATTCTTTGCAGTGTACACCACGCCAGTCGACGATACCCTAGCAAATCAAGAGGGACATTCTTGATCCCACAACCTTGGGATCCACTATACCGTTGGGCTAGCAACTTCAGCTCTCAGGAGCCCGAGTTTGCCGGTCTGTTCATCGGATCCTTGATTGTGAAGTGGGTACGCCACCGTCTCTGTTTCGGTACCATGGCATAGACCTTGCAAGTCGCGGTTGCGATGCGCGATGAGGCACATAAATTCTAGCCTCGCTTCATTCGGTATTTTCTGCTGTCCAGCATGTTGACTCGCCATATACGGACTCATGTCGGCGTGACCCAGTTCCACATTGATCACTGCCTTCTCTGTTCGTACATCCGAGCTCTCCGACGCACCTGGGAATGTGCCTCACATGGCCGTAAAGAATACCTTTTCTTGGGGATCAATGGACATTCCCGAGAAAGAATTAGAGGCCTGACGTGGCGACAACATATGCAGCAGAATATACCACCAGCTCATATAAAGCGGCAGGTTCCGAACTAAGGTTGTGATGAACACATTCAGCTACACATCTAAGCTAACTTGTGACAGCGGTCAACAGAAAGGCCGTCTATAGTTAGGCTAGAAGGCATTTTCTCAAGTTATTATAGACAGCAGAACGCCATTGCCATCTATTAGAGCGAGGTCAGCCGAGTATGTTGTCAAAACACAACTGAGATCCGAACCTTAGCCGTCTTTTAAACATCCGCTGCTTCTGTTGATTCTTGATCTAGGTAGTCTGCAGTGTTCGTCATTCTCGCAATGACCTGTGACAAACACTATCTCAGGCTTCTCCGTAGACTTTCTGCCAGGTGGCCTTGCGAAGCCACCAAACACGGGGGCTGGTCAGGGGCTAAAGAACTACGAGAATGTGTATATGAGGACTGGGGGGGGGGGGGGGGGGGGGTGCATCATTCATCTCAGTTTCCCGGGGCCATGAAGGGGACAAATTTTCTGTTGCCAAAAACGACTCTCGTCACGATTCGGACCATTGACTCGACTTGACTGAACCTCCGCATTGGTGACCGACA
>NW_009276931.1:58075-138891 GCF_000150675.1 Verticillium dahliae VdLs.17
GTCCGGAATACACGTGAACTCTGGCTATCCGCAACTAAGGGGGGTCCTCCGCAGCTCTGATATATGCAATCTCGTGGCCATTAGCCCCTGCCTAGCCCCTTATGCTGTGGCTCCGCAGGGGCCTCCTGACAGTGGCTGAGCAGGTTTGTCAATGGGCCGAACCAAGCTGATTAACTGCTCAGGGGGCTCAATGCAATAAAGTCGATGGCCATACAGATTGTAAACATCACAGTTCGATAATGGAACGAGAAGCTCTGAAGAAAAGAACTTGCTGCCACAGAAAATGTTCCAAGGCAGAGCAAAAGCCCTGATATTAATCATGAAGATGTGACATAATCACATAGTGGGCGCTTTGCGTAAGCTTGAGTCCGTTAGGTACGTCCTCAAACACAACAAGAGCTGGGAAAAGAACGTGAAGCCAACATGCGTAAACTGTGCATGACTGTGGCACCCATCCCGGTTACTTCGTGGTAGGAGTCAGGAAGAGATCACCCCTACGAAGATGATCCTACAATTGCAAGCCACCTTGCTGCAATCTACGATCACTAACCACTAATTCCGCGCCGCTCATGCTGATAGGCTTTGGCAATCTTGTCGTAGGGTCTTCGTAAGCAGACGGCCCAATGCGGCAAATGCACGCGATGTTCTCATTCATCACTCCGATCCTACAGGGCGTGCATTTTCCTCTTTGAGTTAGGCGCCGGAGGCCATTCAGCCCGACTCAAACCAGCCGCCCGCACCGGGACCCTACAATGTCCGGCATCACTGTCGGCGGCCATCGTGTCTGAAGATGGAGTAGATGACGATGTGAAGCTTGGCAAAGCTACAAAAGCACCGGTTTCGCTTGCTAAAAGACTGTAGTTCTTCATCTTCATCGACGTGTATATTCACCTCCCAGCGCAACACTTTCTGCATATTTTTGCAATCCTCGGCTCCACTGAGGTTTACCTATCACCGAGTCTCCGCCGTTCTGATTATCTCAACCATGTCACACCTGAAGTACTACTCGTATGCCGACCATGGTGTTCGTCTCCGCGAACAAGTAAACTACAGCCAAGCCGTGCGTATCAATGATCGCATCGAATGCTCCGGACAGTGTAAGTGCGCTACGGTCATCACTACCCTAAACATGACTGATCGGTCCAGGCGGCTGGGATCATATCACTGGCGAAGTGCCGGACGAATTTACTTCCCAACTCGAGAATGCGTTCAAAAACGTCGATGTCAACTTACGTGACGCGGGTGGTCAAGGGTGGTCTCAGGTGTTTAAGGTGCGACTCTATCTTCTCGAGCTCAATCCCGAGTCGATTGCAGCCTATGTCGATCTCACACGGAAATGGATGCCCAACCATTCCCCCATTCTCACGGGAATTGTAGTCGCTGGACTTTCAAGCCCCAACCTTAAAGTTGAGATTGAAGTCGAAGCACATGACCCGGAAGGTGCAAAGACCGCTCTGGCCTAACACAAGGTGTTGATGGTGGTGAAGTGTCAGAGCGATGTTAGAGCAGAGTGATGAGGTCTTCCACACGTGGCCCGCAGCAGATAGAAGATAGGTCGGGGGTCGTAATACATCTGTATTCTGGCCCTCCGCAGCTTGGAGGGCCATCCGTAGCCTATATATACGTTTCTCGTAGCCCTTAGCCTCTGACCGACCCCCTGCTTGACGGCTCCGCAGGGAATCCGCAGGGTCTCCTGACATGAAGGTAGTTTTCAATTTATGAATGCTTCCCATATCACGAAGTTCGCTCTCGCCGTCATCCAATTGTAGTTGAAGTGTCGTGGAACATATTGATTGCCTTGAACAAGTCGGGTCACGCTTCTGTCTCGCGTAGCTGAAGCCCTCAGAATATTGAAAAACTGTACATCATGTGCTTTGAACATATAGTCTGGAAGTTTTTGAGAAGAACCTTACGTCTACGTCTTTATTACCCAATAGCTATGAGGACCAGGGGCCCGATTTTCGTTAGATAATGGTTGATTATTGAATGTATACACAGTATCCAATACTCGATATGTTCAGAACCAAAGTTTCCCATCTTAGATTCAAACCATGAATGCTACGAATGTTCCGGCGAGAGCGATCAGACTGATGAAGTTGGACGCGGCGCCACCGGGAATATCAGTGGGAACAGTGGTAGGCTGGCCCGTTGCGCCGCTGGTGGGAATAGATGAGGTCATAGTAGCGTTGCTGCCACCGTGAGCGGGCTCGGGGGCGACAGCGCCCTTGTATAGGTCGCACTGGGCATCCTTGGCTTCGGGACAATCCTCAGCGATGCAGATCGACTGTAGCTGCTTGCCTTGGCCTGGGATGACCTCAGCAGCGGGCAGGCACTTGAAGTTGAAAAGGTCGGTCAGGGCCTTGCCAACAGCAGTGATGTCGTCCTTAGCGACACCGAATGATTCGGCGGCGAGGGCAACTTGCTGAATAAAGTAGCCCATCTCAGAAGGGTCGAGATCCATGAACTTGTGCACCTCGTACATTGAGACATCACCTCCATAGGCGGGGAAGCCGGGCATTGAGTACTTGGAGCAGCCGAGTAGTGAGCCAAAGAACTGATAGAGATGCGTGAGGAGGAAGCTGGAACATCCACTTGTCAGACATGGCGGATCTGTAGAAGCCGGGTGAGGGCTTGACTTACTGTTGCCTAGACTTCTCCGAGTTGGCAGGCTTGTTCTCCATCAACGGAGCGGCACCACCACCGTCGAGAAAGTTTACAGACTCGCCCTTATCACCACCACGGTTTGTAGAGGCAAGATCGCCATTGAAGTAAGGCAAGAGGTTCACAGAGCTACCCATGAAGTCTCCCTTGGCCAAGATTCCAGGGACTGCGACGCCAGTGTTTGGCTCGGTGTCTATACATATCAGCTATCCGAATTCCGTAAATGAAGGCGCAAAGAAGCCTCACAGTTTCCAATAACCACAGTGTTAACGAGAAGCGTCAGCAGAGTGTACTGGTTCTCTGCCGTGTTTTCCTTGAGCAGAGCTGTTGTGTAGTAATCGCAGATGGGGGTGTCTGTGGGTCGCTGAGCAGCAACGCTGCTAGCAGCTACCATGGCGAGCGCGATTGTCTTGCTGTGCATTTTGAACGGCTTGATAAAAGGATATTGAGGTAAGCAGAGGAGAAAAAGTATGGCGGAGAGCAAGAATTGGCTTTTGAGATGAAGGCGAGCAACGTGTTGCTTATGAGTCCAGCTCAACGCCGGCCAGGCTCCCAGACTGATTTGCGATCATGTTAGCTCGCCCAAGACAGAGCAAGATTTTGGAGACACCCAAGTCTCGAAGCGGACTTGTACGACCACATGCCTAATTCCAACCTGCATTAGCTTGGGTTTGGTGTTCAGTCTACTGTTGCTTGCCAGTCCGGGCCAGGGGTCCAGGTACTAGCGCCGGATACGAGTGATCCGTGGAGGCGGCACTGGACGGCACAACAGCGGTATTTGATTCACCTCGTCTACCATTGGCTGCATCCCCTCCCTAGGCACGGATTGGGAATGTGCCGGACGGCGACCTACCATGATCGCAATCTGGGGAAGCGTCATTGACACCCAGCTCATATGCCCATGGCGTAGCGGACAAGCGGCCAGGTGAGACATTGAGTTCATAACGGAGTCATGGGGGGAATGTCCCTCCAACTGGGTCAAAGAAAGAGACCTTCGGCTTGACGTGATTCCGGCGCTTGCCATGTTGGTGCCGACTCTTCCTTGGAAAGTGAGAGAGATTCCCCTTTTTAGAGAAGGCCAAAAGGGCGCCCGGAGAAATGCACGGGCTGCGCAGAGTCTAATCATTCGCTTGATATTGTCGGGATTGACATGAACCGGCTCAGCTCGATACCGTTTCTATCCTGCACCATCCTGTGAGGCAGACGGGGTACGTCTCTCTGGATGTCAGAGATGAAGATCAAGAAAGGGAAGAGTCGATCAGGTCGGACGGCATCTATCTGCGGGCTTCGTACAGATCAGTCTCATGGTCGCTTGCGACTTCGCGTATGAAAGCGGACCACGGAATTCCCAACTCTGTTTGGGCTGAATAGTGCCTATCTATCAAGGCAAGCGAAAAGCTAAGACAGCGCGTAGGTATTAGGATAGATATTGACGGCTTAAAGAACTTTCGCCGCCAGAGTAGCAAGTTGGTGGTGGTGGGGATAATGGGAGACTTGTTGCGGAGAATAATCGTTCAAGAAAAGCACAGTACTGCATGCAAACAGGGACTTCCGAGGAAATATTTGCTCTACAGTGATGTACAACACAGCTCTATTATTCTACCACAATTTCTGATACCAAAACATGCACATACGTACAGGGGAAGAAAACACCTGCACTGCTATTTCCTGCGCAAGAAGTAATGCTGAGACCTAAATTGGCTCCACGCCTGCCAATTACGAGAATCACAATCATGTTAAGGTTGGGGGCCTGACCACCAATCCGAGATCCGTTATCGTCGGAATCGCGAAGCAACGGCTGCAAGTATCCATGGACCTACGCTATTGTGGCAGTGCGTGGGGAGGAGAGTGAAGAGGCCTTCCGCAGGTGACTTCCAGTCAACCCTTGCGTATGAGTACGAGGGCATATGGGTTATGGCCCTCCGCAGCCCTTATATACGCTCCCCTGTAGGTCCCAGCCCCTATCCGGCCCCCTGTCTCTTGGCTCCGCAGGTTCCTCCTTGCATGTTGTTTCTGATGATCTGGAGAAGCTGCGCGTACGTGTTGAGACTGCTGGTTGCCTGTGTACCCATGGTAGCATTGGGGCATTGCAAAACACGCAGGTAAGACCCCAATGTACCCTAGGTACTTTGGCTAGTGAGATGAGTATGCTTCCCTTGAGTGCAGACTCCGACCAATGCAGATGCTAGATTTGCGGTCAGGACTCGTACTGTCCCGTAAAGAACTTTCCCCAACGGATTGTAAGACACAACAGAGGCTGGAAACACCTCAACAGATTCAGGGAATCGCATGCAAAAGGGGTAACTAAAGCCATCTGAAATCCAATAACTTCAAAGTTCCTGACTTTGAATTCACACCATTATCTAAATATTTCTAGTCCCTGTCGAATCAGACTAGACAGCTGGACAGGATATGATAGCGTTTTTTAGTTGCTAGGGGTAGTGTGCTATTCTACTCGATATCTGCGAATGCTTTGAACGATTCCTGTGTAGAAACCAGCTTTGATGCGTAGATAGGATCATATTCTGAAGCGACATTGGATTATTGTGATAGGTCTTTTTTTATTGTTTAACATTCGACTACTACGTAGACAAAACACTCTGCTTAATCTTGGTTTGGCAATTCGCGAGCACTTCGAGTGTTATGTGATCACGTGGAGCTTTCAATGTGCAAACATCAAGATACCCAAAAACGCCGGCTTCCACCCAGCCAGAAAGTGGTCTAATGGTCGTACGTCTCAATCACTCGTGGTCTTTAGCGGCATGGTCCACTAACCCCTATCCAGTAATGGTTATGACTGCGGATTCTGATTCCGCCAGCCCAGGTTCGATTCCTGGTTGGACCTTGCGAACTATATTTTTTTGACATTTTACTGAATTTTGTGGGTGCGCGGGGGTTTCCGATCGCGAAGCCACGCTGGTGAATCGGTCTCATGGGATGCACTCATTTTTATACCCAGAGACGGTCGTTATAGACAAAGCTCGATCGAGATCGATTTAATCGGAAGATCTTGTTCGAAGAGGATCATCAAGGCCCGCCAATCGAAATGAGGGATCAGGCGTCCCTCAATGTTAATGATCTGATACTTACACTCTCACACTACTCGTCATTGGCGCAACTGTTGCAACAAAGTGTGTAGGGCTAATCTGTTGGTCACATAACCAGCATGCAGGTGGGCGACCCAACTGCACATTTATGTCATCCGCGTTAACAAGACAACGAATCAGGCGCCGCAAGTGACGAGAAATATATAGACCCGCATCGCTGTACTTGGAATAGGCCAGCTGGTCTCTAACCGGAGTAAGATGTCGCGAGTACTGGATCCTCTCCCGCCTTGGCAGTATTTAGCGCTGGCTTCATTGGATGTTTCAGGGTGCTGGTGCATTTGGGCATGCAGGTCAACGAACGACGAAGATCGTACGCTAGCAAATCGGCGTACGAAGGGCATGGTGACCCCTGATGGCTGCGCCGATTCCACTGTCGAACCGGGGGTCTCAGTAGGATCTAGCGTCGTGGTTGACTGCTTGCAGCTGCTGCAGCCAGTTCAGATTTGAGTAGAATATCCATTGAGCACTCCATCGGGCATAGCCAGGGGCACGAATGACCCCCAACCTTCGCTCAAAATGAGACTCTTGGTGAACAGTCCATTTAACCAAGCCGGCATACCCCTCAGTTCATGCGGGGGTTGTTCTCGCCAACCTGCTTGACTTCATTTCGGCCTTCATCATCTACTCGAGTCACCTCGATACAAGCCACAGCAGCCCAAGAAATGGCCGACACTCCGACCTCACAGGCTGCGGAAATAGCAGCGCCAGCATCAACACAAGCGGAGCAAGTGCACGGGGTGGTGATTGTGAGACCAACCCGGGCGGAACAGCTTCCAAGGACGAAGTGCTGATCAAGACGAAAGGTGCCCGATGTGCGACATGGACCTAACGATAATGCCGATGCCGACTCGGCATACGAAGTGGTACGTGTGGATGGATGATCATGGGTATACGGATCCGTACTGTGTCTGAAATCCGTGTGCGACCTGTTAGTATCTTCGTAGATTCGCTGACTGCCTTTCGATAGCCTCCTGAGTCGACCGCCTCCTTGCGATCGAGCATCCTCGAATTCCAAACGGAAAATGGAAGAACATACCATTCACTGAGCGCAGGAAGTAGGTGTAATCTCAACCATGACATCCATCAGCTGATTGAAATTTCCAATAGAATACGTGCTACCAAATGACGAGGCAAGTCGCGTTCCCATATTGATAAGAAGTGGTATCGCTCTTGACCCATGATCCACGAATTCACGCTGTCGGTGGGTACGAGAGGCCACTGTCCCGACTCCCCAAGCCGTGGATCTCACCTGTCCAACTCGCCTCTTCGCATTCATCCCCTAATGATGGTGGTGCTAGGTTAACCCTCTTTTAGCAAGAAAGCGAACGTCTTGATATAGTCCACAACCTCAACTTCCTTACTTACGACTATCGTCTCGCGTTGTGTCCCAAAAACAATGGCGCAAAGCGTGTACTCGACATGGGTACTGGCACAGGCGTCTGGGCTGTCGACTACGCTGATGCGCACCCCGAGGCCGAAGTCATTGGGGTGGACCTGAGTCCTATTCAACCCAACTTCGTACCACCCAATGTTCGATTCGAGATTGACGATCTAGAAAAGGAGTGGACGTGGGCTCACAAGTTTGATTTCATTTTCTGCCGCTCGCTGTCTGGCAGTTTTCCCGACTGGGAGCCCGTTCTTCAGAAGGTTTACGAGTAGGTGTGATGCCCAGCAGAGCTACCCCAGCAGAGCTACCAGTCTGTACTGAATAAACCTCCCCGCAGTCAACTTGAACCCGGTGGTTACTTCGAGATTCAAGACGGAGCGTTCCCCGTTGGGACTGACGACAACACGATACCTAGAGACTCGTCACTCCTTCGCTGGTGCAACCTCCTCGTTGAAGCCAGTGGGAATTTGGGGCGACCCGTTGACCAGGTCTATAATTACAGCACCATCATGCGAAAGATAGGCTTTGTTGATTGCGTCGACCGCAACTTCAAGTGGCCCACCAATACTTGGCCAAAGAACAAGCGCTTCAAGGAAATGGGCATGTGGTCATTGGCTGCCCTTGACGCCGGTCTGGAAGGCTTGTCTATGGCGCTACTGACAAGAGGCCTGAACTGGACTATGGAGGAAACCTTAGCTTTCTGTGTCAATGTACGCAGGGAGATGCGCGATCCCAGAATACATGCCTACTGGCCCGTGTAAGTCTCGATTGTTGCAGATATTCAGATTACTGACTGACTTCGGACAACGCCAGCCACGTGGCATATGGGCGGAAACCAGAAAATGTCCCAGCGGCGGCAACAGCGGAGGACACATCGACCTGATTGACACGGTGACAACTGCCCTCCACCTCTGCCTTCATGGGGTGAACCAATAGTATGCACCAATACAACCACCAATTTTACTATATTCGAATGTTCGAGTATCACTGGACGCAAAGGCCTAGCCAGATGTCGCACTTCTTTGAACAAATTTTCTTTGTCCGAGTTACTGCGCATCGGTACGGCTTGAGAAGAACTTGAGAGAGAATACCAAATACGGTTCTTTCAGTGGCGTCACGCTTTGTTTGATCAATTGACGCCGCTAGAGCCACAAGGTTGGCAAGTCCGAGAGACTGACACTGTTTTACTCGACAACAAGAATGGTTGGCTTCCATTTGCGCGACATTCCCTGCAGTTCTCTTTAGGTCACGAGAACAGGTCTCTTGCTCCGCTATCGTGATTAGACACACTCCATTGTTTTGAGAGCCAGAATGTGATGTACAGCTGTCGTACAAGTTGCTGTCCACAGCCCAACATCACAGTGTTGGGAAACAAACAAGATCTACTGACCTGGACCAATGTCCCTGAAAAGGTACACAGATATTTACCTGAAAATAGTCGCCAGGTTTCTGATCTGGAGTTATGTTCTCGGGTGTGATGTATTCTTTAAATACGGCCAGCTTTCCGGCAGGCCTCTCACAGAAAGATCCAATCCACACAAACATTCGACAACGTACCGAAAAGAAATATACCAAAACCCACACCAAACTTGGAGAGCCGACACCCAGTAGTCAACATGGTTAACAACTCGCGCAAATTCGCCTTTGAGGAGGAGCTCAGCCCTACAAGCCAGAATACGTGGCAAGCTGTAGCCCAAGGCTCTTCGGGACCCAATTATGAACCTGAGCCTGGAAGTCCAGCGGACCTAGCATCAACTCGAGTGCTTCGAACCGGCAGTCAGGTGGCTCGTTGGCGAATCGATGGAAGTCGCGAAATTCTGGTTCCATCAATACCTCGCCACAAGTTTCGGCCCCTGGATCACCCGTCAGCACACCCCTCTCCGCTCGGAGGCCAGGCCCCCTTCAAGCTGTCTACTCCGGCCTTTCTGGAAAGACGTTCAACCGCCCAAATTTTCAGCAACAACCTTCTCACTGCATGGATAAGCGCGATTCCATGCTCTTCACAGCTGTGACGAAGACTTCAATGGCCAGCAACTTCAACGACGAACAGCCTGAGACGCTAGACTTGATCAATGATGCGCTGATGAAGACTGTGGCTCGCACTACAGTGTGTCTAGCTGAGATGGAGGTCCGCGTTGGACTGCGCACCCTTCTAGCCTGCCAGGCAGTCCAAGGCCTGGCGAATCTTCGCCAAGATGTGGCGTCTGGGAAGCTTATGGGCCCCGCGCTGACCCAACGGTTGTATCGCGAACAGTCGGAAGTTCTTGACCGCTTGGAAAGCATCCGCGATGCGATGCGCAATTGCAGTGCCCATGAACCCATTTGCGAGTGCCAGCTGTCGGTCTCGGACTCCATGACAGACCAGTACACGACCATGGACTTTTTCGCTGGCCGCGACATTCATGACTACGCCGAATGTTGCCACAATATTGTACTCGAAAGTAGTGACGCAAAGAACCCGGCTACTGAGGCCAAAATCATGCAGAAGATGTATCGGGGCCTGGATGAGTTCTTCAAACGGAAGGACCAGGCTGGCTTTGGGGACTACGAGCCTGAGAAAGCACGGTGCCAAAACTACGAATCCTTTTTTGGAGCTTGGTACAGGATGATCTCGCCCGACAACAAGCCGTTTCTCAACAAGTTAGATCAAGAGATGCGTCGCCTTCAAGCTCTGGCGGATCAACAGCGAAAGAAGAAGGTCCACAAGAAGCGCCCCGAATTCATCAGACGCGTGACGGGTTTTCTGAAGGGAAAATCTGTGGATAGAAGCTCCGGATCGGGATCTTTCAGTCCCTGAGGCTAGTCACGCCATTTTCTCCAGAGGATGAGACGGTACTGATTTCTTTTAGATGGTGAAGATATGATTCTGGATGGCAAGATGACAGAGTTTTATCTTATTGCTTTGGTCTCTTATTTTACGCATAGCTTAGGTCTCGGGATTGATGTATTTGGGTTTTAGTTAGTCACATTTATAAGCGCTGCTGGCAGCTCTTCAATAAATTGTCCGTCGTTTTTGTTTCTGACTGAATCTACGCCATAGAACTTCTTCGCAACGGCAGAGTAAAACACGAATCATTCATTCCTTTCCAATCATGGGTGTCTTAGGCATACGCCTCCACAGTGACTGATTCTCATGTCCATATACAATTCGATTTTACTTCTTTCCATCTGATGTGTTACGGGTTATACCCGTGACGGAGTACAGGCCTGTGGCCTGCAAAGTACATTTATGAATGCAGCCCAGTTGAATGAACGACGTTGATTCAACAAATATCCTTTTAGCTCAATTGGATAGCTGCCGCATGGCACTTACGACCGTGTGAGGGCTGGCACTAAGCCCCTTTGCGGCCGACCGTAACATTATGCCACGTGAATCTTGGTACCAGCTAGCGACATTTTATTGTATTCGTCATGAACCAAGCCTGTCTTCGTGTATTGGACGACTTAAAGTCGGTAATATGGAATTCGCCATGGAGCTTAAAGCACAAGTCTTTGTTCTTGTACCAGGTAGGTAGGTACTTTTGAAGCTGTTTCAGTCGTCTACAAAGATCATGGAGTAACTTTCAACTTTGCCATTGTACTTTTCAATGCGCCTGTTTATTGGTATACATCTGAGCTACCAAAATATAGTTGATGGTCATCTTGCTGTCATGCGAATCTGATGCCGGCACCAAGATTTATCCCCGTTGGTGAACAATGCCCATGGCCGAGATCTTTGGTCACGATACACATCATCGGGCTTTTCGCCCCTGGAGCATACATCACTTCTGATCTATGTTTCTCAGTTGCAATGGATTCAATTTTAAATTCTCTGAAACTATTACACATTCAACGTAAGCGGCACAAGGTCGCTAGTTCACTATCAGTCGCTGTGAATTAAGTCGGCATGCCAGATTTTAATCAAGTATAGAAACCCGACAGCCTTCGTAGAGAATTGTGGGCTTCCCTAGACTCAGATCACCCTTGTGTTATTCAATTCGGTCCTGGAGACCCTCAAACAGCAAGTATTTCTACCATCATATTAGTAAGAACGTCATGTCTGGCAAGTCTCAATCGGTACAGACTGTGTCCCGGGCTCTAAGTCCGGGCGAACAAGCCGAGTTTCGTGACTTCAGTCAGATTTGTCGAACACCCTCTCCACCTGCCGATATAAAGCAACCCGAGGATCGGAGTCACCCTTACGCTTTACGCTTGGAAATTCCGCCCTTAGGGCACCCCGGTCGTAGACTTGGAGCAACCCTGCCGTTGCTCGTTGGGAACCTAGAAACCGTCGAACTCACGCCAAGTTATTTCCGGCGTGATCAGCCTTATGAGCCACCCGATATGCCTTGGCAGACAAAAGAGAGACGACGCGAACGGAACATTGCCTTGATGCAAATGTCTGGCGATCGGGGCATGGTAGATTATCTCCACCATGCTTCACGGCATCACGGTGAAGGTTTGCTGCCGGGCTATCACAACGAAGGCTGCTCGAAATGTATGGAAACCGAAGCTGGCGCCACGATTCCCCCTTTTAGGAAGGGGTTCTTTGATGATACCCCCCCAGGAAGAAGACTGTCTCCGATCAATTATGCCTGACGATGCGCCACCGGGTGTCGGGCACTCCGGCTCTGGCAGTAATTCCTTCGCATCGCTTTCTGAGCGTTTCAGTCCAGGTAATCCTAATCACCCAGGAAGACCTGCAGCTCGTTTAGATATGAAATACCCTGAAAGCAATCACTTGAGGATTGCTGCATCAATAGGCCAGAACCGACGTACAGTTACCTCTTTTAATGAGAGCACAGGTCTGTTGCTTCTCACACAGAGCCGGTCAAGAATGCAGCTTTCCGATGCATCCTCAGCCAGCGATGATCCTGAAACATCGCCACAAGGGAAGCTGGCTATCGCCCTGAACAAAACTGGAGGAGAGGTACGCCAGGAAAGCAACCTTTCAAACCCTAGCAGTACAGCTAGCATGTTATGGTTTCGCATTGAAGAAAATCTCGCGGAGTCGCACAGAAATGATAATGAAACGCCGCAGTTGTCGGACTCTAGTGGAAGGAACCCGCCTGCAAGTCTTCTCTTCGAACCATATCAAGAAGACTTGACGTCCAGCGAGTATGACATGCAGGAGAAGGGCGACGCGAGTTCAAGCCCTTATGCTCCAGCTGCTCAAATATTTCACCCAAGGGTCGATTTCAGTGGTTTCGAATCAGAAGAGAACCTGGTCTATACGGCTCATGTGGTTGGGTCTGCCACCACTACCAGGAGATCGCACGATCTTGTTAAAGAAAGGCCTGCAGATACTTCACCATGCGGCAACTCTCACAATGGCAATCATTTTATTGAGACAATCCCCACAACTTGCATCCCATCGGATATGGAGGCTGCCTTTGAAGACGTGCCGCTCGTCACGCCCCCGAACATGCAGGCTCCTGAAAGCGTTAGGCATGCTCACAGTCGACCAACCCTGCGAGTAGGCACTCCTGAACAGTTTGTTGAAAGGTCATCACGAGTGAGGCTTCAAAAAATAGTCTTAAGCCTTTGTCCAGGACTCGGTCGGGCAAGGCAAAACCTACAACGCAGTAGGCATAACGAAAATCGTGATCAACCTTACATGGAGTTATCCTCATGGAATGGCAATGATAATGACCGTGTCGATGATGAGGTCGATTTCAGACGTTGGCCGACTAATCTCCCTGGCTATGACTTGGAAAGCGGCCGCGTGCGAAGGCGAAGAACTCTGCGATGGCTCACGTCGGACTACCTTGCCTGTGTCAATCTCGCGATCCTCTTGGTTCATGCGGTGCTCCTGTCCTTGCTCCTGAGCCGTGAGTCCGTGTAGCATATGCAAGACAAAGCTAGGTCCTTTCTGAAGTGCAGTGAGATGGATCCATACGGCGCTTCGGACATAACTTTCGTGCCATGTATTTCATTTGTGAGACGAAAAGGGCAAGTTCTTCCAGGTACCATGATGCAACGAATAGATAAATAGAATCATAAATGCATCTGATTAAGGTTGAGATTCACAGATTCGAGTGGTTCAAGGATAAGGTAGTCTGGCTGCTAATCGGGATCTCGAGCATTTCCTGTCAGGTGGAGATGTCGGTTGCATACTCCGACGTTGTTCCGATGCGGGGTCCTCAATACGTGCGAAGGTCATGCTTCGCCCAAGTCATCTTTGATCACATCACCGTATAGAGCTTCATTCTCATCTGTATTATTCCCTTTGAAGCTAACATTTCATTGTTCAACCGCCATGTCGCAACCCAGCCTCTCCGCAGCGGAGCGTCTTGCCGCGCTCAAACCCGCTCCCCCACCAGTGCCGGCCTACCTCCCAAAAGCCGGGTCGCCTTTGGTAGTCGACAAGGACCTCTACAACACCATTGCATCCGCCCCTCGGGTTCTCACAGAAGAATTTACCCTTCCTATCCGCTCCGGCCAGGCCTGGACCGCCAAGGCTGGCTCCATTGTCCGCATCAGCACGCCCGAAGGACCTCAGGTCGGCAAGTCACCCATCCCATTGACGTGCACATCCAGCTCTTCCTCGCGACCTTGGGCTAACCCTCGTCAGCGGACCTGAACATTTGGCATGCTGGAAACCCGCGAGAGCGCTTCTGGGCCTCCCGCACCCGTCAGCTTCACTCCACTCACCTTACAACCTACGATCGTCTGTGGTCCACGCTGCCCTACATGCGTCCACTGCTGACCATCATCTCCGACTCGCTCGCCTGGCACGGCAGAGATGCCCACGGCGGTCGAGTGCATGATCTCCTCGGCACCCGATGTGACCCGTATATCAATTCAGTCCTCACCGGCGGTACCGACTCTTACGACTTCCACTGCCACTCCAACCTTGTCCGGGCTGTGGCACCCCACGGTCTGCAAGAGCGGGACGTCCATGATGTGATTAACCTATTCCAGGTAACAGGGCTCGACGAACAAGGGCGGTACTTCATGAACCCCTGCCCGGCGGAGAAGGGCGACTCAATCGAATTCTTGGCCGAGGTTGACGTGCTCATGGCCATGAGCACCTGTCCCGGCGGTGATCTATCGCTGTGGGGATTCGGCGCCGACAGCGAGAAGGAGATGATCAAGTGCTGTAGGCCACTCAAGGTCGAGGTGTTCAAACTGGAAGATGAGGGCCTGCTTGATAGACAGGGGTGGAAGCCAGCCGAGGTATCCCCTTACAAGGGCAACCACGGCATGACAGTTCCGCAGGGGGAGGGCCTCGGACCCGTGTCTCGATAGCTTTCCTCGATAAATTAACGTATCGCATTGTTGAACAAGAAATCACGCCCACAGTATACGACCCGGGTTCTTGAAATTAAGTGGCACGTCTCCGGTGCAGCCATGCACAAGCCTCTCTCACTCGAGGTCCTTCATCATCCAAAATCCCCCCCACTTCTCCCCGCCCGGCTGCAGCCGGAACCCGACTTTCTCGTAGAACGCAACGACCTTGCCGTTGTCACCAGCGATCCCAATGTGGATGCCCTGCTCGTAGCCTTTCTGCTCCCTGAGGCTCTCCACGAATGCCTCGACCAGCTTCCTCCCCCACCCCTTGGCCTGCCACTCCTCCAGCAGGTCAATGTGCATTGTGGCCCGGTGCGTTCCCCACAAGATCTCCCTGTCCTGAAGAACAGCCATGTCAAAATCATGCGCGAGCTGCAGCAGGGCCTGCTCGTTCACCTCCCCGTTGATGGCCCACGGCTCCCTGAAGTCCCTGGACCGCGGTGTCTCGACCTCTGTCGAAGGCTCAAGCACCTCCTTGACGTAACGTCCATACTCGGCCCCGAAGGCCTTCACGTCAGGACAACCAATGCAGTAGCCGACTGCCCGCCCATTGCCATTGTCAAGGACGTAACACGTCAAGGGTGACAGCAGCGTATAAGGGTGGGTCCAGATGTAGGGGGCCAGGCGCAAAGCGTGGGGGAACGGGCTCAATGACGGGGGGAGCGTGGCACGACACTGTTGTCATTCAGTACATGATATTTACAAAGTGAGAGGAGAATTCGCACGATGTCGGCCGCGGCATCAAAGTCCTCTGGCTGGTAAAGACGGATGAAAGCCATTGGAATGGAGCAGGGTTGTAAGAATGGGTGGAGTATATCTGGGCGAAGTGTACTGTCGAGTGGCAGCGCTGTTGAAATTCAGGTTGAGATGGTAGGGCGGTGTGTCTGGCAACGATGGGAGAAATGATTCAGAATGACACGATTGATGTCTTTTACGAATCGATCGCAGGTGAAGTAGGCAGGTAAAATATGATGCAGGGCCAGGTAGCCGGCCGGCCAGGAGCGGGGAAGGCAACAGCGTGGGAGAACTGAAGCCCCGTCTGACGCACTCGGCATTACGGGCCGAGAGCCAAGGTCTCACCAACACACGGAGGTCAGGAATATTCAGCTTGTTAATTGATTTCAATACGTTCTAGTTGTGGTATATTTTCCTCTCCAACCAGGCACAAGCGTTCATGTCCCTCTCTGAATCGCCGCAATAGATGAGACTTCCTGGTATATCCGAATAGCAAAGTCGCACGAACACCCCGATCCCAAAATGAAACCTCCTTTGGCGAGTCAGACTCCAGGTCATCCACCATCATAGTGCTTTTGGTGTTGTGGAACAATAATGAAAAGATAAAGAGGTTCGTCGACCAAATGAATAAGAGAAGAAAAGAAGATTGAAGTCAAACTTCAAACCGGACAAGGCGCGAAGGGATGAATATGGTGTACAGCCCGATGAGTGCAGGCTGAAGAAGTGTAATCGGGCTCATATAGTCATGACCGCTACCCACGACCCGCCGGTGCGTGTGTCGCATCGAAAGAAACTCGCAAGATAACATAATAACAAGACAGGGTGAACGTGTAATTAGATCATGCCACCAGGCATGGGAGAGCGACTCGGCATGGGTGGCGCGTTGTAATGCGTTTGGCGTGCCCGTACGTTCATACCGTTGGCTTCGCTCGTTGCTTTGCGGAGCCTTCGGCGGTCACGGGCACCGCCCTCGTCCTCGTCGCTGACGGAGAAGGCACTGTTGCCATCGTTTTGGAGATGAATGGCGTGAGGCGCAAACGGCATCTGAGGGCTGTCACCAGCCATCTCATCTTCTGCCTTACGCCCACCACGGAACCCGAGCATGTTGCGTCGCTTGGGGTTGATAGGGGGCAGGGGTGGCGCATGTGTTGGGTTATTTGCGAGCGCGTGAAGATTCGGCGTCGATGCTGTCGCGAGCAGACTGCCCGACCGAGATCTCGTGCCACTGCGAGAGCCGCTGCGAGATCTGGCCTCCTCTGGGAGATTGACAGTAGGCACGCGTGACGTGCTGGAAACGAAGGTCGGCTCCGAAATATCCCGCTTCCTCACCGCTCTCTTGGTCGATTCATCCAGCTTGTAGAAGCCGCCCTCGAGGTTGGGCGTAGGAGGTGCCGATGGTCGTCGCGAAAGTTGAATCGGGGGAGCTTGGGCGCTCGAGCTCACGAGAGGCGACGGCATGGGCGCCATGGGCGAGACCGGCGATGCCTGGCTCGAGTCGTAGCCGCCACGATGCTGGGGCTGGACACGTAGGTTGCCTGAGACAGATCGATCAAAGTGCCCAGGAGGAGGCCCAGGAAGTGGACCTGACGGCGGTGCAGAGGGCGGATGTCCACGTGGGGGCATGATGGGGGAGTGTCGGATGTCAGTACCTGGGAGACCTGGCGACCGGAGCATGGCACGGGGCGAGCCACCGTTGGTACCAGGAGCCAGGCCTTCATGGGGGGCTGAAGTATTTCTGAGCCTGGCCGGGCGGCTTTGAGACCGGCTACCGTTGCTGTTTTCAGACCCGCTCCGATCTCGTTCGGTCCTTGACGACGGGCGCGAAGATTGAGGCGTTCCACCACCATACGACGATTCCTGACTGGGACGGGGCTGGTAAGCAACAGGAGGTGGCCTGCGCTCACGGGATGGGGATCGATGTCCTCGCGGTCGCTCACGATTTGTGACTGGACGTGGGGCTGGCGCTGAGGGTGGCATGTGTGGCGGCCCGGAAGGTGACTGATGTCGCTGCTGTGTTTCAGTCTCTTTCAGCTTCTGAAGTTCTCTTCGCGCCTGCCTGAACGCACGGAGCCCTGCGTGCATTCCTTCTTCCTTGTCTTCTTCCACTTCTTGAACTTCCTTACTGGCTGACTGTGGCGTTGAGACCGCTGTTTCGTCAATAGACTGCTGCTGCTCCTGCTTCGAGGGGGAGGACCTTTCCGGCTCCTCCTCCATGGGAGAAAGGGCGTCCTTGCTTTCGAAGTCGAAAC
Organism: Verticillium dahliae VdLs.17; assembly: GCF_000150675.1. Taxonomy (NCBI): domain Eukaryota; kingdom Fungi; phylum Ascomycota; class Sordariomycetes; order Glomerellales; family Plectosphaerellaceae; genus Verticillium; species Verticillium dahliae. The sequence goes on from NW_009276931.1 coordinate 75,487, forward strand.
TCCGCTTGCTTGGACTCGGCGAGCTACTCATGGTGGATGCGCCAATACCGAGCATCTTGTTGACCTTGGGTGGTGGCGGGGCTTGTTCGCGCTCTCGGCTGCGGTCGACGAGGGAGCCACGGCTCGACTTTGAAATAAGAAGGTGGAGCGGGTTCGACCGCGATGGCAACGGCTCACGTTCCGAAGGTTGCGGTGACACAGAGCGACTGTCCGATTCAACATAAGATGTCAATCTTTCACGAACACGTCTTGCACCATCTGCTAAATGACGAGCAAAGTCGTCTTCCTTCTCTTCAGCGTGCCCGCTTTCTGAGCGTAACCTAGCATCGGATGGCGCAGGCATAACCTCTTCCTTCCGTTCTTGCTTGGGGCGCTCCTCGATCGTGTTGATCCTGCTGTTGAGTTTTGATTGGCTGCTGTCAAAGTACGAAGACTGCCAATCGGGAGATTGTGAGTCCCATGGATTGGAGGAGATACTCAGGTCGGACATGCCATTGGGATCGTACTGTCCATACATGCTTTTCGGGGCATTGAGAGAGCTTGAAATAGGACCTCCGTAAATGGATGAGGCATCACTGTCTGACCGCAGGTGCTGGCGCACTATTCCGCTCAGGCCCGTCGTTGGGCCCAATGTGGGAGAATCGTCGGGTGAGCTTTGATGAGAGTGAGAAGCAGAGAGGCTAGGACGTTCGGATACCGGTGAGGGTCCACCTGACATCGAAGCGAGTGATAGAGGTGTGGGAAGCGCAGATTCTCGAAGCGCAGGATGATCCTGATCGGACGGGCGCTGCCGAGTACCTCGAGATGATGTAGAAGACTGCGATGGACGAGGACGTAGAGGTTGGTCATCTTCGGTATCGAGGAAAGTACCATTAAACGCAGCCTCCTCTTGCACAGTTGGCTCTGTTTGCAAAGCAGGTTCCGTCTTCTCGAACGGCGCTCGTTGAGCAGAAGAGGATGAACGTGATCTCGACCGACTTCCATTAGTCCGAGAGGCAGAGGAACCAGTACGGAATCTCTCCGTCGGGGTCTCACGTCCTTGTTGAAGCTGGATTTGCTTCTGCGCGTACTTCGTCTCGTCGTACTGCTGAGCAGGCTTGTTGAATACACCCATGGAAGTGGCCTTGCCTAGGTCGTTCGGCTGAATGGTGAGTGGACTGCGTTCCTCGGACTCACTGATCGGAGGGCTCAAGGGAGCCGCAACATTAGTGCCAAAGGCTGTCTTCGATTCGGGAATGCTGGGAACGCGGGTCCCGAAATCCAGTGTGCCCATTGACGACGCAGTCATCGGTGGGCTCATCGAACGCAGGTTAGGTGCACTGGCCTTAGCCAAAAGCTTACGGTCGCCAAAACGATCCGTGAATAGTCCAGTCGTAGGCGAAGGGGCGTTTGGCATGTCGGGTGTGCGAGAACCCAAGTTCCTTTGGCGGGAGAGAGTGTCCATTCTCGATAGAGCGGAGTTTTGTTGTTCATGAAGATCGTTCAGCAACCCTGTCTCGTAAAGACGCCGTGTCCTCGTTACGCTTCGCTCTAATGCAGGTGTGGCAGATGATGAGTGGCTGGACGCCCCCGCAGACTGCCAGTCTTTGGACATGGCATTGGGCTGGGAAGTGACGGATGTGGCGGCCGTCGAGTTACGGCCGACTGAAGGAGCGGAGGACATGCTGGAGTTGGTCTCGCGTTTGCGGTGGACATCTGCCGCAGGCGGAGACTCGGCTCGAGGGATATCAATGCTGAGGTTGACTTGGTCCTGGCGCTCTTCTGTTGACGGCTGCCTGTCCTTCTCGCTTTGCCTCCAGCGCTGGAAGGATGACATGGCCACATCGTCACCGTAAAGTGCTCGCCCCGACATACCGCCATCAAGATTTTTTGTAGACGCCCCACCACTGGGGAGCTTGTAGATCTTTTGACGTCCGCCAAATAGGTTGTTGCCGTCAACAGGTTTAGCCCGATCCATGATGCTGCCAGATGTCGAGCCTTCAGATGAGTGGAAAGAGTCCATGCGAGCAAACGGTGCCTTGCCCCTGATGGACTCCACCTCTGCAATATCACCCAAGCCCGGGCCGAAACCAAAGTCCAGCATTCTGGATTGCCGTTTGGGAAACAACACGCTATCGTCACTGGCCTTTCCAATCTTGGAGGTTGGATCATCTTGCTCCTTTAACATAGAAAAACGTGCTGACAAGCCTGTCATCAGCAGACTCGTTCGGAAGTCATCACTCGAAGGGAGTGCCGTAGCGAGGTCGATCTCTTTCCTAGGTTCCTCCTCTGTTGTCTTCTTATTCTTGCCGAAAAGTCTGAAGGGCGCAGGCGAGTCTGAGTCGTTTGAGACGCGAGGCGGTGCCTCTTCCTTCGTCTTCTTCTTCGTGCGGAACCGATTCATGGTGTTGTCGGTGCTTTAGATTCAAATGGTGTTGTGCATGGACGTCGTGACCACCTCGATGATGGGGTCAAAAGTCGTAGAGGAGAAAATGTGGTGAGCGTTGTTTTCAAAAGGGTTCCATACAGAAAGTGAGAATGGACGGCTGGATGTCACAGCAGATTTGTGGCGACCAGCGGGTGATTCGACGGAGGCCGTCTCGAACAATGGAGCTGAACCAGAGAGTCAGTAAATGGTTTGTGGCGAGGATCCCATGTCAAGAAGACTCGCAGAGAGTGCAATGCTGCGGAGTGAGCACAGGTAGCAGCAGTTGCTGGTTGCGCTGTCCGATCGACGACAAGCCATGGCACAAGGGGCAATAGAGGGATTGGCCTTCCTTAAGACCGCTGCGCCAGATTGCGGAGATAATCGCTGGGAACGTACCTGGCTGCGAAAGGCTGATGACTGGCCCGTGTGAGGAGCGTTTCAGCACGAAGAGATCAGTCGATTGTCAATGTTTCGACCGTTGTACTGATTGTCCAAGCTTCCCTTCGTCTAATCGCTGGAGGGTGCACGAGCATGGGTGACGAGAAGACTACTGCTGCTTGCCGAAACCAAGATGGATGCGCGTGAGAAAGAACTCGTGGTCGACTCCTGTGAACGAGGGCTCGGTTTGTGGTGCGGTACAGGAAACTCGATTGTTGCCGTCTGGTCAGCTGGTAGCAGTACGCTGTAATTGGGAAGCAAGTGCAAAGACGACTGGAAATGGGCGTGGGTCGCTGTAAGTAGCGAGAAGGCGAGAGCGACGTATGACAAGGTCGAGGAGTGGGCTTCTCGTATCAACGAAGGGGCTGCGGACAGTCGAAGGCAGATGTCGTCGTGGTTATGGGCGTTGAGGCGCGTCGGCAGGTTGTTCGTTTGGCAGCAGGGGGGCGTTGGTGGAGCAGATGCAAGGCGAGATGCAAACGCCAAAGCCGATCGGTTCGAAAAGAGGGGAGCAGCCTTGTGCCTGGCTATGGTCGTGTTCGGGGGTCCGTCGTCGTTTGACTCGCAACGTCAAAGGCGCAAATAGCGGACAAGCAACGACTCGGTCTGCTGAAGTGGGAGAAGGAGAATGCTCGAAGAGAAAAAGAATGAACGAAAGTCTGAAGCTGAAGACGTTTGACCTGACAGGATGAGAGATGGGTCGACGGGGCACAGACTGTGAGCGAGGGCGGACAACAAGAGGTCCAGGCGGCGGAACCAGAAGAAATTGGGACTCCGAGCGACGAAGCAGAAGAAAAGAAACGCCGGGGCAAAACAGCAAGGGAGGGTATCCCACCTCCAACTCCAACGTGCGCTTCCCAGGGGCTCCCCTCCAGCTTGGCAGTACTTGACGGTACCTTGTTCATTGGCGTCAGGGGGTATCCAGGGGCCTGACCCTGGGGGCGTGTTCAGCGTTGAGAAAGGCGTTCAGGGGTGGTTCCTGGAACGCGACAGGGGCAAGCGCCGCGGAATGTAAGGTTGTGTGGGGTCGCACTCGCATGCCTACCACAATTGGGTGATTGTAGGCGGGTTGTCTAGCGTGGGCAGGTTTCCGGCTTTCTGGGGCGTGCCAGCAGAATGGGGTTAGTAAGCTGTGAGGGTGAAAAAGGTCAAGGCTCAGAAGTTCATGAATGGAACGCGTGCCGCAAGCTTCAGTGAGGTTTGCGGGGAGAGTAGAACACCGACATTCTCGAACACACCATACCGTCATCTCTCGCTCAGCCATCAAGACAAACCAATCCAGCATCAACGAGCTGACTGATGACTGGTGTCACCTGACCACGGTAGGTAGGTACCTACCTTAGGTAAATTATCTACCTTAGATAGGTACCTGCTTGTAGGCAAGGTAGACATGGAATGAGGGACCTGAGGCCCTAAGGTAGGTGGCACCATGGTCAGTCTGAGATTATGGTGTCAAGGCAGGCACCTGGGTGGGTCTCCTTCCTTCGGCAGAGGTGCATGACCCTAGCCAGCACCTGCCGCCGGTGGACGGCAGTGTTCAACTGGGAGGCACATCTACCTGGGAAGGCGGTTGCCTGACCAAGGCACCTACCTCCCTTAGGTAGGTAGATACCTAGAAATGGATACCAACAGCGGCGAGCTGGTGCTGTCTTTCTTGCATCGTGACTTCCGCCTTGAGGAACATTCATTTCTGGATGATCATTATTCGCAGGCAAGGCACTGAGCCGAGGACCGTCATTTTCCCCGTTGTTGTCTACCTACCAGGGACACAGAGCACCAGGCGCCCTCAGCATTCCACGGCTGCGCCGGCAAACGAAAAGCCCTCATTTACGATTGAACACATTGAGATGAACTTGTCCTACGCAAGACGGAGTGTAAGCAGCCGTCCGTCATCCTTGTCACACGCTCTATTGCCTTGTCTGTCTGATCGATCATCTGGATCAGGGCACATGAGCAAGCAAGACATGTCGAGACACGAGTAACCTGGTTGAGCTCACCGCAAGACGGTTGATTGGCTTCAAGCAGAGCTCGATAAAAAAGAATATGTGCCCCCTTTTTGCACGAGGATGCCGTTATTGAGCCTCTAGATCCAAAATGCGGCGGTTTTCCTTGTTTTCCATCTCACGACTCACTTTGCATTGCAACCAACCATTCTTGCCGCAGCAGCATGTTGCAGCATCATGAATGAGCAGGCTCCAGAATCGACGCCAGATTCGCCACATTGAGTTCAGCTTCTCTGGTACTTCGTCGGATTACTCCTCCCCGTCGGATGCCCGCTGCAATATGCTTGGCTCACGGCGATCCCCTCGGCACGCCAACCTTTCTACTGAGGGCCATCAGGCAAGCGCTGGGGGCCTTTCACATGGTTGCACTGGGGTGTAGCAATGACTGCGATACATGTATAGTGAGCGCAGAGCACTAGATAGTGCGATAGTGTCACTTGGCATCCTCGACAGGCGGCATCGTTTGCTCAAATCAATGTTCAATTGGATCGCCACCCAGCTTGGTCGTTGACGAATGAGCCGCACAATTGATATACGGCGACAGCTTCCCCGCTCGATCTCATTTTAAGGGCTTCACTTTGAAGGGCCTGACTCGAGCGGCATGGTTGATGAGACGGCGGTCGGCGGACTAGACTCAGTGGTGAGTCAAGTCTCGTCCATATCGCTCCTCACTTTGCTTTTGGCTATCGTCCCTTGAGCCGTTGAGATGAGACGAGACAGGCGTCATCGACTCCTTTTTAGTTATGGGGTTCACGCAGAGCAAGACGTGTCGCGGCATCCATAGCCATGACACCATGGCGGTAGCTTGTAGCCGAAGGCGAAGACCAAGAACATCGACAAGGTGGCCTGGGCGCCAGACTGACGGGCCGTGATGGCCTCAGCGTTGCGGGACCCACGGAACCGAGCTGCTGGCCCTCAAAATGACAATGACAATGGTGCGCAGCTTGCTGACACAGGCCCATTTGATGTTGACACAGGTCGCTTCGCCTCCAACTTGATATGTGCCCCTGGCTGCACCACTCAATCGCAAGCCATAGTGCCTTTGACGCGCTTTTCAGGTTGAATTAGCAAATTCACAGGCTGGCACTGCTAATAAGTTCCAACGCCTCAGGGGCTGCGGATACCCACAGGCCACCAACGCTTCACCCACAAAACACAATCAGACGCAGAGTCCGCCAAGCGTTAATCTACGACAGAGTAGTGCCTACATGTACTTATTTCCACACCCTCAACCCCTGAGCGGCGGCTCAGCTACGTTGTTCCGCGACCAATCAGGACCCTGTACCTGACGCTTTGCCTCTTCTCCTCAGGGGCTCCCGCGTCATCCTTGAAATTTTTTGCTGCTCCGAAATGGAGGGTGTGATTTCACATGAGCAGTATGATTTCCTTTCGATCATTCGGCGATCCGTTGAACCTTTGTGACTGGGGCTGCGACACATCGTTTTAGACCTCTGAATGAGTCCCCTGCCAACATCATGAACTGAATCCGCATACAAATAGGCAGCATGTAAAGACTGGCGGCTGGGTACCCTTTTGGCGACACGTGGGTGGTAGAATCGAAGTAGCGGCCTTGCCACGATGCAGACCTAGGTTGGAGCAGGCATCATTTTTTGAACGAGGCTGCAATAAAATCTGGTACTTTCTGGCTCAAGATGCAGGGCATCTTTGACGGGCAACCCGAAAGCTACTGCTTACCGACATGATGATGAACAGTTCCACTTCCTGTCCAGACAGCGGACTTTGGCTGTCAGCACCTATTGTTCCGAGGATCGAACTGTCAATCCGCCGAGGCCTGTCCAGCGGCTGTCACCGCAGCATTCCAGCTGCCAACAAGGGGGCCACGAGGCGACGGCGTGTCTCACCTGGAGCCAAATCAGCCACCGAAGATGGTGAAGAAGATGAAGCATGGCCTGAGCTCAATCACAAATTTGCAACGGCTCTCCATGTCCCTTTCTTCACGATGTTAACGGGCTACGCGCTACCCTCAGCCGAGCAGCAACCCCAGGTCAAGCAAGAAACAAACGGTCCGCAGGTGCACAGATGAAGTGGCGACGAGCATGACGATGACTTCATCTTCATTTGCGGAGTCTTCGATCGGTGCAAAGCAGGCGTCACATCTTGATTAACCCGGCGGACAGCGGGGCTCGTTCATCTGAAGTCAAGTTCTCAATGGCTGGGACATGGAGGCTGGCCAGACTTGCCAGATTCTTCGCCTGGGACTACAGGACTTTGCGGGGCTAACCTTGCCATTGCCCGTCCATCATGAGGCGGGATTAACGGGCGGAGCGAACGCATGTCAGATTCTGAGTTGGACGCGCTGGGATCGCTTGGTGCCGGCGATGATCATTGAAAGAAAAGTTTGCGATCGTGATGCAACCCTCGTGCGGAGTCACGACAAAGGTAATGAACTCAGGATACATAGACAATCCCACGATGCGTCTGCCAAACGTGTCTGACTCGACAGGCCTGACCAGCGTGCAGGGCTGTGATTACAGGGCTGTTTTGGGGTCATGCCTACATCGTGGACGGCTCTGGCACATCTCATGTGCCAATTGTAAGTTACAGTCCGAAATTGCACCTTCTGCTGCCGGCGGTACTTGGAAAAACACGCAACAGGCCAAACGAGGTTGACCGTTTAAAGCTTCCAGACTGCCATCTGTGTAGCCGGCGATGATACCATGGGGCGGTGGATAAGGACACCTCCCCTCCATGTGATGTGGCTCCGAGTCATCTCGCTACCATCTAGACGTCTCCGCCCGCCGGAGCCCGATGCTGTAGCAGCTAGGTCCCAGAAGAGGAGCTGAAGACAGGCTGGCTCAGCTAGGAAGCAAAGAAAATTTCGGATGAGGGGAGACGTTGAGGATCAGATCTCGATTGTGTTCGCATGAGTCCCACAACCTTGGAGAAGGACAATGAGCTCCCGATGACGGGACAAAGGAGAGGAGAAGCGAGACTAGTCCGCCAGCGGCGCCCACCGTCTGCGGCCCGGGAGGAGGCCCTTTTGGCGCCAGGCTCGTGGGACCTACGTACATGGTACGCACAATCTCTTAAGGGTCTCAACAGAGCTTTGATCTAGCCCTCAACAAGCAACTTCGGATCTGAGAACGTCGCAATGAGCGCTAGGAAGGACTGGAACGCGTCAACTTGCATTGGTGGTGTGATGAGACGCGGGGTTCTTGCAGACGAGACGCGCCGAACTTTGTTGATTCATTTCCCATCTTGATACTGGCGTGACGGGCGCGCCCCGGAGAGCGGGGTAGCGCGTGCCTGCGTGTCTGTGAGTCCAGTCCGGCAAAGCTAGACTGTCGATTCGGCCCTGCTCGTGCGTTGTAGGGCAGTATCGTAGATGTGATGCCTGCGTTGTGTGATCATCGGTTCGGCGAATGCATGGCTCACTGATGGGAAACGGGGCCATTGGTTCCAGGGTGTTTTGAGAACAGCTTGAATGAGTCTCCAGACGATCGGCTCCCATTCCGATGAGGAATCCCACCAAGCTGGCGATGCTGGCAATGCTGATCCGGCGAGATGATCTTCTCGGAGCACAGCGAAGGTCACATCGTTCCCAGCGGCCACTCACTATCACGCCGTTGAAGATTGCTAGGGCTGAGCCTGGACCTACATGTAGGTACTTGTACTGGCAGGTAGACAAATGGTCCTGACTCGTCGAGTAGGTATTGTTCAATCCAACTTGTTTCACCGACGACTCACCGACTGAACGCTCTGACACTCACTTCTTTGCTGACTAAGTAGATGGCCGCTTGTTCATTGGATACGACCATGGGGGTTAACCTTCCCTCGCTGGGCCATGGATCACCAACCGACCTCATTCTACGGGTTACAATCTCGACGGCGCTCTTCACTCGAACGAGTCAATCTGCGTGTGGCCTCGCGAGAGCCTCAGGACCGGCGAGGCGTGCAGGCAACATCTCCATTACTGCACTCAATGTGGCGGAAGCATCTTTCCAGCAACGTATCCGATAGTGACCCAGTCCTCAACTACATTCCACGTCGCATGCCCAATCATTGACCCCGCCCTTGGTCATCTTCGCCGAAACACTTTGCGTCATGGAGGACGCTCAACGGCCGAAGCAGGCTGCCTGTTTGGTCTGTCGCAAAAGCAAGATAAAATGCGATTGGTCCAAGGATCAAGCCAAATGCAAGAGATGTGTGCAGCTCAATGCTGAATGTATTCGTCCCACTTTCCATGCTGGGCGGCAAAAGGGCATTAAGAAGTGTGACTGCCTGCACTATGCCCCCCTCAGAGACGATTGCTAACAATAGACAGCAAGCGCAAAGGCTTGGAGAAAGCCCTCTTTCAGGTAGAACAGGCTCTGAAGCGCGTCAAGTCAGGCGAGCAGAACGATGAGGACAGCAGGGCTCTGTTCGACCTTCAAAATCTGCTCGTTGAAACGAAGGATCATCCATCCGTGAGCTTCAGTACGACGAGATTGCAACGTCGTGAAACTGTGGATGGCGGTGATGATCTTTCGACGGATGAAGATGATGAGACGGAGGACACCCCTGATAGCAATGCGTACGTCGCACAGCATAGAGAAGGCAGTCTGACGATTGATGATGCCGAAAACCCTCTCCAGCTGCTCGCTCGGGCATCCAACCTCCAGCTGTCTCCGACTCCTGGCGGTCCTTCGCCTGGGCAGGTCACTAAGAGCGGCCGGAAGAAGCTCCAGCCTGAACAACCCGACGAGGATACTGAAATACAGTCATTTTTCACGTCTGTGCGTGTCAACCTCGACGTTGGCGATGAAATCGATCCCATCAGCATGGGTCTCGTAACAGAGGCGGAAGCTGAAGATCTATTTGCGTAGTGAGTGCGGAAATTGACGGAGACCATTGTCTTCTTGCTAACAGGAAGTTCCTAGTTTCCACAAGAACCTTGCCCACACCCGATGGGGACTTGATCCTGTCATCAACACAGTATCATTCACAAGGGCCCGGTCTGCGTTTCTGACCACATCAATCATGGCTTCCTCAGCGCTCTTCAGACCACAAGATGCTGCGCTGTCGAAGCGACTATCTACTCATGCCAAGAGCCTGGCGCACAGAGTCGTCATCAAAGGACACAAATCGGTCGAAATCGTGCTTGCATTCATGGTGAATGTCCCATGGATGTTCCCAGGCCAGCATAGCACGGACGACGAGACGTGCTGGTATGTTTCCATGGCAATGACCATCGCGATAGACCTCTCCGTACATAAGCTGCTCGTTTCAACGGACATGCTCGGTTCCGCAGCAGCGGTCGCTCGCGGTGACTGCGTTGATCCCCGTACCGCCATGGCTATTGACGGACTCGGCAACATTGACCCAGCGTCAACCATGGGCAGACGGTTACTTCGACGGCGAGAACGATGCTGGATTGCATTGTTTGTGCTTGAACGTGGCATGTCTTTAGCTCGCGGACGAAGCTTCACGGTTCCCATTACGCGGTCTTTGCGGGACTGTGACAACTGGCACAGGTCAGATATTGCTGATCCTGCCGATGGACATCTGGTTTCCATGGCTGTTCTGCGTCGTGACTTGGACAGCATCTTCGCGACAGTCCGGGCAATGTGCGATGGATCACAAAACACATTCTCGGATGGATCTCTCATCGCCCAATCGATTCAAGGCGCGATCGAACGCTTCTTTGATCAATGGAATACAGACTGGGGTTTATCTATTGGATCTGGACCGGAGCGAAAACTGCCACCTTATGTTGAAATTCTTGTCACTCATACACGTTTATCCATCTACAGCGGCGTCATCAATCACCCGACAGCTCCCATTGAAGTACGCCAGTTCTTCCGCACGGCTGGCATGTCATCGGCATTGACGGTTCTACGGGTAGCCATCCAGGGCGAAGCTAGGCTTCAGTCGATGCCGAACAACACGTGTATCATGATTGCATTTGCAGCATGCTTCGCTCTCACGCTGAGCGCATACGCCAGTGGAAGCTCCAACCTGGCCCCAAGTGTCCGAAATCTCATCGAGCAGACAGCGTGCGTCCTCGAGCGCGTCGGCAACAAAACGAAACACCGCAATGGGTTATCCACACTCTACGGCAAATACCTGCGAGGCCTCACCAAAAAGGCTGCTACTGCGGCTGAAGAGCACTCGGTGGCGCACTTCCAACCCGCCGCCGAGACACTGGGGGCTGCCCAGTTCGGCTTCACCGCTATCCCAGCAAGCAATGACCAGAGTCTGGCGGCCCTCGGAACAGCGGAAGCACAGCCGGGCTATCCACAACCGCCAACACAGTCACAGTTGTGGCCGGAGACCTTGCAGTTCTCGACCATGTCTGATGAGCAGATCATTGAGATCCTCAATCAGCCGCACAATTCCGTTCGACCCAGCAGGTGCCAACCTCTCATGGGAAGACATGGACAATTTTGAAGGGCTCAACTGGCCAAATCTGCCGGGTTTCAATTACTAAATAGGGGTCGCGAATGAATGACTACTACAGGCTATGTGTGGAAACACTCAAATCTTCATAGTGGTACCGCCTGCAGGAACAAAATTCCACTGTGTCAGTATCCTCAGCTGTTCCATGAATACGAACGTCAGAATAGTGTTTGGCCTACAGCTGTCAGTATATGGCCATATCAAACTGTTGTTCGGAGAGGCTTACGTGAGCCGCAGCCAAGCAGGTGTCCAGCCTTTCATGAGGAAGCGAGGACCCTCCTCCCTCAAGCTTGTGCGGATGATCTGGATAACAGACTACAGGGATCATCGGTCAGCTTGGCCGGAATATGTGGTAGAAGAGATTTTACTGACGTTGCCACCTGATCCAGCAGCGGACGCACTCTGGATCCTGCTCTTGAGCACGTCGGCGGGTGCGCAGATTGTGGTGGCGACAGTGCCTGCCAAGAATGAGGCGAGAGTATGTGTTCGAATATCATCCTTGAGGCCGCCACTCGCCAGGAGGTGGTGCTTCGCCGTGGAATATCTGGACAAATATCAGCGGACGTCCAGCCTTGAGCTTGCGTACGATGGAACAAACGTTGCGATCTGTCCAACATCTACAATGGTTAGCCATTAGCTCGCAGTAGTGGTGTTTGCCTCGAACTCACTCATCAGAATGCTTCGCACAACATTCGCAGACATGCCACGCGCAAATGTCGCCAGCCCCTCGTCTCTTCCTATGCGATAGAACCCCGCTAAGGCGTTTGCGTATGCGAAACGTTCGGCAGGCGCCTTTGCGCCGTCTGCGCACATCCGGACGAGGACTACTTCTGCCGGGTTTCCAACGAGACCGGCCAGGCCGCCGGCAGCGCCAGCGCAGGCGATCGTCCAGGCCGTCGACAGCTTTTGCTGTCCCGTCCACCTTTGTGCCCGGCCGGCAAGGTTGTTATACAGGCCAAATCTTGCTGTGGAATACATCGACTGTCGCACGATAGACGCTGAGAGACCAGACCAAAGGGATGGAATGCCTTCAGATGTCAATCATCCATTCGACCATGTATCAGGAGAAAGCGCAGCACTTACCGTCTCGCGCTGCAAATCGGTACATGGCACGGAACATGGAGTCTCTTGACTTGAGGACTTGCATACGACTAGACGTATTAGCTGGCCAAACACGGTTCTCTGGCATGGCTGGTTGGACCTCACTATTTGGTCTGGTCCAGTGGGTGGGCTGATTTTGTCAGCCAATGCTTTGAGATGGTGGTGAGTAGGAAACTCACTGAAGCAAACGGCCATGGAAGCGGCAGCACCGCTGGAATAATCATCAGCTTGAGATAATTCAAACCTCGGGGGCGGGGGAAACTCACCCGAGCCAAAATGGCTCCTTTTGCTTGGTTGAAGACGACATAGCAGGAATGAAGAAAGAGGTATCAAGATAAAGAGCCGAACACAGCGATATGGTGGGATCTATATTCAGATCACAGAAGTCACAAATTCTTGAATTGTTGTGTTGTTCGCCGAGCAGCGACGTAAGTGCAGAATAGGCGAAGATGCAGCACTCGACGTGATCGATATCGTCCGATCATGCTTTAGTTATCTTACATGCACCAGGCCTTTCCCAGGGCCTCCACATCATACCCCATATCCGACCCCTCATGCACGTATTAATTCAGACACTTCTCGGAGGTTGATGCGTGGCCGACAAACTCTTGACCTTCAGTATACACACTCTGCGCCGAGCTGCCCGTCGGACAGCAAATGTACAGTCCGGGCCCCCGCAGTCAAGATTGGGGGTGATTCCACAGCCGTGGGACATTCAGGTTCCCCAAAGACTGCCGGAGTTCACATTTGGGGCCCGACCCTCGGTAGCTGTTTTGCCATCCGACCTTCGGCAGGACGGCAGCATTGATCGCCAACAAACAAAAGTGCCATCATCGAATTGATTTCTCGACTCAATGGACCCCGATCATCCTGCAAATCAAGCTGCGAATATTGACACACGTCTAAAGCAACAGCGTCAACAGAAGAAACAAGACCCCACCATGTCGAAGCTCGCCCCTGGCCTCAAGGCTCTCATCAACGCGCCTTTTGCGCGAGGCGATCCGACCGCAGCTCCAGCAAGAATCCGCGAAGTCTACAGCGCCATCGCCAGCGACGCCGTGAGGCGAAACGTCGGCCTCAAGCCCTGGGTCGTGCTTTCGACCGCTGCAACATTCACCCTTAATGCCCCCAATGCGCTGCCTGTGCTCCACGAGGTGGCGACAGCCTCCTCGGCTCATGACAGCAGCAGCAGCAGCAGCGACGCAGCCGTGCGAACTGCCGAGCTCATCCGCGAAGTCGGTCTGAAGTGTATCTCCTTCAACGGCATCCCCCGATCCATTAACTGCCTCAACGCCTTTCACGCCGCACTTCCCGCCGAAGTGAAGTCGCGCCTCGAGACGCAGCCGAGCCGCGCGCCCGACGAGACAACAGGGCCCCGTGGGCGTGCCCTCTGGAACAGCGTATACGCGCCCTTCGAAGACAAGCTGGTTACGAAGCTGGCGACCTCTCACCCGGATCTACCAGTACATATTCTCAACAGCCACTACGGACCGTTGCTGTCTGAGCCGGCAGCTGAGAAGAGGGGCAACCTCGCCGCAACGGGGCGCGTGCTGACGAGCGTTATCGCTATTGCGTGCCTCAGGGCGCAGACGGGTGTCGGTCCACAGGTGCTGAGCCATGTTTTCGGCCTGCGAAAGGCGATCGAGGACGGCAGCTACAAGGCGGCGGGCGAGGAAGAGGTGGAGGGTGCCGAGTGGTTGGCTGGAGATGAGGGTAGCGAGTGGTTGTTGAAGAGCGTGGATTCCATTTCGGAGGCGCTAGGTGGGGGGAACTTTGCAGCGAGAGCGAAGCTGTAGATGTATTTCAACGCTTAATAATTCATGTTCACGGATTCATGATTTGAGGCATGATTCTACTTCATTCAGGTTCCGCTACCAACAGCGAGCCGTCTTGATATGGTCAGTGTTTTCGTTGAGACAGCTTGACTCATCTGCATCGTCGAATTGTAGCAATTAGAATTTGTAAAGAAGTTAACCCAACGGTTTACTCTTACTCTGTGGATTCTTCCAAAAGATTCTCGGGATAGAGCACAGTCTGAAGCAGACACTTCACTGCGACCGACACAAGGGACAGGCGTTGTCTGCGTCACTTGAAAGCTTCACAACATGAACGAAGAGATTTGGAATATATTTGCGCCAGAGAAAAAAAGCCAAGATCCAGCCAACCAACACCTGCCGATGCTACACAGAGATATTCCTTCTACCTTACTCCATAACCTTCAGATCCTTGGCCACGGTGAACTGTGCGTCAGTCTTGGCCTGAACCTCTTCAAGCTCAACGCCCGGCGCAATCTCCGTCAACGTCAATTTGCCGGCCTCCCGGTCCACTTCAAACACGCACTGCAGACCGTTAGTAAAATTTCAAAGAAAGAAGCATCGCCAGGAAGTACTCACAAGGTCTGTGATGATGGTGCTCACAACGTTAGCACCCGTCAGCGGCAAGCTGCAGCTCTGAACCACCTTGGCGCTTCCATCCTTGGCCACGTGCTCGGTGGCGACGACAATCTTGGTGCCTTCAGGATTGGAGACCAGATCCATCGCACCACCCATGCCCTTCATGACCTTGCCTGGAATCATGTAGTTGGCCAGGTCGCCCGAGGCGCTGACCTGCAGTGCGCCGAGGATCGACACATCGACATGCCCGCCGCGGATCATGCCGAAGGACTCGGCGCTGTCGAACGTTGCGGCACCGGGAACGAGCGTGACAGTCTCCTTGCCAGCGTTGACGATATCGGCGTCGGCGTCGGCTGCCGTAGCAGGGTAAGGGCCCATGCCAAGGATACCGTTCTCCGACTGCAGCCAGACATTGGCGCCCTTGGGAAGGAAAGATGGCGCCAGCGTTGGCAAACCGACGCCAAGATTGACATAAAAGCCCTCCTTGAGCTCTTTCGCCGCGCGCTTAGCGATGCGGTCACGGCGCGTCTGGGCAGCGCTCGCTGAGGAGGAGGTTGAGGATGGCGAACCGGGGGGCGATGCGAGGGACTCTTGTGTCTTGAGGATCTCAATATTCTTCTCGGCCGTCGCCGGCACAATGCGATCGACATAGATGCCGGGGAGATCGACGTCGTTGGGATCAATGGCGCCAGCAGGCACAATGTTCTCGGCCTCGACGATGGTCAGGGTGGCGGCTTTGGCCATGATGGGACCGAAGGCCTTGGTCGTGTACCGGAAGACGCAGTTGCCGGCCTCGTCGACCTTCCAGGCGCGCAGGATAGCCACATCGCCCGTGAGCGCCTTCTCCATGAGATAGGTCTTGCCGCCAAACTCTCGGCTCTCGCGAGCGTTGCCTCGCTCGAGTACTTTGCCCGAGGCATCGAGCCGCACAGGAATGTCGCCCGTCTGCAGCAGGGAGTGAGCGCCCGTTGGGGTGTAGAAGGCGGGGATACCGGCGCCGCCCGCGCGTATCCTCTCGGCGAGGGTGCCTTGCGGGCACAGCTCGATGCCGATTTCACCCGTCAAATATTTCTTCTCCAAAGCCTTGTTGTTGCCGAGGAAGGACAGAATCAGCCTGCTAACTTGGCCCGCCTTGGTGAGAACCGAAAGGCCGCCCTTGCCTTCCTGGCCGGCATTGTTGGAGACGGCCGTGAGGGAGTGCAGGGATTCGGGGCCGCGGCGGTGGAGGGCAGTGATGAGTGTTTCTAAACGCAAAGAATGAGCACAAGCCTCGGGAAGGGCAAAGGCAGGCAGAATAGAGCTTGCAACGATGAGGTGAATGAGACGTACCGGCAACACCACAAAGGCCGAAACCAGAGCTGAGAATTGTCGACCCGCTCTTGATGTCGGCGACCGCATGATCCGCCGACTCAAACAGCTTCGACCCGCCCCTCTTCACCTCGGGCGCCTTGGCCGAGAACATGGCTGAAGACGTCGCAAACGTCCTCCAGGGTAGCGGCCTCGCGGACCGCGCGCAAACAAACCTCGCACTGCGTACCTGGCAAACAGGTGGTCTCACCTCGAGTGATGCCCTAAGCAGCACTCTTGGGCGCAGCGCGCATTGTGTGGCTCGCATGGTGCTGGGAATAGTTTTGTTGGCTGAGTCTGGGATCCAGTGTCGTTGCGTGGCGGTCGCACTCTGTCGCTTCTGAAAATCTCAGATTCTCCGTCGCATCGAATGCCTTTCAATTGGCTTTAGGCCTCGTGAGAAGGAGGCTTCCTGATGGGCAGGCTTGACTTTTGATTGTCGCAGTACGGCAATGCGGTCCCCTAATCTGACTCCCGAAAGCGGCCGATAGCTCTCCAAGCTCTCCAATTTTGCCCCACGCAGAGTGACGTCTTGGAGGGTCTCGGGGTTCTAGAGTTCACTGGGCGGTCGAGAGGCTCGGGGTCAAAAGAAGTACCGAACAGGAACTGAACATGAGGTGCCTCGGCGTCAGTGGGGATCAGCTCAAAGGGTGCCGCAACTCCCTCTTCCCCGCTCTTAACAGATCATTGTGACCTCGGGACGGAGGATCGAATGGCACAGGGGGTCCATAGTCAAGTAGGTTTTTCGCGTCGGAGGACAAAAGTGTCAAGCATGCCCCATCAGAAATGGCTGTGTTGTGGGTTGAGTCAAAATGGTACCTGACCATCGATGGCGCATCACTGCCCACATGTTCATCACATGCCGTAGCCCACCGGTCGGTAAACGGACATAATCATTGAAACCAGAGGCCAGCTGGGCGCGATGCTTTTGACGATGCGATCAATACTTCTAAGCGATCGCAACGACCAGCATGCGACGCCGAGGTTGATTATATATGTATGTACTGCAATGAATCCGTTCGAGGGTCTTGTCAGGAATCATCTAGAATACGACATCATCAAGCTGTGACAACAGGTAATCGCACGCTCTGGTTTGGAAATACGGAGGCGAATTGTAGAGACGGGTTGTTTTGTGCCAATCTTTTGTTCAGGCGTTTGAGAAGCTAACAGTCGCATCTCCTGTTACGCACCAATGAGACCTCTAAAGAGGCAGGTTGCGGTGCCCTGCTTTCGGGGGTTGTTGTCTCTGGGTGTCATAGCCACGGCGGTTTGCTGTCAGGATTGCATCTGGCTTCGTTCACTCGTGCGATGACAGAGCTTCACGGCAGATGCATGTGCAATAGCAGGGTCAGTTGCTACATGCTTAGGCAAGTAGAGCATGCAACATGGGCGGGCAACTTGGACCAATCGCGATATGGCATGTTCATATACGTTCAGTAAATGACTAGATAGCAGCGCAACACAAACCCGCGCTACAAAAGCAATCCATCGCACAGCTCTCATACAATCCATTACTGCCCAGAAATAAGACTCACTGCAAAGCCCCTGGACTGAGGTGAGGAAGAATGCGGGACAACTCATGACCACGCTCCTTAATCCGAATCAGAGCTGGAGCTGGAGCTGGAGCTGCCGCTTCCCCTCCGCTTGTGGTGTTTTTTCTCCTTCTTCTCCTTCTTGTGCTTCTTGTGCTTCTTCTCGAACTTGTTCTCCAACAAGTTGGCGCCGATGGCACCGGCCACGGCGCCTCCGATAGTGCCAAGCGCACCCCCACCTGCGGCATGGGCCGCCCAGCCGGCCGCTCCGCCGCCGACGAGCGTCGCGCCAAGGCCGCGCTCGTCCTGGGGACCGCCGTGCTGGCCCTGCTGCGGGTATGCTGGATACCCGCTCTGCTGGAGACCGCCGTGCTGCGGCGGGTAGGACGAGTGCTGCCGATTGTCCTGGCCGTAGCCTTGGGGAGGATGGCTCTGGCCGTAGCCGGGTTGGGGCGAGTGGCCTCCGTAGCTTGGCTGCGGCGAATGCCCGCCGTAGCCTTGTTGGGGACCTCCATAGCTCTGGTGAGGAGGAGGGCCGCCGTAGGCCTGCTGAGGTGAAGGCTGATTATACTGATGCTGAGGAGGATAGGGAGAAGTTTGTCGGTTGTCTTGACCGTAGGGCTGGTGCGATGGGGGTCCGCCGCCGTAGTTCTGCTGGGGAGGGCCTTGGTTGTATGACGATTGTGGAGGGTATCCGCCCTGCTGCTAAGTGGCTGTTACGATGGATGCAGTACCGCCACGAGAAAAGAAAAACTTACCTGAGGGTAGCCTTGCGATTGGTAGCCCTGGGGAGGTCCTTGGCCTTGGCTGTAACCTTGCGGCTGTTGATAGCCACCTCCCCCACCTCCGTAGTAGTCTTGAGAGGACATGATGTCTGTTTGCGATGGAATGCGCCGGCGAATTTCAACCCTTAGAATGGCGGCTCGCTGTGGACTGATGATGAAAGTAGAGGAAAAGGTGGAATGCCAAAATGAGGGAAACAGACAGATCGCCTCCTACTTAGGGTATTGAGAATGCCTGTACAAAGGGGAACGACTGAACCAAATGCGACAAGGAGGCAGCCAAGCGCCGATGATCCCGACAGCGCGGATTGGCGGGGTAGTTCCGTCATACGTGGCGCAGCCGCTGTCAGCCCCCGCCAGCCACCCCCTAAGCCCTGGACCCTGCTGCCTGCCCCTGGGGGATCATCAGTTTGTTCGCCATCATTAAAAGATGTGCCTCATAAGGCTGATTGCCACGAGCTAGTGATTCGACGGCGATTTCTCGGGGGACTATCAGGCATGAGGGTCGTTAGTGTCTGGGATGGTGCCTTGATTTAGACCAGATGCAGGGGGACAAACGTACAAATCTTTCGAACTTCATGCCCGCATCATGCGAGCCTTCAACCACTCACAGAGAGTAAGCAAGCCCGGCTCGGCGTCTGACAGCATACGGATTAGGTGCCATGAGTGGGGCGTACAACTCGTTGTATCTCTCAGCCCGAGTCCTGCAAGACCTCGGTGCAAGACCTGGGTCCAAGACCAGCTCACCTTGCGAACGATGCACATAGGCTTTGCAACATCGGCAGGGTTGCTGTCCAAGCCAGGCTCTTTGATGCGGACTGTAAATAATTGGTGACGATCCTCAGCCGAGCTGTGGCCCCAACGGAGGATCATTGTAACCCAACACGATCCAAGAACGAATTCGATGTCTGTGATCAAGCATCATGTTGCAAATGAATCCACCCAGACTACCTAGAATACATGATTGTGTAGTCCTTTTTACCTTGAAGCCATTTTACTACACCGCTGCCATATCCATTGTAGAGGCATGATAGGACCATGTACCATATGCGTCTGATACAGGTAATCAACGCTTTCTTTGAGGCCGAACCAACGCATTGTTGCTCTTTCGCCCCTGTGGTCGTATTCACGCAGCGCGTTGCACACAACTCGCCAATAATACATTCACTTCGGTCATATTCGCGGGGCCACTAACGGCGTGAAACATTCATTATGTGCTGACCGAACAGTGCAACAATCCTGGAGTTGCTTGCGTGTTGGTTCTGACCACTACCAGTGAATGTATGTAATCGAGTACAATTGATTGTGGAACATGAAACGAACAAGCTGAGTTCGTCA
The DNA here is from genome assembly GCF_000150675.1 of Verticillium dahliae VdLs.17. Taxonomy (NCBI): domain Eukaryota; kingdom Fungi; phylum Ascomycota; class Sordariomycetes; order Glomerellales; family Plectosphaerellaceae; genus Verticillium; species Verticillium dahliae. Next base: position 95,227 of record NW_009276931.1, read on the forward strand.
AAGAGTCCTCCAAAGGCTTCAAGTATACTTAAATAGGCGTTCCTCTCAAAGTAGCTAGAGACGACTCATCAAAGCGTGCGATCATTATCTGTTTGAGAACTCATATTTGACAGCAAACTCAATTTCTTCTCCGCAGAACTGGCCCGAAATGATCATCAATCCCTACCAGGCCAATGCCGAAACCATTTCCAAAGGGACTTGGGCCTTTTGTCTGACGTCCAGACAATACGATATCAAGGGGCGACTACACTCGAAATTGATCAGATTCGGGTACATCCTACCCAACGTGGCCACACACCTTCAGCGGCTCTGCGACCAACCACGCGGGCGGACTGGCCGGCGCCAGCTGCTCAGGTTCGAAAATAACAACGTCATCCCCCTGGATGAATCTTCTTCAAAGGCTCTCGAGGACACATTTAAAGAGGTATGCGCCCGGCTTCATGCCGACCCTCAAGCCAGAGGGCTCTGGGGTAAAGATAGTCCCGAGATTCAAGAAGCAACACCTGTCATCGGCGCACCCATTCCGTTCAACATGATTTATGGCGTAGTGCCCCTCTTCGGAATTGTGACCAGTGGTGCTCACCTCAATGCGTTCCACGGCGAGGGTGAAAAGATGAGAATCTGGCTGGCACAACGGGGGGCTTCCAAGTCCTCTTACCCAAACTGCTTTGATCAAATTGTGGCAGGCGGCAACGATGGTAGGCAGGATCAGACTCCGCTCGACATCATTCTTCGCGAAGCCAAAGAGGAAGTAAAAGACGCCCAACTTCATGAAACACTCAAGAAAGCCAAAGGACCAGACGCCATCATAACTTACCACGTCTTCAATCCCACTGCTCCAGGAACTGCCGCAACGATTGCAGCTGGAAAAATTGAACCTGGAATACGATACGTGTTCGACTATGAAGTGCGTGATGCCAATCACGTCTTCAAGAAGAATGAAGTTGACATTGCTCACATTAAGAGTTACACTGTGACACAGGTCAAGGATATGCTGAGACAGGGCCGATTCAAGCCTAACTGTGGGTTTGTTATGCTCAACTTTCTCATTAGAAAGGGCAATATTAGGGATGACTACCCATTGTACCAGGAAACGGGGCGGGGTCTCGAATTCCCTTACATCTGGAAAAGAAGGCACAACCTGCAATGAAGAGTCATACTTAAGCATTTAACGTCAAGAAAGACGTCATGATGCGGCGTACGAATGACCTGTTGGTGAAACCACGCGCCAACTCTACGCGCGTCAGTAGCACCAAGTCCGCTGAAGACGGGCGGTAGAGTACTTGAAGCCTTCGGATGACCCGAAGATCGGCCATCAATGGCTTCAGGAGAGGGATAGATATGTGCCATTCCACGTGCGACTACAGGAAAGGAAATCACAATTCTGCCGGCGCTATCGGAATTACGGGCAGTCGACTACATGGTTGCCACTACTTAGCGTAGACCAAATCATATCTTTTATCGTTATGGATGCCGAAAATAAACAGATCCGGTTCGAGGGTTAGTCGAGAGTGAGACTAAAAACTGGTGGACTCCGCCGTCGGTAGCGTTAGTCGTTTAGGGCAGCTCAATAGTCGTGGAAGCTGTACGTTGGTCAGTCAAGATATTCGTCAGGACCTCACCACCAAGACACCCCACAGCTGACTGCTCGTGGTCAAAGTTCGCCTAGTTTCTGTGTTCCGTGGCCATGCATTGAAAGACTAAACCTCGGACGAGCGGATGCGCTGTTCTTATATAAACCCCTTTCGTAGTCGATTGGTAGAAACGCTGTGGCATCGCGAGGCCACAGAACTTGTGAAGGTGAATTCTTCAAAGCGACGACGAGAAAAAAGAAAGTCCAGAGATATTCGTCGGACTTAAACCTCGTCGAGATGAGCGATCCAGCAAATCAGAAGTATAGTCGATGGGACGCAGACGTAGTGGAGAGTGTCAAACCTAGCGAGGCTGAGGATATAAGGCAGACGCCGGGCAGATCAATGAGATCCAGCGACTATATTCTCAAAGAAACGACAGTTATTGCCTGGCTGGGACACATTCTAGGACACAGGGAATTGTGAAGGGAGCTTTCATTGTTCCCGACGACCTGCCACCGCACCTCAAGCAGACGGAGCTTTTCGAGAGGGATGGCGAGAATCCCATGATCTGCAGATACAGGTCGGAGCCTAGTGGCCCTTTTCTTGATGCAAGGTCCGGAATACACATCTAGAGTCGACTCGATTCTATTCTCAAAAAGCCTATCGATTCGGCGACTACGTTGTCAAGTACAATCTCGTGCCCTCCGGCGAGGCTTAGAAGCAACGCGCTGAAGAATATGTTGACGCCCACCCCGATGGTGTCCTGCTTGAGTGGCGAAGGGAATTCTACCAAGACAATGACGCGGAAAATCTTCCAGGTGCAATTGCTCGAGAATCTCGAGGATCAGCCGGTTGAGTACGCTGGAAAAGAGTGGGATTCCGAGAAGTATCCATGGCAGACGGTAGCGAAATTGGTCATCCCCAAGCAAGAGAGTTTGACGAGAAAACGAACCAATCCTGGGTTGACGATCTTCGTATTGATCCGTGGCACGGCCTTGTCAAACTTCAACCTCTTGGGAGCCCGAACAGGCTTCGACGTAGAGGTGGGCAAGCTGGCATTCCATCTTTTGCGGTGTGGCCGTTGAACCCAAACAGCAGCAAGTACGCTTACAGCACAATGGGAGGACCGAGGCCAATGTGGGAAGCTTCGACGAGGTCGTCGGCTTCTAGTGCAGAGATAGATGCTCCTTGGGCTTCACCAAAGGGTCGGCACGATGGCCAAGGCACGCAGGCACCAATGGACGTTGATCAGAACAGTGTTTACAAAGTGCAAATACGCCGCAGATCTTGCAATAGACGGCATCTTGCCAATGCTCAGATGACAACTTGTGAAAAGTATGCATACGCATGTCACCATCTATGACTTATGGGAATGGCCAGATCCATGTTCCGATGGAGCGGCACTGCTGTTGCGCCTGCCCAAACCGAAGAACCCTCGCTTCTTGGGCTTGACTGGCGAGGTCAACCCTTCCAGCGAACCGTCCTTGATGGTCTCGATCTTCATATGAGAAGTCGGGAAGATGCCATGTTTTCCCTTGCTGGTAGTACCGACCCAGTACCAAGCATCCGGATCGTCCCCTATGTCTTGGTCAGCTCACGCCTCCGACTTCAGTCAGACGCATCGCAGTACTCACAATCCAGGTTTGTAATGGTCTCTCCCTTGTCAAAGCCCAACCAGCCAGGCCCAGTTCCGGCCTTGACATCCCATTTCCACCTAGCAACACCACTTCGCTGCGTGCGCGGTGGCGCCTGTCCAGCTAGCTTGCCCCTTCGCGGTGCCTCGAGCTGGACCCATCGAGCCTGGAAGGCGCCAAAGATGCCGTCGTGCCACCCGAGACACCACTTGCCGCCCCAGCGTTCTGGGAATTCAACGCCGATTATCCGCGCTCCTGCAAAGAACTGAAGGACGTCTGTGCCGGGCTCAGGCCGGGCGAGGGGCTTCTCATCTGGCATCTGGACATGATCACGTGTAGCGACAGCCGACGGCAGCGACGCTCCGCCGTCTGGAGGCCCGCCTGGTGGAGCGGCGGGGTTGGGAAAGTGTATATCAAAGTCGTGCTCGTTAGGCTCACCAGTAATGGTGCCATACAAGACAGTCAGGCCGGGGACGTCTGGGAGTGGCTGTGGGTGGCGGGCAAGATGACGCAGGAGAAGGGCGGCGGACTGGAAGACGGTGGCGTCGCCTTCGTAGGTGGTTGAGCCAATGTGAACACAGAAAGGGCATCCATAGGAGGTCTTGGTCATGTGCCTGGTCGCCATGTGCGACTTGTAGAGGAATCGTCGACGGTAACGGATGCCTTCGCCTTGGAGATCGGCAATAGCTGCACGTGTCAGTGGAGAGGCGAGGTAGCAAGAAACAGGCATATACTTACACTCCTTGTCAGTATCCTGCAGCAGCTGGCTGTGTTTGTGCTCATACTCGCAGTGCATGCATTGCGCCCTGGCGTCTGCGAATACTGGGGGCGGTGCGCCGAACATGTGTCCGTACAGAATATCCTGTGTGTATGGCGTCGGTTTTGGCACATCTCCTGCACCACCAACCTTCTTGACAGCATCACCAGGTCCGCTTTCTTTGAAAATTTTCGCCCCTTTGCAGAACCCCTTCCTCTCATAGAAGGAACTATCGGGTCCGATGACCAGATCAACTACTTTCCACGACGGGTTGCCTATGGTGGATGTGGTATCTGGAATCGTTGACCTGTCTGATGACGCCCATTCCTCAATCAGGATGGACTTGTTCTCGCGCTCCGAAAGGCTCGGTACCCTGGCATCTCGCGTTTGCAGCGATGCCACGGTCAAGGATGGTGAGTGCGAAATATCGTCGTGCTCGTACAATGCGGGGGCGGGGGATTTGTGACTATAGTGCCGTGGAGGCGACATATAGCTTGTGGCGCTGGATAGGGTCGAGCCCCTGTTGCTAGTATGCGGGCTAGTCATGTCATAATTTGAGCTGAGTCGGTCAGAGCTGGCGCCAGTCATACGTCGATCGGGGTGCGATGTTGGCCCGTGGTCACTATAGTTGTGGCCCATGCCGAGGCCCAGAGACGCCGCCAGGGGTTCAGGGGAAGAGGATAGGTGCGCCAGATGGACGCCTAGCCGCCTCTCGACCGGGCTCATAGGCTCTGCGGCAAGGCGAATTCTTTCCATCTCAGCTCGAAGGTAATCAGGCCCGGAGGGTATTGACTGTAGAGGCAGTACTTGAGGTGGGGAGGCTCGGGATGATAGTGTTGGCGAAGGCGAAGCCTGCGCTCGGTTCGGTAGGACCATTGCATGACCAAAGTGTTGCGGCGGTATCGCATGAGGCATAGGCTGAGAAGGCACAGAACGAGGCACAGGAGGTGGTGCCAGTGGTTGTTGAGCCCATTGTGTTGTCCGCGGGTCGACGCCGAAGTCGAAACGACCAGAGTCACGATCGGCTTGGGGTGACGGAGCAGCCTGTGGGCTCGTAGGCGGTCGAGGCCAGGCCTCTGGACTGCTGGGTATCGGTGCGTTAGATTCTCCGGCTGAACCCGACCTGACTCTTGCGCCCTTCGTGGAAGGCTGCTTATTTGGCCAGAGGGACTGTTGTTGAGACTCCTTGCTGGGAACCGATGTTGCAGGTCGCACTGGATGGGTTGATGTCTTGGATGATTGAGAACCTGTGCGCGCTGTTCGAGGGAGAGGGGGTAGCGGAGGGAAAACGGTCGGCCGCGGCAGCTCCTTGGTCGGCTCGATGACCATTCCTCTGACTGCTTCCATTATCGTGAGCGCAAGAGACTTCGCAGCAGCCTGGAGCTCCTTGAATTTGGCCTCGTCGAAAGAGTCGACCTCGATATAATCCTCAAAGTCGTAAAGCATGCCGTCTAAGGCTCGCTGTTTGTCCTTGACCTCGCCTAGCAATCGTCAGCTCCGGTTATCCTGTCTCCTGGCCATTCACTGCGTTCGAAAATGAAAGATTCACCAACCATCTCGTGTCATTAGGTCTTTGAGCGCATCACCAAACTCGGGTGTCTGATCCTTAACCATGGGGACTAGTCTTTTCATAGCCCTCTCGCCCTCCTTGACGAGGGCCTGCCCCGCCTTAAGCATCCTCCAGCTCACATCCTCATCTTCGTCAGAGACATCCTCAGCCTGCGCGATGGCTTCGTTGCCGCGCTCAATGATTTCGCTGAAAGGGCGCGTGACCAGTTGCTCTGTTTGGATTGCCATCGTGGTCGGTAGCAGCTCGGGCGGACTCCCCGTCCCTAGCACTAGTTGTTCAGTGGTCGATTGACTCCGCGGACTGATTATCGGGTAAGAGCAGTCTGTCTGTCGCGACGGTCCTGCGATGAACGTGGTCCACCAGAATCGTGGGGTAGACAGGCGATGTTCGTGTAGAAGTGGACAGGCCCCTCGTCCGGTCGTCCCCTAGGTCGTGAACAGGCAATGAAGAAGTGATGTGTCGTAAACTGACGGCAAGGAAACACAAGGACCTTGGGTCGCGAGACCAGGCAAGGCCATTTTTTTTATTAATCGGTTGTCCTCCGTGTCACTCTGCCCCCCCATCCATCCAACACCTACAAGTAGCCGCTCCCGCAGGTGCGCCATCCAATATCCTGGCCACTTGGCCCTTGACCTCGCCCCCGACCTCGGCCAAGAACGACATATGGGGCACGAGTGGCCGATGCTTCAGGTATGGATCCGGAAGGTGAAAAGACGTCTCCCCGGCTAGTGAGCCGGAGGGGTGGCACGCTAAGGCTTGACAGTGGTCGAATTCGCAGCATGGGAAGATAACGCCTCGCCTGACATCGTTTGATGGTGGAAAAGAGCCAAGGCTCAAGGGTGTTGGCCTCACCGGTGTCAGGTCAAGGGTCGTAGGGCCAACTGGTCCCAATCCTGTACGGTTTCGCTGAGGTTTCTCAGTCGACGGACTGACGGGACGATCCTTGTCTGACTTCTTAGCGCGCCATGGAGACTAATCCTGATTGAGCTCACGAGGCAGGACGTTTGAGGGTGTTACTGAGGACAGGTACAAGAGAAATCCAACGCCAACGCTATCATTGTCGCGACCGCGCTTGTTCTTGACTGCCAACTCACCGAAAGGGATGTTGCTTGTGGCAGGCCCGAATGCCTGGACCAACAGTCCGTAGATGCCTGGCGCCGATTGTATGTAGGCTTGCGCAGCGAGTAAGTTGCTTGTATAGTCTGGCGCTCCAGAAATTAGTTCTCCCTTGTCGATGGTATGGACGGACCGAAAGAGATTGGTAGCGCATGCCCTGTCCTGAGTTTGGCGTAACAAGCGTCGTCCAACGAGCACCCAAGTACCCGTGCCGCTCGGCCTGATCAAGTCATCTTGACTGGCACCTTGGCATCAAATCTCTTTGCTTATTTTATTCGCATCTGAACCAAGCCCCTGTTCTGCGATGGGTACAGTACTTGTATACGGGCTGATGCAACCAAGGACAACGTGGCTGCCCAGACTGTGTACATGTACTACGCATTCTTCAATCCTTCCACGATCCCTTCCATTGGCTCACACCATCAGCCAGCCACTTTCAGTCACTTGTCCAATTGCCTCGAAAGGATCACGAAGCGGGCCGGCTGGCAGGGTTCCCTGGTATCATGTCCTGCATGTGATCCTAGCAATGTGAAAGCGTGGAGGGGTGCCAGGGGTCGTTACTCGGCACGTCAGCGACCTGGCTCCCCATAGCCCCGCCTAGACTTGTTCTACCCAGTAGCTCCAGCGTTCGTGAGGAGCCTTCGGAGCCTACCAGTCAAGCCAGTCTGCGGAATAACTCGTCGCTCCCCGTAATCTTCCCAAGCGGTCCACTGGGTGATTGGGCCCCGCAAGCACCTCATTGCCAGATCCCTGTTAAACCCTGAGGTCACAGTGAATAGCGTATGTGACTACCCCACGGTAACTCCGGGGTCGGACGCATGCCACTTTTGGGGACAGTTCGGGCTGAAGTCCAGGGTTGAGCTGCGTACTTGTTAGAAGGATTGCTGTACTCGCCCCGTTTTGCGCTGGAGCTCATTCAGCAGGTCGTTTTCGCCGTTGGGCTGAATGCGATAAGATCCCGGATAGTAACTGACGCTGGAATTTTAGGCAGCATGCCAGTCCTGCGAGGCATAATTGTGATCACTGCTCCCTGCCAACCTGAGGAGCTCAATCGCTCAGCGTGAAACCGTCTGTATTAATGCAAGCCTTTCACGGAGAAAACTCAAAGATCAAGATGTTTCCTTATCTGTGCTATCTGATTCCTGATGGCTAGGAATTGCAAAGCGAGCGGCTGTCTGAAAACCCGAAAGAATTGGATCGCGACATCCAGCTTCGGACGTTTGTGCCAGCTTGATGAAAATCGAAAGATCAAAGAATGATGCTGCAAGCCTGGAACCCTGCATCATACGCCCGGTGATACCCCGAAATTTGAGTTCGGTTCCGCCTATGTGCTGTCTTGCCCCTCGTCGTCAGTGTCCATGGCTTCGTCATCTGAGCCATCGTCATCAGCCGCCGAATCACCCCCGAGGCTCACGGCGTCTTCCGCATCAAATTCTTCCGGAGTCTCTGAATTGGTACTGTCTTCGACGTGGAGCTCTCTTCCGGAGTTCCAATCGGCTTGCCACTTCACTGTCAGCTTCCTTGCCTCTGTCTTGACTTTCAGCTGTCTGTCTCGGTCACAGACTTCGTCAGAATCTCCGATGAGAATATTCTCAAAGAGAGCGTGCAAGTGCCGTTCAACGGCTGTGATGGCTTTTTGGCTGATCTTGTCGAACTTTTCCGGCAATCGCTGCTTGCTGAGCCTCAATCTCTTCTCCATCACGACAAGGGCTCTGTGGAACATCTTTTCACCCTGGCGAGCTCCCTCAGCTTTGATGAAGTCCTTCCTTGATTTGAAGCACCCCGGTCCTACGCATTTGTCAGTGTTCATCAATGAATAGTCAGGATACGTCTGATCCGACCTGTATGGTTGAGTGCTTTATGGCAAATTGGAGCAATTGAGTTTTGGAGACTCAGCAAAAGCCGTGGGTGAGTCGAGGCAGCATCTTTGGATACCAGATCTAGAGCCATGCGAATCTCATCGCGAATAATATCTTTGATCGGGTCAAAGGCCTGCAGGCTGCGTTCTACTGGGCTAGCCAAGTCAGCGTTCAGAGCCTTCAGACTATAAAGAATTTCTCGGATATAGTTATGCCACACGACCTCGACGCGCTCCATCATGGGGCGAAGCAAAGCGGGGAGGTCTTGGTTCATTGCCTGGTCCCAATCCTGCACCAGGAGCTGGAGCATTGGTTTGCCGCTAAATTGGAGGGTGAGCACGAAGTTACGGTGTTTGCGTATTAGTACTTACAGACTCTGCACCCAAGCATAATTGATTTTGGATTTTGGGCTCGTATAGCTGGCGCCATCCCTCCTCAGAATGGCATTGTGGGTCATGTAATGCATAGCGTTTGTGCATGTAAGGTCGTCGGGTTTCATGAGATGCCATCGACCTATGACTCTCCGAACCTTGGCAGCACAGGCTCGAAGAATACCGTCCTTATTGTGCAGAGGGTCAATACGACCAATGTCGTCTTCAAAAGAAGACAGCTCAAACCGAAGGGACTGATGCCAGATTAGCAAGTCAAGCGAACTGTAGATAGAAGTTAGGCTTACATCTAGATTGTTATTGTGAACTGTTTGTAGTGCTTCGTCGATGTCTTGTTTCGTGAAGACGATATTGGCTTCCTCGTCTTCGTCCTGCGACCACTGGCGGATCCAGTTCAATAGCTTTGAATAGTTGTTCAAAACGGTATCGAGGTGTTCTTCGCGAGTCCCAGCGGTGGACTCCCAAAGCCATTGCTTTGCTCGGGGGATCCCGGTGTAGGCCTCGCGAGGAAATCCGGGAATGGGGGATTCGTCATTCCTCAACCGCCAGAATGCTAACGAGCTGACAGCGATCACCTCAACAAGAAGTTCAGGACTTTCTTGCTGTTGAATTTTCCTGGAGCCATAAAATCTCTTTTGTCGGACCCTAAAGTCGGCCTGAATTCGTGACTGAACGAAGTCGTTCCTGGTTCGGGTGCAAAGATAAGCAAGTTTTGACTCCATATAAGCTTGGGATCTGGTTTTCCGAGCTGTCTGCTCGGTAAGGTGCATGATCTTCTTGCGTGATTCTTCCAAACCCCGCTTGGCCTCAGACTTCGCAGATTTGAGGACCCGGAGTTCCTGCTTGAGAGCCTCTTGTTGCCCTGGAACGACATTAATATTGAACTCCACGGTGTGATTCGAGTAGCACTTCAGGCCCAAGAAGTATGTAGAAACTTACTAGGTCTGACCTTATGGAGCCGTTTCACCATACGGTCTACCTGACTCTTGGCTTTCGTAACCCTTTTCTTCTTCTTTTTGAGTGCGTCCTCTTCGAGTTTTGCCTCATTCTTGAGGGCCTTGATTTCAGCCACTAACGCTTTGGATTGGGTGTGGATGACCATTGTCTCGGGTTGTTTCTGTATCTCTTTCGAGCGCGCGAGTTGACCACGGATATTGATGTCGTCGGCCTTTGTGAGAACAAACCCAAAGCCCTTGCTGTGGTATCGGCCGTCCATCTGAAGTCGTAACTCTTGTTGGTCACCAAGAAGAGAGTGGGCCGTCATCTCATCAGCAGCGCGAATAACTGGGGCTACAATGATCGTCACTGACAGCTTTTCATAGAATTGCTGAGCCACTGCTGCTCGGCTCTGCACCATGTCCCCCAGCCCAGGGAGGTCCACTAGGCTAATTCCGTTCTTCAGAATATCAACGCGAAGGAATTGGCGGACTTGTTTGACCAGAGGCCAAGCTGCAAATTGCTTCCCTTCTTTCCCGTGGTTGTGGATCGTAGAGTCCAAGTATGGGCGAACCTGCCGAGACAGCTTCTCAGGGTCCGAGTCGTGCAGGCTTTTTGTCGTCCCGAGAAGTCTGAGTACGTCTCTGTTGGACTCCATCAAGCTCTCAGCAGTCATTCCCCGAAAGTCCTCGAGGGAGAGATCAGTTCCCCAGACAGCTTGTGCCTTGCTAAGGACGTCGTCGATGACTGCTCGCGCTTCAGCTTGGTCCTGGATCCTCGCATCCTCGTCATCATCGTGGCGGTTTTCAATTTCCTCGAGACAAGACAAAGCTTGGAAGAGCATTCCCACTTGTTGTTCAATTTCCGCGTAGCTGTGAAAGTCAACCTCGGCGCGGTACTCAAAGCCAGCTCGCATGTCATGGTTCCAGGAGACCTGGCACACAACTGCGGTAGCTGCCTGCTCACAGCTTGAAGGAAGGAACTCATGAATGCCGAAGCTCGAAGGAGTGACGTTTGCTTTCTGCTTCGCCTGCAGTTACCATTCTTGTATCAGTTATTTGACTGTCGTAAAGGGAGAGTTTAGTTCGAATCAACTTACGCATCTCTTGGGCCCAGTTTTTCAGCTCCGCCAGACCTGTAATTCCATCTTGTTTAGCCACCTCATTGCTCGCCAGGGCATCGTTGATCAGAGGCGCCAACTCATTGAGATATACCCCAGCGTCGATGACGGCCTGTTCTTTAATAAGCAGTCTTTCCATGACTGGACACTCCTCGCAGTTGAACCATGTCACGTTTTCATTGTGACTGGATTGAATAGGTTTCAAGCTGGTGGGTTTGCTATCTTCAGTACGAGACAGCTGAGACATGTTGAGCTGCAGTGTACCTGAAAGGCACCAACTTCGGGGGCGGAGCGATCAGGTGCCGCCAGACAGCACTGCGGAAGATAGTATACGAACGAAGATATATGTTGGTGAAGTAGATTGAAGATTGAAATGAAGCAGAGGTCGAAAGATCAGGTGGGAGGTTGAGATGGGTTGGAGAATATAAATAGGAGTGACTGGATGGTGCAAAAGGCAGTGACCTAAAGAGCAGCAACAGGAAAGACCCTTGAAAGTTCCAAGTGATACATCTGAATCTATGAATCAGGATGGAAGCCCACGCGATTTCCCTTGGATTGCCGCAACTGCTCTCTCGATTTAAAACGAGGGACACCAGATTGGAATTTTTTTTTTTTTGACAGGGCATACACGTAATGCAATCAAACCAGTTTGTTTTGTTCATTCAACTCGAGAGCTGCCGAACCCCAGCTGTTATACGCATCAAAGAAGAACGTCCCGTCGACTATAAGGGCAAAACACAAAGTTGGAGCCGCCGCGGATTGAACACGGGACCTTCTGTAGATATGCTTCTCAATTGAAGCTATGCAAAACAGACGCGCTACCACTGCGCCACGACCCCACATACGAATCGTCAAGGAATTAGCAGTCAAGTAGACCGTACTCCAGTGCTGAGTTCCGCAAGCCAGAACGGCGCCGTCACTTTACAAGGTTTCTGAAAGTCTTCTCGTCATCATCAATTTCTTATTCAAGTTCTTTGATGAGTTTATTTCCGAAAGCTTTCTAGTAGGAGTCTCCTTTTGACTTCGTTCCTCTCGTTGAATTGCTATCATGAAAAGTTGGCTCACGCCACTTAGAAGACAATCAAGCGCCTCGGACTCGGTGAGAAGACGTTTACTTGCCGGTTGCCCCCTGTTACATTCTCTTCTGCCATCGCGATCAGTCAAACATTGTGTAAATTTCCTACAGGGCTCCGATTTCTGCTTCGCAAGAGGATAGACAGATCCAACTTCCCTGACACGTAGGCGGGCACTGTTCTGAAAGCAGCTGATGCGCGCGCAAAGTGGCAGCTGGTGAAAGGCTGATGAATCATTGCGCATTGAGACCATTCAGCTGCAAATCCGACAGCGACAGTGGAACCCATTCGTGAATCTCAAGCGTGAGCAGGCTTAGGGGGGTCTCGTTCCCGGCGTGACGGCCCAACTTCTGGGATCCGAACCGCACGTAGTACCTACGCGAATCATTGGCCACCTTGGCACTCCAGCGCCTTTGCGGTTGCCAGACTTCCTCAGGTATCGTCTCCTGACTGACTGGGGATTATGCACCTCGAAGCATGTACCCCCAATGTGTTTTCTCTACCTACTGACCAAAGCACTGTAACGAAGTCTCGGTTCTGGGTACTAGTTCGCTATACATCACAGGGTGTTAGGCATGTATTGGCTTGCATCAGCACGCAGTTCCTTGTAAGACAACATCTGAATAAATTGTGAACATCCTGTCTCTTTTTCTTTGAACAGTGGCTTTCTTACCGACTGTCAATTTCTCTCCCACAGGGTACCTTTTTTGGGTGGGTAATTCAACTTATCGGTGGAATCATCGGGATGTATTGTTCTCCGCTATCATTACCTGATTGCACCGTGCTTTAACTTTCCGACGATGTCAGCACGAGTGTGGATCGGGGTGCCGTCCAACTCACCAGACATGGCGGTCATGTGAGGTGGGATGTCGTGCTTGCGGAAAGTTTTGCACTGATCTTTTCACACTGCTGCCCAAGTTTCTCTCAAATCCTCCCCAAACGTGTTTCTCGTTGCTCATGGGTGCTTTGCGACTTCTTTCGCAAAGACCCTCGCACAAGAAACAGCGTCTGAGGCATGCCTTCCGTGAGCACATATGCTGCAGATGCGGTGCGTCATGGACAAAACGCTAGAGTCGCAGTAGTGCCATAACTGTACATCCCAAGCGACATCCAACCATTCATAGTAACTAGGAATTACGATTTGCAATCTGTGTCAAGCTTCTGGGGTAAACCAGCATGACGCCCCTCTTGGGTCACTTCCCCACACCGAGAGAGCCATGGCATCCCCTCAAAGGCCCCCGGACGCCAAGCCGGAGAGGCATCAGCGGCCCAGAACGTGCCGAGCTCGCGACGCCTTATCTCCAAGAAACTCCAATGGCACATCTGAAGGACGCTCTGACGAAATCCCCAAATCCCCCACCCCCTCGGATTCGGCGGTCAAATCTGTCGCCGTTCACCCCGCGAAGTCTGGGGTCCACTTCCCCGCCTTCACCACCACGCCTCAGCATCCCCGGGTTCCAAATGTGCCCCCGTAAAGTCTGGAACTCACGGCACGTTGTTACCCCAGGTTTGAGAAGATCAGCACTGACATTAGTCGTAAAATCCTGGTTTGTGAGCATCAAAAACATAGAGATTGCGGCACGGGAGATATAAAGTCGGTTGTCAAGTCGCACACCACTACCGCTTCAGTCTCAATCCTGCAACAGCAGCCTGTCTCTCCATTGTAACTTCTTCACCGAGACGAGACATGCACCGTCAGGAAGACAACATACACAGAAACAAGCAACTCGAGATGACGACCCCTCAGGAGAAGCGTGCCTCGCGGGAGGAGCACATCGACCATGTGCGCAGCAACATCGACGACGATGGCGAGAAGCAAGTCTTTGCTGAAGAGGGCGAGGTCGATTACACGGGAACAGCAAAGAAGACGGATCCAGAGGAGATTCGTTTGGTGAAGAAGCTTGACTATCGCATCATGGTACGTGGAGCGTGGTGGTCACTCGTTCATTTCCTGACAAAGCGCTGACCGCGAAAATGTCGACAGCCCACACTCTGTGTGATGTACTTTTTAAACTACGTCGATCGCAACGCCATTGCACAAGCACGTCTCAACGGTCTCGAAGACGACCTCAAGATGACGGGAACAGATTTTAACACGGCCGTGTCCATGTGAGTATTCAACGAGGACAGCAACGCTGGGGCATTCCCGAAGCTGACTCGGCTGCAGTCTGTTTGTGGGCTATGTCCTCATGCAGATCCCTTCCAACATGTTGATCACAAAGGTGAATCCTGGAATTTACATGAGCTCTTGGATGGTTGTGTGGGCTGCTGTGTCCGGTACGTTGGCGTGTGGCATCTGGCGTGGCCTGCGACTCTGAACCCTTGAGGATCCACACTGACGGTCGTGACTCCGTAGCTTGCACCGCTCTCGTCAACAACTTTGCTGGCCTCGTAGCATGCCGTTTCTTCCTGGGAATCACCGAAGCTCCTGTGAGTACAGCTCGGCGCTGAATCGAAGACTCTTCTGACCTCTGGCACAGTTCTATCCCGGTGCCACATACATGCTTTCGATCTTCTATACCCGCAAAGGTGAGTCCTCCAACCATGACAAGGAAGCCCTTGCCGCTTGCTGACTGGGCCGCACAGAGGTCGCAACCCGCATCGCTGTTCTGTACTGCGCTCAGATCCTGGCCACCGGCTTCTCCGGCCTCATCGCAGCTGGTGTCTTCGAGGGCCTAGATGACGTTCGCGGTCTCGAGGGATGGCGCTGGCTCTTCCTCCTCGAGGGTGTCGTCACAGCTCTCGTGGCGGTGCTCGGATTCTGGCTCCTCCCCAACACGCCCCTCACGACGCACTGGCTGAGCGAACGCGAGAAGGAGCTCGCACACGCCCGCATGGAGAAGGACAAGCTCACCGACTCGCTGGGCCAGGCGTCTGCCGTCGAGGGCCTCAAGCAGGCGTGCCGGGACAAGCGCACATGGCTCTTTGTGCTGATGCAGTGCTTCCACCTCTCCGCCTGCTCCTTCAACAGCTTCTTCCCCACGTACGTATCACTCTCTTCCGTCGAAAAATACTGGTGGTGGGTCTAACATTCTGGCGACCAGCGTCATCAAGACACTCGGCTTCAACACGACCGTCACGCTCGTCATGACGTGCCCGCCCTTCATCTTCGCAGGCGCCGCCGGCATCTTCTTCGGCTGGAGCTCGGGCCGGCTCCACGAGCGCACATGGCACATCACGGCGGGCCTTACCTTTGCCGTCGCAGGCTTCGCCCTCGCCGCCGCGTCGCTCAACACGGCCGCGCGCTACGTCGCGTGCTTCATCTTCGCGGCCGGCGCGTACTCGGTCAACAGCGTCATCATCGGCTGGGCGTCGTCGACGCTGGGCCAGACCAAGGAGAAGAAGGCCGTCGTGCTGGCCATGACCAACGTCGGCGGCCAGATTGGCTACATCTACGGCGCGTACCTCTGGCCCAAGTCCGACTCGCCGCGCTACGCCATTGGCTTTGGCGCCTCGGCCGCGTTTGCCTTTGGTTCCATTGTGTGTGCGTGGATCATTCGCGTGCTGCTCATCCGCGAGAACAAGAGGATTCGTGCTTCTGGCGCCGACCACGGCAATCTTTACGGGTACTAGGCGCGGTACGGGGAGGAAGCTGCACGGGGACGGCGTATGAAAGGCGTAGGGGCGTACAACATGGCTGGCATGAGCCGGCTTCATAAAGACTGTATGTAGAATGGCTTTCGGCGCAAACAGGGGGTTCGTCAAGGTTTTGACACGGGCATGAAATCAACTATTTTTGAAATCATCATCTTTTGAATCATCATCTTTCAATCATCATCTTCAAAATTGCCATCCTTAAAATTACCATCTTTCAAATCATCAGAAGCATGAGTTTGTGCACGATGCTTGTCTTAAAAATACTCAGAGTCGAATGATGTATTGTACGGCAACCAAGCTTGGCTTACGCAGAAATCCAACAGACAGCCCAACTCCACCAGTACACGCGCACTCACGTCTGGCGTTTCTTGATCCGAGGAAAGGCAAGCCATACGCCGGCGACGACGATAATGAGCGCGAGAATGATGGGCTGCAGCACGAGCAGACCGCGCTTCGCTGCAATGGCACCAATGGCAAAGGGGAAGACGGTGCCGCCGGTGCCGCCCATAGCCATGGCGAAGCCGATGGCGCTGACGTGGATGTCCTTGGGCAGTAGCTTGGCGGTGACGGTGACGGCGCCGGGGAACATGGGCCCGAGGAAGAAGCCGAGGAAGGCGACGGCGACGGCGGAGACCTCGAAGCGCGGCACGAGCCAGAAGAGCAGCTGCAGCGCGATGCAGCAGACGAGGTAGATGCTGATGCAGAGGCGCTCGCCGAAGCGCTCAGTCACGAAACCCAGACCGGCGCGGCCAGCGACCATGCCGGCCCAGAAGCCGGAGCCGGAGATACCGGATGCGTAGGCGCCGGCCTCACGCACGCGCAGCATGAAGGTGACGACCCAGCCGCCGAGGCCGACCTCGACGCCCATGTAGGTGAAGAAGAAGAGGGCGCACATCCAGGTGACCTTGCTCTTGAGGGCGTCCTTGGTGCCAGCGCCCTGGGCGCCGTCCTGGCGCGGGTGCTCGGCGCGGTAGACGGCGCCCGTCTTGTGCCAGAAGGTGATGGTGAGGCCGACCCACTCGAGCACGGAGATGGCGATCATGATGTAGTAAAAGGTGTACCACGGCAGGCCGGCCTTGACGACCATGGAGGTGGCGATGAGCGGGGCAAAGAGGGCACCGAGGGAGTAGCAGGCGTGCATGAAGCCCTGGACCTGGTTGGCCTTGTCCATGTCGCCGACCCAGGCGCAGTAGCAGGCATCGGTGAGGCCGTTGCCGAAGCCGGAGATGGCGTAGATGACGACGATGACGGGGAAGGGCGGGTGTGTGGCGACGACGGCGTAGGTGACGATGTGGCACAGCGGAGCCATGACAGCGACGCCGCGCTGGCCGTACTTCATGTGGATGCGTGCATTGGTAAAGGCAGCGACTGAGTAGCCGGCAAAAGGGGTCAAGAAGACGAGCGACACGATCGTGTAGTTGAGGTCGTAGTATTGTTCAAGCTGTCGTCTGTCAGCAGGCCGTCAGGAGGGGTGGACTCGTGCCATGACATACGTAAGGAATGAGAGCCTAGCCAATGTTAGCGGCTTTCATCAGGAGGAGAGTCGAGGTTGAACCCACACCAACGGCCGCGTCGTTGAGGCCGGCAATGATGAAGGACAGAAAGGCGAAAGCCAGCTTGGGCACGTTGCCGCGAGGGTGGTTCCATCGCTGGACTTCACCATGGGCAACATGTCCTGGCGGCGGGCCTGCACCATCGGCGTCTCCGACCTCTTCTGAAGAAGTCCTTCGCGGGTCCTGCGGCGCTGACCCGAGACGTGTAATGTCCTTGCCGACAGACTGGCCGGTGCCCATGCGCTGGAGCTCGATGCCTTCAGCAGCCATGGGTGATGAGGGGCTGTTGGACTTGCCACCCACAGACAAGGCCGTGGCAGGGCGCGTGATTGTCGCAGTCTGAGACATGGCTGCTGGTTCGGACAGGACAGACACGATGGCTGGTGAAGCAATCCCAACTGGGTGGCAGTCGAGAAGAAGGTCGAGATCAAGCACAGAGATGTGAGGTCGACCTTGACCTGCTTTTCAACAATTCTCCTACTGACAAGGCGGTTTTGACAAGGTTGGATGCGGGGGGGGGCAAGAACGACCAGACGAATCGGAGGCACGGCGGAGAGCGGGGCAGCCCGAACCAGAAGTCCGCCTTCCGCCCGGTGTGACATGGCAAGATGGGCAGGCGACACTCCGCGATCCTGACGCTTATGGAAGCTGTGCTCGGTCATGGCCCGCGCCAATCAAGAGCCACGAATACCGATGAGTGGGTTTCCGCTTTCCCGCCGTCGGCTACCTACCTAGGTACCTCGCAATAGTTACCTACCTACCGAAGGTAGGAACCCACCACAGGTAGATTGCCGTCTTTGGGTCTTCGTAGATGGGCAAGGCCTCCAGAAAATCTCCTGGCCTGGCATCGTTTGCCGAAAGACACACATGTTGCACGTGTGCTGCACCGTTGTCGATGGCGCTTGTGCGGGCCGAGTAAAGCGCATGAGACTCGGCCCTCTCAGGTGGTAGAGACGATGACCTGCCAGGCAGTACCCAGAACAACTCACGGAGAGTCTATTTCTCGTGAGCATCACAGAATTGGCAAGAGGGTATAAACTGATCCCGAACGACTTAACATTTTCCAGTCATCTATAATAAAAAACACGGTACATGCATCGAGCCAATGGACAACATTACTCCCGTACAAACACGCCCGCCATGCCCATGCCTGTGCCGACACACATGCTCACGACACCGACATCGCCGCCCGTCCTCCCAAGGCCGTGCAGAAGCGTGCTCGCCATCCTGGCCCCCGTCGCACCGAGCGGGTGGCCCAGCGCAATGGCGCCGCCGTCGGGGTTGACGCGGCCGTCCTGCCACGCCTTCTCGAGCCCCAGCGCGCGCACGCTGTAGATGGCCTGGCTCGCGAACGCCTCGTTGATCTCCCACCGGTCGACGTCCTCGGTCGTAAGGCCCAGCTGGCCGAGGATCTTGGGGATCGCCAGCACGGGGCCGATGCCCATCTCGTCGGGCGCGCAACCCGACGTCGTGGCGCCGACAAACTTGCCGAGAATGCTGCCCGAGAGGCCCAGCGCCGTCGCCGTGCTCCGCCGCATCAGCAGCGTCGCCGCCGCGCCGTCCGACACCTGGGACGAGTTGCCCGCCGTGCTGGCGCCGTCGGGCTTGAAGGCGGGCTTCAGCTTGGCGAGGCCCTCGACCGAGGCGCCGGCGCGGATGCCGTCGTCCTGCGTCACCGTCACCTGCTGCTCGTCGCCGACCTTGTTGCCCTGCTTGTCGACGTCCTGGAAGCGCGTCGCCACGGGCACAATCTCCTGCGCAAAGGCGCCGTCGGCGCGGGCCCTGGCGGCGCGGCGGTGGCTCTCGACGGCAAAGGCGTCCTGGTCGGCGCGCGACACGCCGTAGCGCGCGGCGACGTTCTCCGACGTCAGGCCCATGGGCATGATGCAGTCGCGCGCGTCCTTGACGTCGGACGCCTTGAGGGCGGGCCACAGGTCGACGGGGATGGCCTTGCTGCCGTAGTTGCGCGTCATGCTCTCCATGCCGGCGCCGATGCCGACCGAGATGACGTCGGTGCGGATCTGCGCCGCGACGAGCGCAATGGACTGCAGCGACGACGAGCAGGCGCGGTTGACGGTGTAGAGGGTCGTCGTGCTCGGGTAGCCGACGTGGTTGAGGGCCATCTTGGCGGCCTTGGAGCCGCCGAGCTCCGAGAGGACGACGCCGACGGCGACCTCTTCGATGGCGGCCGGGTCGAGGTTGGGGTTCGCGTCGAGCGTGGCGCGCAGCACCACCGAGAGGAGCTCTTCGGGGTAGGCATCCTTGAGCTGACCTCGGTAGGATCGGCAAATCGGCGTCCGCAGGGACGACAGAATGACAACGTCCGAGGGGCTCTTTTTGAGGACCGACGAGAGGCCGCGTGGGAGAGACATGGTGGGCGTTTGGCTGGCGGGTCTGTCGAGGAAGAAGGACGGGAATCCAAGGGCTTTCGATAATGCCAATCGATCAAATATAGTCAATCAATCGAATGGAGGGGTATCTTGGAGCAGAAAAGAAGAATAAACAGAAAGAGAAACGCCCTGCGCTCGAGATGCACACTGCCGGAAGCTCAGGAAGATGCCGGTCTCGGGTCCTCGAGAGCATCGGCAATGGAGGAAGAACGCTTTTCCCCAATGGGTGACGTCCAGACTGTGGGGGAAGGGCCCACCGAGCATCTTCGGCAGTAGATCGCGGGTCGCGCCTGCTGATGTAGAGTGCCGTACCTGCTCTGCTCTATTCGTACGGATACGGTGCGATATGCTCCACGGCACCTTCCAACAACCACGGCACCTTCCAACAATCCTCCAACACCAGCATGATGCTTTCCCAACGACTGCAGCCAGTCTTCCGAACTTTGTCAGGATTCCATCGTCCGACCTTTCCATCGTCCGACCTTTCCATCGTCCGACTTAGTTTCATATCAATCGATCACCTCGGATGGCATTCACAAATGGTCAAGCAGGACACCTTCAGCTGCGAAAGCACGACGATGCCAAGAGTGCCCATGCGCGGATTGACATTCTTCCGCCGTGTCGTCACGACCACTCTTGCGATTCTCTCGTGACAGATGACTCATTCTAAACAGACTGCAAAGCCGGGAGACGGTGTCGCGTCATCCTCCCCCATTCCTCCAGAGATGTCAGCTCCGCCGGCAGTTCTTCCAACACTGGTCCCATGTCAACCTTGAAGGGCTTCTCGGGCGCTTCGTTGTAATACGTGTACGCCGTGTGCATCTGCTTCATGATCCTCTCCGTGTCCAGCCCCGCCCGTTCCTTCATGGCCGCGCTGATCTTGTCGCAAAAGTCATCGACCGTCTGATTCTCATAGCCCATGGGCCGCTCCCACGCCCGCGACAGCTTGTCCGCCAGCTGAGCCAGACAGACCGTCTCGGGCCCGCCGACGGCAAAGTTGCGCCCCGCGAGCTCCGGTCGCTCCATGGCGGCAATCATGAGGCGGGCGACGTCGCCATGACAGATCCACGACACCTCGAGGTCGGGCCTGTGACAGTACACAATGGTCGACCGCTCAGCAATCGGGGGGTATGCCCATCCTTCGAGGAGATTGTCGAGAAAGACCACTGGCTGTATGCAGATGACGGGCAGGCCTGTCTCGCGAAGTATCCGGCGCATGTCGATGCGGTCGTCCTGGGACTTGATTCCACGCTTCGTGTCCGGAACTGGCATGCTCGTGTTGAAGACGAGGAGGCGAATGGTAGGACTTGATGATGCCGCTTTCCCGATGAGCTTGGCAGCAGCAATGACCGGTTCGGTGGCTTGAAATGAGGTCGACGGCAGGTTGAGGAAGACAACCTCGGCGTCCTTCAGAGATGCCTTGACGGCGTCTCCATCTGAAAAGTCGGCGGCGCATGTCTCGATTGGCTTGTCGTTAATGGCAAGCGGCTTTGGATTCCGGCTCACTGCAACAGGGTCGTGACCCGCTCGTGCGAGGGCCTCGACCTGAGCCGCGCCTTGCACACCCGACGCCCCAAAAACCACCACTTTGGTCATGATGGTGCAACTCAAGCAAAGCTATCAACCTGTCGTGAAAGGTGCAAAGAAAAGCATGGTTACCAAGCAGCACGTCGGTCGCTTTTGGCCACTCAGCTCAAATCGGTCCTTTCCTGCTTATTCAGGTACGCTCTGCATCTTGACCCGATGTTACCGCCGATCACGGACAAGATTTTCCGAACGTCTCGTGGCTACCCGTCCCGCTGAGTAGAGGGGCCCATTGAATCTAACATTTTCCTCTGGAATGCAGCCAATGGAGCCAGCTCCTACCGTTATCTTGGCGGCAGTGCCTGTTTGCTCGTTGTGACCCAGGGCATGCAATACTCATCAGCCTTGCAAGGCGACGCCATTTGGAGGCTGGTAATGGTGGGTTCGAGAGTCTACACCGGGAAACCTTTCGCGGGTAGCCGCTCACTGTACCGACGCTCCCCGCATGCTGGTTTAATGCCAAGCACCCCTGTAGTGCTGTGCAGACTAGGTCAGAAACGGCGATGCGGGGCCCCAGACCATGTCGTCGTTAGACAAGCCAGGTCAGAGACGGGATAAGCTGGTGAATAGATGTCATGCATTCAGGACGCCAGGGCAAGCCTGGACGATCACAAGCGGGCGGATGAGGCGAAGCGCCTCTCTGGAGTTGCCTCCCTGGAGAGCCATCTCCATCACACTTGGCCCGAGTTCCGATGGCGTGTCCCCAACGCAGAGGGCCATGACGATCTTAAGACCAAGCCTTTCACCACGCCTTTCGGGGAAGCGGGAGTAGCCCATCGCCAGAGCTAAGCCTTCAGTGAGGAAATGTGCTCCCGGAAAGCAAGCAGGCTCGGATCGCTGACTCAGCCACGGCGAGTGTAGCCTGGACGTTGCCTGAGATGTTTCTCTTACTAAAGGAGACCCGCGCCATCGCCATATCTCCAGCTCAACGATCTTGAATGGCAAACGCATCGGTGCCCTCTCAAGCGCCGTATTAGAGGATCCAGCTGTCCGTCATGGCTATCACGCCAGCACCGCACCAGACTTCCGACTCGGACGGCCTCGCCTACGATGCTGGTGAGAAGGAGATGCATCAGCAAATCGAGCATGCAAATACGTCCATGACACCAATGGACAACGGAGAGGATGGAAAGCTCACCAAGGAAACTATTCTGGCCTACATAGTAAGAATATCACTCCCGTCTTATACGAGAAACATTGCTAATTTGTATATTTCAGGCAATGTGCGGCCAGATCAACGCGTACATCATGTCCATGCTCATCCCAGCAACGACCCTTTCCTACATTAATGCCGAACTCGGACCAGACCCCAACTCGACGTGGATTACTCTGAACTGGACGTTCGGCGCCTCGATGATCGTCTCCATCGGCGGACGTCTCTCTGACATTTTCGGCCGCCGCTACTTCATGATGACAGGTGCTTTGATATCCATCTGCGCCTGCCTCGTCGGCGCGAACGGGCGTTCTATCAACCAGATGATCGCGTCAGGCGCGCTCTTCGGCATCGGCTCAGGGTTCCAAGAGCTTTGCTACGCCTGCGTGCAAGAGGCCGTGCCCAACCGCTACCGCGTCATGGCCGTCGGCGGCCTAGACGCCAGCTTGGCGCTCGCCTTCTCGAGTCCGCTCGTCAGCTACGCCTTCATTGCGCATCAGCACATTGGTTGGAGGGGCGCCTACTGGTATCTGTTTTCATTCCACTGCTTTGCGTTTTTGATGCTATTCTTCTTCTACAACCCTCCCGATTTCGAGATGAAGCATCGCGAAGATGGCGAGACGAAGTGGCAGCTGGTAAAGCAGATGGACTGGGTTGGTGTCTTTCTCTTTCTTTCAGGCGGTGCTCTGTTCTTGATCGGTGTCAACTTTGGCGGCCGCACCTATCCGTGGACGCATCCCGGGACGTTATGTCCGATCATCATAGGAGGATGCTGCTTTATTGCGGTTGGGTTGTGGTGCACATATGCGCCGTTGAGATATCCTCTCTTCCCACCAAAGCTGTTCAGGAGAGTGCGCGAGTACGTCTTTTCCCTCGTCCGTATAGGGCATGGCTGATAGCCTACAGGTTCGACATGGTCATCGTCGTCTGCTTCGTAGGCGGCATGCTCTACTACAGCATGAACGTGCTGTGGCCCCGCCAGTCACAGGCATTCTTTGTGCCCGAGGGCGACATCATCATGCGCGGGGTGTATGCCACCATCTTTTCCTGTGGCACTTGGAGTGCGTTGCCCCCGACCAGTATCCGTGGATTCGTTTGCTAACATCCCCAGCCGCCGGCCTCGTCGTCGTCTTCATCTGCTCCCGCCTGCACCACGAAAAGTGGCAGCTTGTAACCTTCACCATTGTCCAGACCGCCCTCATCGGCTCAATGGCCTCGGTCGGCGCCAACGACGAGGCCCAAGCCATAGTGACAGTGGTCCTGGCTGCCACGACCATCACCCCGCCTCAGCTGCTTTCATTCATCATGCTGTCATTTGGCCTCGAGGATCAGCGAGATCTGGGCGTTGCCGTTGGCCTCGCAGGCACGTTCCGCCTGTTTGGCGGTGCCGTGGCAACGGCGATCTATACAGCCATCTACACGAACCGCTTCAACGAGGTCCTCCCGGGGCAGTTAACGGCTGCGATTCAGGCCTCGGACGTTGAGTTCTTTGAAGGCCTGCTGCAGTCCATGATCAAGGCGGCGACACTCAACACACGCACAGCTTATGAGGCGGTTAGCGGGGCGACGCCAGATCTCGTGGATCGGGTCATCGAAGGGGCGCGCGAGTCCTATGTCCAAGGGTTCAGCTTGGTGTATCTCGTAGCGATAGCTTTTGGCGTGTGTGCTACCATTGCGGCGGCGTGTACAGTGAGCACGGACCGGAGCAAGAAGAACAACGACAGAGCCGTTGTCATGAAGGACGAAGTGCTGAAGAGGGATGCGATGCTGCAGAAGAAGACGGTGGCATAAGAGGCCTGGAATGCGATGGGAAAAATATAGATAAATTTAGTGGCACCTTCTCTACGTAATCGATTGAATTGGCTCCAGTGACTATGCGCGCACAATATGAGATACCGTCGGGTGCAAATTTGGGTTCTGCGGCCTTGCTTGACTCGTGGGGGCTTCGTCCTCGCAACACAACCTGCCTGCGATGAAGCAGCAGCCCCTCACATATACCCAATCATGCCAGTCAATTTTGACCGCGTAAGACAGTTCGATAGTCACTGCAACATAATGCAGACGGGTGTGGATGTGTGGATGATTGGCTTGAGCCTGCTGCAGCTGGAGATAGGAGACGGCCGCGGGAAACTCTTCGCCGCGGATGATGTCCTCCCCGCGGAAGATGACCGGCTTCACCACAGTCAACACTGGCGTACATTGCTTATAGACCTCATACCTCTGCCCAGTTTCCCGCGGACGCAATGTGAGATATAATGTCAGGCTTGAGGGGCAGATTGAGAGCTCCTGCCTATATAAACCCTCGATAGACACTTGCAAGTTGCTCATGACATTGTTATCGCTCCTCATCCTCCTCCTCCCCCTTCTCATCTTCCCTCAACATACACAATCCTCCACTGGCCAGTATGGGCTCCGCCATTGCCATGTCCGACGCCGTTGACCCGGCCACCTTCTGGCCCCTCGCCTCGAAGCACATCCTGTACACGGGCGTGCCTCCGTCCCCCTTCATCATCACCAAGACCAAAGGCACACGGCTCTACGACTCGACGGGGCGAGCGATCCTCGACTTCACGTCGGGCCAGATGTCGTCCCTGATCGGCCACGCGCACCCGGAGATCGCGGCCGTCATCAACCACCACGCCGCGAACCTCGACCACCTGCTGTCCAACATGCTGACGCAGCCGGTGCTGGACCTCGCGCAGGCGCTGGCGTCGCTGCTGCCGGCGCCGCTGACCAAGTCGTTCTTCCTGAGCACGGGGTCCGAGTCGACCGAGGCGGCCATCCGGCTGGCGCAGACGTACACGGGGCGGTTCGAGATTGTGGCCTTCTCGGCCTCGTACCACGGGCTCACGGCCGGCGCCGCGGCCGCGACCTACTCGACGGGCCGCCGCGGCGGCATCCCCAGCGCACCGGGCCACATTGCCTTTCCGGCGCCGTACGCCTACCGGTCGCCGTTCCGCCGCGCCGACGGCGCCTACGACTGGCGCGCCGAGCTCGACTACGGCTGGTCCCTCGTCGACAGGCAGTCGGTCGGGTCGCTGGCGGCCTTCATCCTGGAGCCCATCCTCAGCACGGGCGGCATCCTCGACCTGCCGCAGGGGTACCTCGCCGCGCTGGCCGAGGGGTGCCGCGCGCGGGGCATGCTGCTCATCTGCGACGAGGCGCAGACGGGCGTCGGCCGCACGGGCCGCATGTTCGCCTTTGAGCACGACGGCGGCGTCACGCCCGACATTCTGTGCCTGTCCAAGACGCTGGGCGCCGGCCTGCCGCTGGCGTCCGTGACGACGTCGGCCGAGATTGAGAGGGGCTGTCGCGCCAAGGGCTTCCTGTGGCTGACGACCCATCTCAACGACCCGCTGCCCGCCGCCGTCGGCGCCAAGGTCCTCGAGATTGTGCGCCGCGACGGCCTCTGCGCCGCCGCCGAGGCGAGGGGCCGCCAGCTGCGCGAGGGCCTGCTGCGCCTCCAGGACAAGTACTGGTGCGTCGGCGACGTGCGCGGCAAGGGCCTGCTGCAGGGCATTGAGATCATCTCAGATGCCGAGACCAAGGCGCCGGGGTCGGAACTCGGCCAGGCCGTGTCGGAGCGGGCCATGGAGAGGGGGTTGTCGTGCAACGTCGTGAATCTGCCGGGGATGGGTGGCGTGTTCCGCCTGGCACCGCCCGTGACTGTGACGGAGGACGAGATTGCCGAGGGCCTGGCTATCCTAGACGAGGCCTTTGAATATGTGCTGAACCAACAGAAGAAGCCATAGGTTGATAGGATATCGAGAGTGATAGAGCCTGATTCGTATAATGTCCAGTGGTGTCGCACCGTTCATCCGGCTGTGATGTCCATGATACGTGTTCACGATCAAATTGGCGCATGTGCTTGGCCTGGTTGTTCTTTAGAGTCAGCTGGAAGAGGCGTCCACACGTAGGTCCGCAGAACGACAGTCGGATTAGGCTTCTGGTTCCTCAGGGCCACATCAGCACAAGCACCACTGACTGCAACGCAGCCTGACGGCATTTCATCATCTTCATTCAGGCTATCACTCGAGACTCATCCTTGCCTCGTCGCCTATTCCCCATCCTGGACCGCCTTGTCCCTGCAGTGCCAAGTTGACCCGTCTGCCAACGTCATCCACGCCTGCCTCATCACCGCTCATGACCTCGCTCTCTCGCCTTCCCTTCTTTCTTTCTGGAGCACCTTCGACGGCCGTCGTACTCGTCGCTACCGAGGTAGACGACTGGCCCGTTCCTCGCCTTCGCAATGGCTTGCGGAAGAATGATCGACCCCCACCGGAAGACGACAGGGATGCCGGGGCCTGTTCGCTCGCCCCGTCTTCGGAGAATGGCGGTAGATTATGCGTCGATTGCGTTGGTGATACCATCTTCTCGGAAAGTGTGCTATAAACGTGTGTTGTTGGCTGAGATGCTGCTGTTGTCGCTGCCGCCGCCGCCGCTGCGAGCTCCTCCTCCGAGATCTCGACGAGCTCGGCATCGCGGTACCACTTTCGGCGCCGTGTCCACTTGCCCCAGCCATCTTCCCTGCGACGGCCTGCTTGCCACTGGTCTTTGTTAGTTCAGGTCCCAATCCGCTGGCCTCGGATACGTACCTTGTTGTCATAGTAAATCCAGCCATTCTTTCCGGCTTCTCCGTCAAAATCCGTCTCTTCAGCAACATCATCAGTCACGCCATCGACGCGCCAACGGCTTCCTGCAACCCATCGCCACCTCATCTTGCTGCCGTCCTCGACGTCAGGCAACTCAAAGACATCCTTTGCTGGGACGGAATTGTTATGCTCATCCGTCCATGCCGCACGCTCGTAGGCAAACAAACTCTGTGTCCAACCCAGACCGACCCATCGTCTCTGGTTCTCGTACAGGATAAAGGTAAATTTGACCCCAGCATCTCGTCCCGTGGCGTTGTTCCCGTGCTTGTGGCTCCTCTGACGGAGGGCTTTCGTCAGCTCGGAGGTCTGGCGATCAACCTTCGGCACAGGCCCATCGGCCGATGCCGTGACAACATCAGAGTCGGGCTGAGGCGTAAGCTTGCGATCGGGCTTTTCGAAGCGCAACCCCGTGACGAGAGCCACAGTCTTCCTCACAGTCGCGCTCCGCCAGAGAATGGTTCTGGCAACCTTGGCCACGCGCGCGTGCCATGTCAAGACGAGCGTGCCGAGCAGCAACACAACTCTTCTGGTCGTGATGATCCTCCAGGGCGGCAGAGTTAGGGCCCACCAGAAGGGCGTGCAGAACAGGATTCGCACAAACAGGGCCGTCAGCGCGGGTCTCGTCGTGGCACTGGTAGGCGTGCGCTGCGTGCTCAGAAAGTCCGTCAACTCAAGGGCCGGGCCCAGCAGCACGTTGCACCGTCCCGTGAACTCCTTCAACGTCTCGACAATCTCGTCCAACGTCTTCTGGTGGCGGGTGTGTGTGATCTCAGAGCCTGAGCGTGCATGTCCCTTCTGGTTTCTTGTCGGTTCGGGGTCGCGGTCATCCATCCAGCCGCTGCTGCTCAAAGGGCTGTAACGGCGGGAGTACATGGCGAGAATGAGGCCGAGGACGAGGACCAAGGGGCCGGCACTGCGGATGACGACATCGCCGTAGAGGACGATGGCCCACCAGGCACAGACGAGGAGGAAGCTCTCCCAGGGGTCACCCGTCGTCCAGCTCAGCAGCCCAACGGCCTTGTTCATGGGTAGGAGAAAAGAGTGCGAGTAGGCGAGGGCGCGCGTGATTTGTGGCGGCGTGGCCAGCAACAGGGGGCTTTTCTGGTGTACGAGAATGGTGGATCGACGAGAGGAGCGGGAGGGGACGGATGCCGACAGGGTGACGGGCGAGAAGGAGGCAAAGGTCGGAGGTGCGCCGGAGGGTGCCGAGTTCTGGGGATTGTCGTCGGCCATGGACGAGGCATCGTCGCCGCCTCGGGCGGGTTTTGGGGTCGCCATGTGGGAGAGCCAAGGCGTGTCCTAGCAAGTAGCGACGTTAACGGACCTGCCGTTGTCTGATGGCGTCAAGGTGGAGGTGGAGGAAGGTAAGTGGTAGTAGAAAGCGACGAGTCGTGCTGGCTCGCCTGGCGTACCCTGCGATGACGTGGGAAACGATATCGCACGGGACAGGTGGGTAGAGTTGGGGTACACCGAGGCAGGGTCCCACGCGCGGCGCGCAGATGCTTGTCAGCGCAGGGAGTCGCGCGTCGACCGTCGACCGTGTTTGGGGCGGGTGGGCACGGTGATGGGATGAATGGTGATGAAAGGGAGAGAAGAGTTGGGTGGGAAGTGGACGTGGGGATGGAGGCGGAGATGGGAATGGAATTTTTACTCACGAAGGCAGCCATGAAATCTCGCGACGCGGCTCCAGGAGGAAAGACAGAAAGACGGAAAGACAGCAGGAACGACCAGAGTCGGGCCTCGACTGACTGACGATCAGGCTGCGTCGGTGTGCCAGCTAGCGGTACCTCCGCTGTGGCTGTAGGGAGGTGAGTAAGGCAGGTAGCAGCACTGGCGCAGCGGTGGCAGCAGCACCCGCGACGCGACTGATGGCAGGCGAGATCGAACAGTCTGGCAAGTGCGTGCAGTTGGAAGGCCCTTCCCTTCGCTCCTCCAAGCGCAAGGGCAAGGTCAAGAACAGGTGCAGTTGCAGGCGCAGGTGCAGGTGCAGGTGCAGCGACAACGAACAGTGAAAAGCAGGCGCGACGATGTGGTCATAACGTCATCGCCCTGCTCCCCCAAAGGGAAAGAAAAAGAGGTCAAGTCGATCGATGGTGGTCCACCAAACCTCACGACTGCCGCCCCCGGAATGTTCGGCTTTGGCTGGCCAGGCCTTTGCGATTTGAGTCTTGGCGTCTTGTTGCGATGCGCGAGGAACCGCTCAATGTCAGCCGAATGGACGCTCAACTCTCAGACGAGATGCTCAGCGATAGAGGGGAGAGTCGTGGGCAGAGGAAGAAACGCAGAGCAAACGAAATAATGAATCTCCGTCACGCATTCCTCCCACACCTCGGGAGCATCCCAGCGTGCCCAGGCGCTGACTGATATGCTCCCCTCCACTGGAGCTCCCCCTGCTACAGCACCCCCGCCTTCTACGATCGGCCCCATCCTGTCGGCAACGCCGCGATCACATGCAAAAATCATCGTCCCTTATGCTCACGTGTCGCGTCAACACCATGATCGGACGTCACGAGACCAACATATGAGGCGTTGCACGTAGTCCAATGGCAATGTGATTCTGGCTGACGATGATCCCTTCAGTAGCGAATTCCAGCTGTTGATCACCATGGAAATCCCTCCAGCAAAAGTCCTGCCCAAGTCCTACGAACTGCCAAACTCCAATGCTTGAACACCTTGCTATGCTACCCGAGCACCGACGGCCGTCTGAACCACAATCGCGGTTGCGGCGGATTCTCATTGCTCATTGGAAGCAATCTGAAGCAAAAAGAAGAGAAAGGACTCCGGCTCCCTTCACAGGGGCGGCAGCGTCGGTCCATTCAGCATCGTTATCGCTGGATTGACATTGCGCATCCAACGCACAAACTTCAAGCTCTGCATCTTATTTCGACCACTGCCAACAGTGAATGTCATCTTCTGCTCCACCATGCCTTCCTTCGGTTTCAAGATGACCTCGGCGCGAGATTTATCTGCCGTTTGGCTGTACTGCATGCTCTGAACGGCCCGTGGGTCAATGGCCACGTCCATTTCGTCTGCGTCGCTCGTTCTCGCCACGCCCGCCTCGTCCACAGCCAAGCTGAGAGAGAGCGATGGGTGGGACCACCGTCGGTTCCCTTGTTTAAACGATGACACGTTCCACACGGTGCCGCCTGCGCCAGGCTCGGCTCGGGCAGCCGGTGAGCCGGGGACAGGCGACGGAGCCGCCGGCGTCGACGTGCGGGATCTCGCCAAAGGTTCTGTAACCGCTTTCAAGCTGGCTTCGTTGGCCGATCTTGTCGGTGCGTTGGGAGTTTCTGGTGCTGGCGCTCGAGACGGCTCTGATATGCCGTCTTGAGCGGCCGGGGCTGTCTTTGGCGGTTCTTCTGGAACCGACGTTGCCGCCGTGGGTGTTGCTGAGACCGGCGGCGGTACTGGTGTCGTCTTGGTCGTCGGGTTCTGTTCTCCGTCGTCTCGAGTTGCGGGCACTGGAGAGGGTATAGCAGTATGTGTAGGAGCTCTAGCGGTTGGTGAATCAGATGTCCGAACAGCTCGCCAGCGATCACCCGGGTCTACCGCACGTGGATCGGCGTTCATAACAATTGGCTGGGAAATCGTAGAGGTCGGTGCGGCATTGCTGCCCTCGACGGGGCTGTTGCTTGTCGACGCTCCGTTGACCCTGGCGGTCGCGCTGCTACTAGTGGCAGGCATGTTGCTGGCCTTGGCTGCCTGGTTTGACGTAACGTCTCCATCTCCATCCCCGTCGCCGTTCTCTGCATTGTTTGACGCCCTTTTCGCGTGCGATTCTTGTGCCAATGTCGTGGGCTCGTCGGAAACAGTCCGCTCAGCAGACGGTACCGCAATAGAGTCTTTGACTGCTCGCTGCGGAAGAGACCCAGGTGTTATACTCCTGGCAACCGACGGCTCATCGTCCTCGGCACCTATTACCGGGGCCTGATCCTCATTCCCGTCCTGTGGAGGCTGCTGCGCCGTCTTTTGTCCTGGGCCGTTAACAGCAGTGCTGACCGCTTCCGCCCCATTCTTGTCAGACGCGTCAACGGCGGCGGCTGAGACTGGGGGCTTTCGACCGATCACTTCTTGAATGGCCTCCGTAGCAACCTTGAGGCACGCCTGATCGACAAGCCGTTGGCGAGCTTGATCCACGAAGTCCTGCAAATTCGTCCCGACAACTCCGCCCGCGGGTGCTGGCTCATCCCGGGTACTCTCCTGTGGAGGTTCCTGTGGAGGTTCCTGCGGAGGTTCCCGAACCACTTGAACAAGTGGGCGGGCTGTCTCTGGAGTCTCGTGTCTCCGAAGCTCGGGTGTCTTGTCAGACGCAGCTGGCGGACTAGTCTCCTGATCTTCGATCGCTGCAGTAAGCTGGGACGCCTTCTTGGCCAGAGGGGTTCCCAATTGAATCGAAGGCTGGTCCCGAGGTGCCCGAGGCGTGACCGCCATGGCTCGCGTATTTGGCTCTTCCTCCTGGGTGCTTTTGCGAGCACGCCGGCTCAATGGCGAGAGCACCAGGGGTGCATCTTCCATGTCAATGTCATGTCCCACGGACTGCTTCTTCGTCGAGGAGCGAGTGCCGGCTGCTGCTCCAACGCGAACAGGGGTCACGGGACGCACAGCTTCCGACTCGGTGGCCTTGGAACGTAACTCTTGAGCACTCCTGCCTGGCGGCGGTTTCGGGTGCCGCGAGGACTGCGAAGAGGAAACTGATTCAGCCATGTCTCGATCATCAGAGGCGTGGTAATCGCTATCGCTGGCATGGTCTTCCATAGGCGGACGACTGCGCCGCTCGGGCTCTTCCTCAACAGCAGACTCGCTATCAGAGTCAGTATCATCGATCTCAGCAATGCGTTGGGCATCCTTCGGGCGTCCAACGGCCGAGGCAACAGTTGAAGCTCGCGTTGCTCCAATGGTGCCCGCGCCCAAGCGGCCGTTCGAGAATGGACCCAGACTTGCAGGCGCTTCCTCGGGATGGCATCGGAAGTACCACTCGCGTGCTCTGATCTGTGGGTGATTTGCATTTCTTTTAGGAATGGGGAAGAGATTAAAGTTCGAGAGCTCCTCGGCGCGAGCCCAACCTTCTCGGTTGTCCTCTGTTTTGGTGCCCTCGAACCAAATGACGGGGAACCAGCGCTTTTTAACAAGTTTGCCGCCGTCCTCGTAGTCGGGCATCCATCCAGCGATGCCCTGAGCATCGTAGGCATAGCAGGCTTTGCGTTGTGCCTGCTGAATAAGTTCTAGTTGACTCAACGTGGTACCGGGAAGACCGCAAATCGTGAGGTCCTTCCACGCCAGAATCATGACAATGTACTTTTTCGTTCTGTCGAGATACCAAAGCTTTGGGGTCGCATAGTAGAGTTTTCCAGCCACGGGGTTGACGATAATTTCTCGACTGGAGGACTTTCGCTTGTCAACCTTATGGAAGTGAGATATTTTGTGTGTCGCGTTTACTCCCGGCTCAACCCGTATTTGTTGACTGGGCTGCGATGTATGGGCTTGATGTGAACCCTCTTCGGCTGTTGTTCCGGCGGTGGCAGAGTCCGTGATCGAAGCTGTTTGATTCTCTTGAAGAAGAGATTCGGTTGAAGGTAAGCAATAGCCGTTCTCAAACGCTTTGGTCACAATTGCGTTGTGCTTGCACATCTTCTCGTCATCGCAGTCGACGATGACGCGGCCGAGTTGCTCCAGGGCCTGGGGGTGATGACGACTCATCTTACCATGCGCTATGGAGTCAAGATGTTTCGCCGCTGCCGTGAGAGCTCTCTGCCTAAAGTGGACGCCGTGCTCTTCGCAGTAGAGAATGTAATATTTACCGTCATCCCATTTTATGATGGTATGCATGTACTTGGGCGTGCCTCCCTGGTGCACGTCCTCGAAACGGATCCTTCTCTCCATTGAAATGTTGATATCCGGGATAGGCTTAGGCACGTCACTTTTTCTAAGACGCTTGGTCCGCTCATCGCTTACTTCCTTTTCGGATACTGTTCCAGTGTCCGCGACTTCAGACTTTCGCTTCTTTTGCTGGAACAACGTTGGGTCTAGTCCGTGGTTCGGGTTTGGCGATGGGTTAGCCTGCCGAGGCCATGGCTGCGTCTTCTGGGGTCTTCTTTGATTTGGAATGAAAGCCTGCGTCTGTGCTTGTATTGCTGCCTGTGCCTGTGCTGGGGCTTCATCCTGGGGTTTCGCTGAGGCTTTACCATGAGACTCTGTTGGAGCGGACTGCGGTGAGGCCGCGTGTGCCTGCAAATGGCTGTTTGCAGTCTGTTGCAGTTGACGCGGAACAGGGGAGGCCCTCGGCGTCGGTTTAGCAGACAGGATTCTCGGTGTGCCAGCTCGACCAGCATCGGGCTGCTGCAGAGGCGAGTTGTTGCCTGATCGGTGGGAGGGTCCGCCAACAGAGGTGTTGCTGCCTGCAGCAGGGTTAAGGGGGGACGGCCGGAACGAGGCCGGGGGTTGCGATGCGTTTCTTGGCGAGCGTTGCTCGGTGAGATTTGATGGCAACGGTGTCGAACTGGGAACTGGCGATGGTTTGCTGTTTGCCAACGGCGAGACGGCGGGGCTAACTTCCGACATGCGAGGACTGGCGACGGGGGTGCTCACGGGGACTGGTTTCGACTCGCTGTACATGGTACCCATCCTCGTGAGCAGGTCACGCTCTTCTGTCCTCTTGCCTTCGAGTATGTCTTTCTTCCTAGCCTCATATGATAGCTGCAGTTTCTCAAGGTGCAGATCTCGATTCTCCAGGAGAAGATACCGCAGCATGCCCTTGACATCTGGCGGCACATCTTGGCGATACAGGAAGGCCAGTTGCTGGTTCTCACACTCAGCCTTGATCTCGCGTTCTCTGATGACAAAGTCATCTTGGGCAACCGCACTGAGGCGGTTGTAGAGATCCTCAATTCGCTGCAAATCACTCATGGTGCTTGAAGTGAAGTAGCGGCTCGAGGCAGCTGAAGTCTGCCGCTGAGGATTTGCCATGTTGGCGTGAAGTGGGTTCGCCAGATAAAGCGCGTCAAGCTGCGATGATTGTGAGTATGCTGATGAGGGACGTAGTCAATCTTGATGGGTCCATCGCCATATGCCGCGCTCGACTCGGAGACTGAGAATACTCGAAAGCGCATGACTGCGTTGGTAGGTGCATGAGAGCAGGGTGATCTAGCAGGACAGGGATGGTGCCGCGGGTTGGTGTGAGGGAAGGTACAAAAGCAAGGCGCGCGAAGACTGGGAAGGTGCATTGGTGGGAGTGCTTTCGGCATAACAGAGGCAGGAGGAGGGCAAATCTGGAATCTAAGTACAGGACTTGGGATGTGGTACCCTAGACCTGGCGCCGTAAGGCGACAGATAGCCATGACGGCAAATAGCCATGACGGCAAATAGCCATGACAGCAAAAGGTATTTGTCCAAATTGGTGTCGGTGTAGACAGAGAATTCGCAGTTTGCGAGCAAAGAAAGAGAGACCAAGAACTCACCAAGCGATCTGAATTAAGAGAAGAATGGCCGATACTGGGTCGGCAGAGGTCGGAGAGTCGAAAGTGGGGAGGCGCTGCATAAACGAAGGGCTGCAGGAAGAAACACGGCACGGATGGAGTTGTGGTGGTCGTAATTATGCAGGAGTGGGTTGACTCAGCGCTGAAGGGAAGCAGAAGACTGCTTCATCAGCTGTCGCCTGCGCAGAGGCCAATGCACGCTGCTAGGTTCGGAAAGAAGCAGAGATGGAAGAGAGACGGATTTGGCGATCCCATGAATCGCGCTGGGATGGCTTCAGAAGTAGAAAAGTGGACGAAGGAAAAGAAGAGGCGGATGGGGGTAGAAACAAGTATGTGGAAAGACAGATCGATAGCGCAGTATCTGATGACCATAACGCTTCTTCGGTTTCAGCGGAAAGACCATTGGGGCGAGGTGCAAAGCAAAGCGGAGGAATAATAGAGAGCTAATCTAACAGAGCGCGCACGGTGTAATGCCGTATTGTAATTCGTCCTTACCGTCGCGTCATCTATCACATCCAGTGTCCTTACAATTCCTACGGCATCGCCTGTTGGGCCCCTAAGGAGCATCTTCCCTGCCACTCGGTGCTTGCTGCGTATTTATCAGGTAGTCTTGCTCTTCCCAGATACCACGTAGAATGCTCATGCCATTCAAGCCTTGCTGCAGTTGGGTATCTGTCCTCCAAATACATGGCAAAGGGGGATAGGCGAACAGGTTGGACGGGCCCCACTCGAGCCGTGAACTCCTGTGGACTCGCACAGTGGCTTTTTGTAGCGCCTGGGCCTATTGAATTCTGTTTGTCTGAGAAGACGTATCTGATCCTGGTTCTTACCGGCCGCCAAACCTGAACTTGCTCGGATGACAGACCCACGTAGACAAGGGGGGGCGCCAGCATGTTACCAACCAACCAGGCATTGATACCAACACCTCGATCATGCCAGTCTCGCACTGAGGTATCGCTATCAACACCCCGGCTCATATGGCGCTGGAAGTATGTAACAAGTGTGCGAATTTATATTGATAAAGCTTTGCTCAGAATCTCGTGCATCAAACTACATATGATACAACTGGTAATTGACTTTTACAGACTTGTACATTGAATGAAAGGAGGCGTACGACAGACGCAGTCGATGATCTATTCATGTTTCAGGTCGGCGATCCGTACGCAAACTGGTACATATAAGGTTTATTCACTGCAGATGTAGCTCACCAAGTGATAGCACGACTGTGCCGCCTCCCCCAGGCCTTCCCCGCCTGACACCTCCAAGATAAGAGCTCTGCGCCAGGTTTTAATTGGCGACTTGACAAGAGAAATGGCTGTGGAGCAAGGAAGTCCAAGTCTACCGCTGCCAATTCATTTCTCCCCCCCAGCTTCCCTGTTCTCACCAAGTCATAGCCTCGTACGGATACCTCAACCCCAGAGGTGGCGATTCAGCTATAGTGTTCGTCCACCTCATCTCGTCCTCATCGTGAATTTGACTCGTTCCCGCGAGTCCCTCGAACCCAGACTTCTCGGATGAAATCGTCTGCGTTGTGCTCGATTGCGGCGTGATCCCAGCAAGCGTAGTATCATCAGCTCGTGGAGGGCCGTGCAGCAAGCAAAAGTTGACCCCCGGGGAGTCGGCCATCTTCTCAGCCAGTTTGGGGGCCAAAAACTCAAAAGCCTAGTGATCGGTCAAACTTGGAAAATGAAACACACAGGACCGCTGATGAATGAAAAGAGAGCTCATTCCTACCTTGGTCGCGACAGCAGATTTGATCCCCAGATGATGCATATCGATCGCCAGCTGATTCGCCAACGAGGCAACCATGGCATTGTTCCGACCCACTGTGACGAGCATGCCCACGAGAAAGTCCATGCTGCTCTCGCTCTGCTGACTGTGCTCTGCTGCGAAATCTTCGAGAAAGACGAGAGCTGCCATGTATGCCGCAAAGGTCAACATGGCGTTTTGCATGGTGGCTTCAATGTCGGGCACCATGCGGAAGACGTGCAAGATTTCCTCCGCTGCTGGCAGGAGTCTGTTCTGGCTCTGGCGGACTGTGTGCTCTGGCAGAATGTCCCGCAGCGGCCGCATGGTCCACTGCGCCGCTCGGTGGAGGGAGATGATGGCCGCTTGGGTCATGACGTTGACGAAGACGGCGTTTGCGGAGCGGATGTTACGTGGAAGGCGTAGCGTTTCGGGGAGCGCCATGAGCAATGTGGCTAGGCTGTTGTCTATGTCTCTATGCTGTTTCCAGTACAGGCCGTTTTTCACATCTTCGGGGTTGCCTTCTGCAGCTGGCTGCTCTGTGTGCTCCATCGTTTCATGGAAGAGGTGGGCGGCGAGGATCCGGCCGGCAAAGGAGGAATATCTCTCGCCTGTCTCTTGCAGGACGCTCTTCAAGGTGCGGGTCTTCTCCTCGACACCGCTCTTGAATGCCTCCTCAGAAGCTGGAAGCAGAATGTGAATGTGCAATTTCTTTAGCGTTGCTCCATCGTCGGGTTGAAGGTCCTCACGTCGCGGTCATTCACCAACGCAGGCCAGCCCGTGGCACCGCACACAAACCTGTCGATGCAGAACACAACCCACCACGTACGTCGCCGCTCCTCCGTCTCGGTCCAGTCTCGCGCGGGGGCGAGTATGGATCGAGCTTGCAAAGCTTTTCGATCGAGCTGGTGCAAGTTAAGCATCTGAGCGATGCGGACGCTACGGCCAAGACTTGTTGATGCACGCGAGTACCACATCTGTCGGGCCTCAAAGTTTGAACACAGAATCCAAAATTGGGCATGGCGTAAGGTCAAAAAGTACTCGCCTTTCCCCTAGCCAACAACCGTCAGAGATTGCCAGGAATGTAGCGAGTTTGCTTACCTTCATCTCATCAGATTCGGCATAAGCCCGTGCGCGCTGATAGAAAGGCATTGCCAGCTGCTGATGTACACGGTTTACTGTGGCTGCAGAGGCCATGACAATGTACTGGAGACACATTGGAGGGCGCATATGGGCTGGCAGGTAGAGAGACGCTATGTAGCGCTCCTGATGAAGCATAGGGGCCGCGTGGTGGAGCTCAGCGAAGAAGATGGCCGTTCTGCAAAAGTCAGCTCAGCCGTACACCTTCCAGTGCACTAACTCACAGTTCCTCTATCAGTTCGATAGCAGGTAGCTGCTCAAATAGACCGAGCCTTGAAATTTCAGTCTGGGATGTGCGGTCATCGTATGGCGGAGTGGGCTGCACTGCAGGATGCGTATGGATGGGCAGGCTACCGAATGCTGTCCCAGTCGGCAGAAAGGGTTCAAAGTTGGTTGTAGCAATGTCGGGAAAATCGTCCGTTTCAGGCTCATTGGCCGCACTAATGATCTTGATCTTGTTCTCGAGCTGGCCTGTGGGCATGTCGGTTAAGTGGCTTGTCCTGGGTCCATACTAGTCCGGTCCCAACTTACCCAGCTTGGCCTCCAACTCACGCACCTGCGTCCTCTTCCCAACATTGGTCCGTCTTGAGCCCGGGTATTCACAATCCTCATCCGCCTTGACACAGCGCGAGCATCGTGGCGTGGCACGGTCGCACTTCAGCTTCCGACCCCTGCACCTGCGGCAGGAGATCCGGATGATAGGAGGGGGCTCATGGGGTTGCGGCGGCGGCCCATCGGATGACCCTGGGGTCGCCATACCCGAAATAGTGGCTACGCGTGTGGCACTGTGGGCTCAGTGGTGCAGTGTCGTCGACCTCTGCGTTCGGAGTGCGCGTGTTTGTATGGAAACTGCTCACATGCAAGGATGAGTTGATGATGCTGTGCCTCTAACGCGTGCCGGGTTACGCTGACACTGCTGACATATCCCGGAGCTGATGCTCCACCGCGGTGTCCGACGAACAGCGAAGTGGGGCTGACGCCGGATGCTCCAAAAGATTCGTTTTGAGCAGGAATCTTTCACAAGTGTAAGCTATTTGAGACTTGTGCTCTTTGAGACCTGTGAGTATATAAGCCTGAGTTCGATGCTGGGCTTCGGACTCTGAAGTTTGGTTACGTCTGTGTTCAAAATAGGCTTTCAGTCTCTCTGACTCACTCTACATAAAAGATCCAACACAACACGCAACTTCAACGTCTTTGCAGTAGTCCTGCTTCTCTTTCAACGTCCATCATAAGCTAGCGCAATCGTAAAACGAATCTTCCATGTTACCTAAGTTGTCCGAGGTCGGCACAATCATAACGATTATCGTGTTGAAGTTTCTCTGACCACGGCAACGACATAACATCTAAACAGCACTGCCCAGGTACTCGTCAGTAATTTCATCGACGACAAGGCTATGAGGCTGCCTCTGTGATCCCCAAATGCAAGAATCTTTTGACGGTGCCACAATGAATATTTCTACTGAAGTCATTCGAGTCTGCCTTGCTGGCGTAGGGTCTGTGCTTTCCATTCAACGCCATGAACAAGTTGACGTTGACACCGTTGCGCACCCGTATCAGTCGAGGGTTGTCTTATGATTGGTCTTCACTACAAGCTGATTAATGTTTTTCAGAACCCTCTCTTCGGTCGTGGACGACCAGCAGCTATTGTCAGAGGACTGTAAACGGGAGGCCCAGGGGGCGATCCTGGGAACGACAATCCCAAGGCACTGTCAGAGCGTGGTTTGGTCAGAGTGCAGAGGTCTTCCGCACGTGGTCCGCAAGCAATGAAATAGGTACGGGGCTGTAATGCATCTGAATTCTGGACCTTAGCCCTCGTATACACGTTTTCGTAGTATTTAGCCCCTGACCAGCCCCCTTGTTGCGTAGCTCCACAGGGGCCTCTAACAGGCACTGACTGTGGAGGCACATGAAAGGGCCGCACATGCTCTTTGGAGTACCAAACTTGGGATGTTCTGCTATTCTGGGTCATAATTTGATAGCAG
The DNA here is from genome assembly GCF_000150675.1 of Verticillium dahliae VdLs.17. NCBI lineage: Eukaryota > Fungi > Ascomycota > Sordariomycetes > Glomerellales > Plectosphaerellaceae > Verticillium > Verticillium dahliae. The sequence goes on from NW_009276931.1 coordinate 134,524, forward strand.
TGCTAATATCAGACGCTTTACTCTGCTTATGCCTACGTTCTAGCAAGGACTTTGAAAGGTTCTCCATTATTTGGTATGCAATTGATGTATGGACGTGTCATTTATCTGCGGCATACTGCTTCTGATTTAAATTTCCCCTCGACCTGGCCTTAGCCTTGATCAAGGGGGAGGGCGAGAGGGCCATGGTTTCGCTGGGCTCGCAGCTACGACCAGGAGTCTTCCCCTTGAGCACCAGTCCTGGGCAGACAGAGGTACTAACTCAAGACGAACAACGCCATTGGTATCGCCAAGGCAAGCGCTCTTATACTACCTTTATAGAAGAAGTGCTGAAGATTAATAGTGTCATTGAATATATCATCTCCAGCCTCGATCAGCTACTGCCGTCGCTGCTAACTCCCCTAGGACATTTGAAGAATGCAAGACACGAAGAGGCGTTGAACAGGCTCATGAACTGGTGGACTAAGATATTCACATCATATAACAGCATATAGATAGATCATCATATTCATTCGCTACAAACCATCTACACCCCTTAAATCATTATCATAAGGTAACCCCCCTCTACGTCTTAGCAGCATCCAGATACCGCTCCAGCTCCCTCTCCGTCCACGCCCACAGCGCCTCCTCCATCCTTCGATCGCGCGCATGCATCGACGCCTCGCCAGCAACACCAACCGGAAAATAAAACTCGCCCGACTCCGCCTCAGGGCTAACACCAGCCCACAGCTGCGTCCCCACGCCCGCCGCAACAGGCGTCTGCAGGACATCCCCGAAAAGGCGCACGAAGCGCACAAGCGGCGCGAGAACCGGCCAGCTGGCCGCGACGCCGCTGGCGATGTTCGTGTTGACGACGCCCGGGTGCAGCGCCACGGAGCGGAGCGCCGGGTGACGCACGGCCAGGGCGTGGGCGTGCAGAACGTTGGCCACCTGGGAGAGGCTGTAGCGGGAGAAGCCCGAGCGGGGGGCCATGTTGGTCCTGAGCGTGTCGAAGTCGGCGGGGTCGAGGAAGGGGGCCCAGGCCTCGGCTGAGGAGGCGGCTGCCGTCTTGAGGAGCGCCGGCAGGAGGAGCTTGGTGAGCAGGGCGTGGCCGAGGTGGTTGGTGCCGAAGTGGATCTCGTAGCCGTCCTGGGTTGTGCTGGGCGGTTGGGCACAGATGCCGGCGTTGTTGATGAGGAGATCGAGACGGTCTGGCTGGGCGTGAAAGCCGACCACTGCCTTCTTGATGCTGTCGAAGGATGCGAGGTCGTAATGTGATGGGTGCCGCGTCGGGGACAGCCCTCTGAATGTCCGCAATGGCGTCGAGGGCCTTGGACTCGAATCTGGCCGCTAGGAAGATCATGGCCGGATTATGCTTGCAGAGTTGCAGCACCGTCTCCTTCCCGAGGCCATTGTTGCCTCCGGTGACAAGAAGAACCTTGCCTGAGAGATCGGGAATGTCTTGGTCGAGGTTGAAGTTCACCATCCTGTCGATCTAGTACAAGCGGCACATGGCTTATGGGAAGTATACGATGCGATTCATATTACAGCTATATATGTGAACTCTAGTGAGCGTCTCACCAGAGAAGACTCTCAGACACTCACTGTTAGTAGCGGAGATTGCACTACGCGTCTAGCCCGTTAGAGTTTCGGTTTCGCGATCTATAGGCTTTGCACCAATTATGCGAGCCTTCAGTCGCGAGGCGGTACGTATAGACCAGGACGATGGCGGATAACGGCAACATGCTGAAGCGCAAATGCGTCCAAGACCCCCGCTGACCGATTCGGTAGCATAGGATACCCCGTGTCAAGGATGTCGTCTTTACTCCGACTCGAGAATACGCTCAAGGGCAGCAGCGGACTTTGGTTGCGGCGAGCGGAGTTTGTCGAGTTGTTTCGGCTGCCAGAACTGAGGCGCACGCCAACAGTGTCAATGATTCGCCCAGACTTGTAGCTTTTGACCATTGAGTACCGTCGGCGTCGGGGGTGAGATAGGTGACCCTCTTATCAAGTATGACTTGGGCGTCGGTTCTTGAAAGAGCGGCATACTGAGGACGAGAGTTATTCGTAAGCTCGTTTCTCTACGGTTGCGGAGGTTTGGTAGGATTGAGAATGTAGTCACTGCGAAAGATTGTCTTATATGATCGCCTCAGCGGGTGGAGATTCGATGGACTATGGCGGCAACATGAATCCCTTTGTTGAACCCATGCTTGTTATCAGCTCGTTGTGGAAAGGTTGTTCCGACACCGTCCATCATGTTTCAGCACGGCGTCGTCCTGGTATACAGCACAATTAACGACGCCGCCATGGCGTAGAGCACCACATCAGGCACAGCAGTGATGGTGAATCAATAACCAATTTCCGAGGCCGCGTATCTGTTGAATACCTGTGACCGTTCCCATCCGTACGCCAAACGCATGCTTTGTGTGAATACTTTTCTTCTTTCGTGTTCGTGGTGTTGCACATGTTCATGGTATTGCCCATTTCCTCCCAAGCACCAAACACAAGGCGCCTACCAGCCGCGGGTGGCGAGCCTCTCGCTGTCCTTCATGGTGTCGCAGTTGATGCCGACCATGGCCTCGCCGAGGCCGGTCGAGCACTCGGCGAGCACGGCAGCGTCCTGGTAGTGGGTGGTGGCGCGGACGATGGCGCGGGCGCGCTTGGCGGGGTCGCCGGACTTGAAGATGCCGCTACCGACAAAGACGCCGTCGCAGCCGAGCTGCATCATGAGGGCGGCGTCGGCGGGGGTGGCGACGCCGCCGGCGGCAAAGTTGACGACGGGCAGGCGGCCGAGCTCGGCGACCTGGCGCAGCAGGACGGGGTCGGCGCCAATCTCGCGGGCCATGGCGCGGATGCCCGTCTCGCCCTCGGTGGCGAGCAGGGCCTGGGCGCGGGCAATGTCGCGCTTGACCGTCTTGACGTGGGTGACGGCCTCCACGACGTCGCCGGTGCCGGCCTCACCCTTGGTGCGGATCATGGCGGCGCCCTCGGCGATACGGCGCAGGGCCTCGCCGAGGTTGCGGCAGCCGCAGACAAAGGGGGCCTTGTAGGGGGACTTGTCGACGTGGGCGTCCTTGTCGGCGGGGGTCAGGACCTCGGACTCGTCAATGTAGTCGACGCCGAGGGCCTCGAGGATCTGGCACTCGACAAAGTGGCCGATGCGAGCCTTGGCCATGACGGGGATGGTGACGGCGGCCTGGATCTCGCGGATGACGGCGGGATCGGACATGCGGGCGACACCACCGTCCTTGCGAATGTCGGCAGGGACGCGCTCGAGGGCCATGACGGCGCAGGCACCGGCCTCCTCGGCGATGCGCGCCTGGGCGGCGTCGGTCACGTCCATGATGACGCCGCCCTTGAGCATCTGGGCGAGGCCAGCCTTGACGGCGAAGGAGGCTGAGGCATTGTTCGGGATGGGCGTGGCGCCGTTGGTGGTGGCCGAGGTGCCGTTGGCAGCGCCGTTCTGAGCGTCGGACATGATGGGAGGTGTGAGTATTGTCTGGGCTGAAAGGGGAGAGCAAAGCAAAGACGAGCAGTCAATTGGGCTTCGAGACGGTGAAGAGGAGAAGAAGAAGGAGGTGTGTCAAAAGTAGACCAGAAACGGAGAGGCGAGATGTCTCGGTAGGAGCCGAAGCACGACTGGGACTGATGATTCACGAGGCGGGCAGGGGCAGGTGAGAATCGGGACGATGCGGGGTCGTGAAGTAGGGAAGCAGCGACAGGGAGGGGCACTGGGAAGGGGCGGGGCGAGGAGCACGTTTATATCGCGCCAGAAGGCCACAGAAGAATGCGGAAAGAGGCGAGGGAGAGAGAGGCCGGGGATCTGGCTGTTGGCAGGCACAACACAGCGGCGGTCCGCCCACGCTCAAAACTTTTTTTTCGCCGCCAGTTCGGAGACGGAAGGCGCAAGGCGGAGGGCGCAGGACAAGGGCGTGCCACTAGAGGCGTGACAGCCTGATGCGGGCGCCTCGAGGTACCGGTACTTCGATGGAGGGGTCGTGGCGGGGTCGTCAGGGCCTGGGCCGGTCTCGGACGGGGGAACAGGCGCGGCTGCCATCGGGATGGGCGGGACTTGGTCTCTGCCCAAGCTTGGGTGAGGCACCCCGTACCTCTGCCACGCCCACGAGCTCGCCGCGCAAACGACGCGGCCGCGGCTCTGGCCACCCGCGGCGCTGCCTCGAACCTGTCGCGAGGCGCTGTGTCATTGGCCAGCACGCCAGGTCTAAACTGGTTCGAGCAGCCCCGAACGAGGCGCCCCGACCCCGGAATCCCTCGGCGGGCCTTGGGCAAAGTGCCGGCGAGGTAGAGGTACTTGGGACCCTTGACTCACTTTGTTCGCATGGGCATGCACCTTCTGGTCGGACTGTCATGGCGAGCGGCCATCTCCATTTG
>NW_009276931.1:139866-149084 GCF_000150675.1 Verticillium dahliae VdLs.17
GGAAACGGCATGACGACTCGGTCCGCACAACGCGAGGGCGACGAGAACGACATGGGCAAACACAATGACGATATGGCATAGAATTAGACAGCCTGCGTAGAACGAATTCGTACACACTGCATTACTAGCCTCTACTCCCGCCCCTCGCCCTCGCTCTCCCCCTGCACCTCCTCCTCCTCGAGACTCCAATCCCGCAAGCCCTCGCCCCGGATCCAGCTGACGCCGCGGCGCCAGCTCCCCTCGCGAATCGCCCGCGCGTCCCTCTCGTACACGACGCCCGTCACCATGAGCGCCGCGACAAAGACCCACACGTCACCGCCGCGCATGCCCTTCCACCACCGCCTCTTGACGCCGACCTTCCACAGCGAGTCCACGCTCGCCCGCGCCGAGTACAGGAACATGCCCCGGCCCTGTTTCCGCTCGACCCAGGCCCAGAGACCGGCGATGAAGCCGCCGAGGAAGAACCGCAGCGTCGGCAGCACGTGGCGCGGCAGCCACGTCTGGAACACGCAGATCGAGGCCCACGCCGTCGAGATGGAGCCGGCGAGGAACGTCGAGCTCCGCAGCGCGCGGCCGAGCACCTTGGTCAGGACGGCGACCGGCGCGTGGTAGAGCTTGGCGCCGGCGTTGGGCAGAATGGCAAACGCGCCGTAGAAGCCGAGGAGCATGCGCATAAAGGGCGGGAACGAGCTGAGCCAGAACTGCAGGTACGTGCGCAGACAAGACGGGTCAGACGGGTGAAGGGTCGCGCAGGAGAGAGAGGTGATGATGGGGTGTGCTGTCGAGGTCAGGGGCGCGACGGCGGCGAGCGACGCCGGCAGCGTTTCCTTGTTGGGGAACAGAGTGGGCGAGATGTAGGGTCTGTCAATTGTTAGCTGTCTTCTTCGACCCAAGCAGCGCGCGCCATGTACGTACGGCCAGTTGAGTTTTGCCATCTGCGCAAGGCTGTCGACAATGTCCCACGTCTTGGGCCACACCAGGTGGCTCGGGTATCCGGCGGGCCTATGTTGCAGATAGGCTGTCGAGTTGTTGAAGATGAGGTTTCCGTAGGCCGCGGGGAAGCAGTCACGGTCAAAGACGACGGCGTGCAGCAGCTGTCCAAAGGCAAAGGGCTGGATCATCCAGCTGCCCCACCACCAGGGCCGTTCCCTCTTGACGCGGCCGCCGGCTTTGAAGCCCCAGATCATGCCCTCGCCCTCGCACAGATTCCAGCCGAACTCGAGGGCGCGGAACATGGCGTAAATGGCGACCGACACGCGCAGTTGCTGCGCCGGGTACACGCCGAGGGCCAGGCCGGCGAGCGAGGCACCGACGGCGGGCGCATAGGGCGACGTCAGCGTGGCGGCGGTACGGGGATTGCGTCGTCGGAAGGGGATTGCCGCATCGTCGAGCAGGTGGCCGCGCAACCTTGACATGAAGCGGAAGAGCAGGCGATAGAGCAGCAGGATGGAGGACAGAGAAAGCGATAGACGGAAGGTGGGCGAGTTGTACAGCGGTTGCTTCTTCGCGTTTGTGCTGTGGTTTGGGTCAGTGCAAGTTGCTTCACACCATGGTGGCCTGCCTTGCAAGGAGGCCATGCAGGGACAGCCCAGGAAAACGTACTCTCTCTGGCCGAGCACTCTCTTCATCAAGACATCATACGTCTTCATGCCCGCCGCCGTGCCGACAAACAAGCGCAGCGCGTCGCGGATCGCCCGCGTGTTGTAGCCGTCGCTCGGCGGCACAGCATGCGACGACCGTCGGCCAGCCTTGTCGCCGTCGACCATCTTCTCGACCGTCGCCACGCTCGGCGCCGTCCGCCTCAGCACGCGCGACCGCGAGATGACATACTTGTGCAGCGTGGCGTACTCGCGCGCTGAGATGGTGTAGCGCAGGGCGTTGCGCAGGACGGGATCGGAGACGGACTTGGGCGTCAGAGTGCGCGGCGCGTTGGGCGGGCGCGACGGCCCCGGTGCGGCCGAGGTCATCGGTTCCTGTCGAGAGGTGCCGCTCTACTGCGGGGGGACAGCCGCTCGACTGCCAGTGGTGCAGAGAAAAAGGGGCGACGTCTAGAACAAGAGTGAATCGCAATGCAGCCGAAGAAATCGAGTGTTCAGACAGTCGCAGGAAGTCTCATGGGCGCGTTATCTAGCATCGCTGACGTTAGCCGAAAGCCCTCCCCCCTCAAGGTGGGAAGCCGAGCTGGAATGCATCCGGCCAATGACCTCAGAGGGACGTACCAAGGTCGCGCAATAGTGTATAGGCCGTCAGAGCAAAGTCAATCAGTCGTCTCGTCGAGCGGGTTTGCACGGTCCGTCGCGTCGTTCATCTGTGCTACGAAAGAGGAAAGGGAAAGATGAGGAGGGATGGAGGAGAGGGATGAGGGGTGGGATGGCGAAAGAATCTTGGATGGTTCGAAAACCTGGGGAATGGGCGAGGGGGGAGCTGCTGCAGCGGGAGCAGGAGCATAGGTACATTACACTGGGGAAGGAAAGAAGGGGTCGCAGCAGAGGCAAGTACCTTGGAGGCAAGCAGGGCACATGCCTCGGCCTTTCGACTGCCCCTTCCAGCTCTCCTAGCGCAAATTCACGTGTCTCGGCCTATCAGCGCCTACCCCCCTTGCCCCTGTTCTGCCTTTCCCCACGCCGTTTGATGACATGCTCATGCACAAGCGCAGACTCGAGTAAACATTCAGAACCCCAGCCTGCCTCTACCCATCGTATTTGTTGTCTCCCCCTTGTCAAGATGGCCGTCTGTCACTAGTGGACGAGCATTGGAATTGCACTGGAATCACGGCCGCCAAGCAGTCACACATGCTCAAGCTGTCTAACGCGACAATGCATTACGGACTACCAACGGTGTAACGATCACAAGCCCTGGCCTCGAACCCTGCCGTCGTCCCAACGCTGTGCTTCACTTCGGCCTCCCAAAAATCCAGGCTGCACAAAGAAGCTTTCATCTTGGAGAGAATCGAGTGTGTCCCTGGATCCATCCTACACAGGGACAGTCCCGGCACTCGTCGGCCTATCGTGTCCAAACGAGCCTTTCTCGCGCGAACGTGAACCATCCTGGCTCACATGCTCATCCATCTCGCTCAACCCCAAGGGTATCACCACGCTTCGTCCCGCTCCCTCATGACATCCGCACAACTCTGCTGATGGGCCCGCGCTGTCCCTCCTCGGCGGCGCTCTTCCCCACCATCCTGTGCATGACCCGTGGACCGCAGTCTTGAAAACACTGACGCCGGCCCCGTCAAGACCATCCCCACACGGGCTTGCGACCGCGAGGTCGAACCGACGAGGCCTGCTTCACCATTTCCCTTTCAGTCCGCCCGTCCCAACCAGACAATAGCCGGCCCAGGGGCATCGCAGGATTGCCCCATCGCGCGACGGCGCGTAAACAACGGCAAAACCAAAAGCAAGGGGGGGGAATCAAACTTTTGTGCGCATGATGCAAATGCAACTCGTCATATCGGTCGTCGTGGCTGCCGTGAGACAGAAGCAGAACAACCAGCCGTGCGTGGCTGCTGCCCTGCTACTGCTGCTTGCAGTCCACCGTCGTTACTCATGATCGAATGCGAACCCTCGCCTAAGGGTACGCAGCCACGGCGTGCTGGTGGTCCGAGCCGCCGTTTTCGCGCGCGTACATCAGCGGAGTCCACTTGCGGCCCAGCGAGGCGCCCTCGCCGTGGTAGGGAACCATCTCCTCCTGCCATCCGAGAATGTGCCACACGTCGCCGCCGTTGCGTGGCTCCACGCTCTGCAGCGAGTGGCGGATCTGTCCCGCGTGCGGAACGCGTCCCTCCTTGACACCTTCGAGTGCCCGCAGACGCCGCAGCTCACGCTCCGACACGACGGACACCATGATCTGGTGGCGAGCCTCCGAGTTGGCCCAGCTCGAGACATTGCCGTAGACGCTGGACTCTAGGGCGGGCTTGAGGTAGGCGAACGGAAGGTTGAGGAGAACGCGCGAAAGAGTCGAGTTGACGGCGCGCTGCTGAGGTGTCAGGTTTGGCACCTCGCCGTTGGCACCGTCCTGGTCCTGGGACGCTGACGAGCCGCCCATGTCGCCAAACTTGATGTGCATGGGCCGAGCACGTCGGCCCGCTCCCAGGTGGACGGAGGTGCCGTGAGCGATAGGCGGTGTGCCCGTCGACTTGGCCGGTGCCGGCACGTTAGGGATGCGGGCGAAGGACTCGGGGTCCGCGACCGAGGTGTCGAGGCGGAAGTAAGCGGGGAAGTTGTTGATGATGAAGGAAATAACGCCCGTCATGAGAATCTGGACCTGCTCGCCGTAGGCAAAAGGAGCATGGCGGTCAGCAGACGCACGGCCTGGCAGGTCACCGAGGATGAACTCCAGCGCCTTTTCGAGGGTCGACCAGCTCAGGTGGTCGGCTGCCACCTGCATACCGCGCTGGATGATGGGGTCCCAGTTCAGCAGCTTTCCGGCGGCGGCATAGCCCAGGGCAAAGTCGAAGCGGGTATCCGCGTTTCCGGCGAGCGTCAGGTTGCCGTCGCCCATGGAAGCTCCCTCGGGAGGGCCACTGAGGAGAGGGAAGGAATAGAGCCGCTGGATGGCCATCCAGAAGGTGCTCGAATTGATGTACTTGTCGTCCGTCTTGAGGAGGATGGTCTCCGCGTCCATTCCGCGAGAGTGGCTGTCACTGTGGCTGGTGGTCTGCAGCAGGTTACGCAGAGGCTGGCTGCGAGCAAAGACGAGTCGGTGGCCAGGGATGCGAACAGGGGGCGCGCGGTCATCGAGGTAACGAAGCTCGAGCGTGCAGTCGACAAATGTCAGGTCAGTGAACTGGGATTGCAGGTAACCAAACAAACCCTCCACGCTGTTCTGTGCCTCCTGCATCTGCTGCTGCTGCATCATGTGCGGCGGGGGCATGTGGTTGGACATCATCCTCTGGTGGGCAGGACCATAGGCCGAATGCTGGTGCTGATGCTGCTGGTGCTGCTGGTGATGGTGGTGGTGACGACGATCATCGTGGTTTGCCACGACGCCGTTCGGGCCGCCATGGCCGTGATGCTGGCTAAAGGCGGCAGCTTCGTCCCGCGTGGTGGGAGGAGTGGGAGTCCTGGAAGCTGTGGGGCGTCGAAGGGCCGTAGTTGTTGACCTGGTGGGGGTAGTGCTCCATGCCAGCAGGCGCGACAGAGGAACGGCCGAAGGCGTCGCCCGAGGTGACGGGCACAAACTCGGTGCCGTAGGGCATCTGCGGAGGGTATCCATGGCCCGAAGCCGTATGGCCATGACCAGGGAAGGGTCGCTGACCGTTGGGCAGGCCGCCGAGCCCGGGCGGCGGCGCGAACCCGGCCGAATGGGGAGGAGGAGCCGGCGACGAGTTGTTCGAGTCAAAGTGGCCAAACTGAAGGCTGCCGTTGCTGGGGTGCGGGTGGTGCATGTGAGCCGGACCGTTGAGCCCGTGGCGGGGTAAGGGCCGCATGTCGCCGTTGGTGCCCAGGCCCAGAGCACGAGGGGTTGGCTGGAAAGCAGGAGGCATGCTGTAAGGAGTCGGAGAAATGACGGCCTGGTGTGGGACAGCAGCAGGAGCAGGGACAACAGCAGCAGGCGTAGGGGCCGTGTCTAGAGGGAGCATGTCAGAATCCAGGGACTAGAGCGGCGGCATCTCGTCATGATGACTGACAAGGGCTCGACGTACCATTGACAGGTTCGCCAAGAGGCTCAGCAGGAGTAGTAGCTGTGTGACGAGACTCGTGTGAGAAGCGGCGGGCATTCGGGTGCGGTTGGTTATACGAACTCTGGTCAAGCTCCTCGGCGGACTGAGATTCGACGGGCATGGGTTCGGCTTCGGGCTGCTCGACGGCAGGCGTGGATTCGGTAGCAAGGTCGGTCGAGGTCGAGGCGGAGGGCGTCAGCTCGGGCTGGGTAGTCGAGGTAGCTAATGAGCAAGTCAGCACGCATGCTTGCAGAGGGGTCGGCAGTCAAGACAGCGTTAGGTAGGTGGTAGGTTCTCACCAGACTGTTCCTCGTCGATGTTGCTCGCAGCCGTGGACGATGCCTCGGCAGCAGCGTCCTCCTTGGTGTCGAGCACGGTGACGACAGTCTCAGGGGTCGCGGCTTCAGCGTTGTGTTGAATCTTGAGGGAAGAGCCGTTGGACGTGGTGTTGGGCTGGGCGGCCGAGGTCTGCTTGGCGGTGCTGTTGTTGCGGCGGTTGAGGTAGACATAGGGGATGGCGGGCTTCAGCGACAGGCCGGAGAGGGGGCGGGCGGCAGAGGCCTTCTTGCCAGGCTTGCCGGCGCCGCTAGCGGAGGTCATGTTGAGGCGTGGTGGACTGGCGGAGAGAGAGGGAGAGAGAGAGAGAGGCTGGGAAGGCGTGGGAGGACGGCTTGCGAGGTGTTCGGACGTGGCAGCGACAAAACGCGGACACGGCGAGAGCGGGAAGGTGCAAGGTCCGAGGGTCGATGCAGACGACGATAGAGACTCCGGAGCTCGACGAGAGGCGTGACTCTTAGTTGCCTGGCCCGGAGGAGAAGTCGACAAGCATGTTAGAGCATCTGCAAAGCTCCAATGCGTGACGGCTCGAGTGCCAGTGACGATGCTTGGGTGTGGAAGGAGAGGCAGAACAGGGAAAAGGAAGGGGGGGGGGGGGGTGGGTGGTGGAGTGGAGAGGAGTGGAAAGAGGGCGACAGAAGACGATGGATGATGCAGGGTGCGCGCGCGCGCAGAGAGGCGAGGGTGGAGATGATGCTGGGGCCAGGCGACGGGCGCGAGCTGCAGGTGATGTAGGTCCGACGCCAGGACGACTTCGATAGCAGGCAGAACGGCTTCGACAGCAAGCTCAGTGGCGGCCTACGTTGATGCTGGGAATGGAATACGCAGATGGACGATATTCAGAGGTGATGCGGATGAAGCTACTGATGCTGCCAGCGTCTATCTGCCTTTTTCCTGGCTCCAAAAGCCCTGGCAGGCAGCAGAGCTTCTTCTAGGTAAGGTACCAAGGTACCTGCTTGATTTCTACCCAAGGCGCTCCTGCTCCAGTGCGGTGCTCGATATAGGTGCCTACCTTACCTGGGTAGGTGCTGGGATTTTTTTTTTCCCTTCCCAGGGCAGTTGGCGGCGGCCGGAGCTGGGCCAGGGAAAAAAAAAATCGGGGCTGCGTCACAAATTTTATCCCCCCCGCAAAACGATTGAGCAGCACCGCAGGCGACCAGCGCCAGGCCAGGCAGAGGATGGATGGTAGGGTGAGGTGAGATTGGCCCGCCCCATCCCTGCACGGTCGATAATGAGCCGTCCATCTGTGCCTCTATTTCGATTCGGTGAGCGCTGACCGGGTGGGTGCGTCGGTGAATGACAGGCATCATCGGCTTCGCCGTTGGCTTTGTCTGAAATCTGAGACCAACTGGCAGAGGCTCAACTTTTCTGCGTTCCAGTCTGATGACGTCTGATGACTGGCAAAATGAACGACCAAGAGGACGCATCTTGTCTGACAAGTGCCCTCTTGCATGGAGGCGATACGTAAGCAGTAGCAACGGCCGGAATGGACTACAAACCTGTTCTCCAGCAGATGGTATGCCGTCCGAGTTAGAATGCCACGATACTACGTTCCGTACATCCATACTAACGCCAAACGCGTAGATTGAACACAATTCCAGAAGGCAAGAGGAAAGCCGCAAGTACCATCATGTTACACCAAAGCATTGGGAGTCCCTTCAACGGCCATCACCAATCCTCAGCTTGCCAAAGCCAACAACGCCACGCATGCTCCCTGTATATCCGTTGCCGTCTGTCTCTTTACCAGCCTCTCTGCACACATAGTACCCCTCTACTCGCCGTTGCCGAGCACCCTCGCGAGCAGCACATACAGGAACACGACGGCCCCCGCCACGAGCAGCTTGTTCCGATGCAGCCACCCCGTGCCGGCATCCCGCTGCTGCACGACGGCATCGACGACGGCGCGCCCCTGATGCGCGCTGTTGGCGCCGCCGCCGCCGCCGCCGCCCCCGTGAGCGCCGATGCCCAGCTGCGGCGGCCGACAGCTCGCGCCGCCCGCCGCCGTCGGCACGTGGCCCGTGGCCATGTCGACCTTTTGCTCCCTCATCGTGTCCCAGTTCTTGGCGTCGACCTCGGGCCACTCGGCGCGGAACTTGGCCCCGGCGTCGCCTGCCTTGACGTTGCCCTTGCCGGCCGGGTTGGCGCGGGCGTGCGACCCGCCGCCCGTCGAGTTCCACCACCGTGACCGGGCCGTCAGCGCGCGGCGCTCGGCGGCTGTGCTCGAGACGGAGCCCGTCGTCATCTCCTCCGAGGTCATGAACGACAGCAGGCCGATGAGGATGGTCGAGACTTCCCAGGCCGGGTTGAAGGACTTGGGGTGGAAGTCAGAGATGGAGAGGCAGAGGCGGGTCGATGGCTGGAAGCGGCCGGAGGGCGTGTGCATGCGGATGGCCGGCGGGGCGAAGGGGTATGTCGGCGGGAACATGAGGGTACCCCAGTACTGGCCGCCGTGGTAGGGTGTGTCTTCGGGGCCTGTGATGATGTAGTGCCATCTTTGAAGTGGGGGGAGAGACGTTAGCCGGGGCGTTCATAGATTCATAGACGCAAGGGGAAGGTACGAACTCGAGAATGTTGGATTCGGAGGGATGCGCCTCGATGTATGGGGGTGGGTTCTCGGCGATGGTCTTGTATTCGCGAGTCAACTGAGATGACGTTAGCCCAGGAGCCCACGAGAAACAGTCCGGAATCCCGACGTGCCCGCTTCTGCGCTGCCTTGCTGGCCGACATGGTGGGTGTTCTGAGGTTCGCACAGATGGGATGTCGATGACGTGGTCAGATGGCACGTGTCGTGTTGAGCCTAGGCGGTAGGTGTGATGATGGATGCGACGCAAGAAAGGAACGCAGTCTGGGTCTCAAGAGACAGTGACGCCGCGCAATCGCGGTTGATGCAACGATGAAGGATGGTGTGTGTGAGTGTGTGTGTGTGTGTGTGTGTGTTTGTATATGGAAGGTGGATGCGCTGGGGTAGTCGTGAGGTTGGAGTTAGTAGGTAGGAAAGTGGTCACAGGCAAAGGCTGGGCTAGACAGCGCCAGGGTCAGTGGGGGGGGGGGGGCCCGCCACCTTCTGGGCTTCGGGTCTGGCCCTGGGGGCCGACCTCGCATTCCCTAAAAAGTAGTCGGCTGACAGTCCCCGGGCTCGGGGGGCCTGGGGTGGCCTGTCCAAAAATTTTGCTTGCCATTGCGCTCCAGGCTACTCAAGCTTGTTACTTTTTTTTTTTTT
>NW_009276931.1:149184-150540 GCF_000150675.1 Verticillium dahliae VdLs.17
ATCCACCAGCCTCACGTCACATAATAGTGGGTCCGGGCGTAGGTCGAATCGAAACCTCCTGGGACCCTCCTGACGACCCATCACCAGATGCGAGCTGCCTTACCTACCTTACCTAGGTAGCCCAAGGAAGCTATCCTCATCCGACCTGACAGACTCAATGGCTGCTAAAACAAGTGTGGGCGAGGGTGCCGTACGTCCTGTCTCTGTCTCTTCTCCCAACTTCATCGTCGACTAACCATACAAGACCCCCGACCCCATTCAGAAACTCAATGCCGATGCCGAAAGCTTGCGGCGTGAAGCTGAATCCTCCCTCGAATATGCGGCCAAGCTTGAGGAAGAGAACCAGCGGCGCCAGACCCAGATTGTAGGTCGATTCCATCTTTTGTAGATGGACTCTTCTAACAGCAGAAGCTTCTCGAGCAGCAGTCGACGCCCATGACCGTCCACAACCTCACCGTCCACGGCGCACCCAACACGCGCCGCGCGTTCCTCGACCCCATCCTCTCCCCCATCGTCGCACCCTCAGCCAACGCTGCCACGACGCTCGGTGACATCTCCTACCGCCTGCAGACGGCATCCTCCAAGCTTGACCGGCTCGGCATCTTCCAGCCCGCCCCCAAGATCTTCCTCAACTCAGCCGACCAGACGAACCCCTCGTCCACACCGACAGACGTGGACATTGATATCCTGCTCGCCGAGTTGCCCCGCTACAAATTTAATGCCGGAACCGACGTCGGCAACTCGGAAGGATCAGCCTTCACGTCGCTGTTGTGGCGCAACATATTCGGTGGCGCCGAGCAGCTCTCCCTCAACGCGAGCACCGGCACGCGAACACGCTCCGCCTACACAGCCGAGCTATCCGCCCCCGTGGCCTCCGACCCCGATTGCCGCGTCGCCCTCGAGATTCTCTCGTCCGCCGCCGACAAGCCATGGGCCTCGCACGAGGAGGTCCTCCGCGGCGGCTCCCTCCGCTACCAGTGGCTCTCGCCGAACCGCGACATGCACTCGATCGAGTACACGGCCCTCTGGCGGCAGCTCACGTCGCTGGGCCCCGGCGCGAGCCCGACGGTCCGTGCCGACGCCGGCGACTCGCTCAAGTCGTCCCTGCGCCACATCTTCCGCCGCGACACGCGCAACAACCCGCAGCTGCCGCAGCGCGGCTACCACGTGCGCACGACGAGCGAACTCGCCGGCGTCGGCCCCCTCGGCGGCGACGTCGCCTTCTCCAAATCCGAGCTCGAGCTCGGCGGCGCCGTGCCCCTGAGCCAGCGCGCCCCCGCGTCTCCCTCGCGCCGGCCTCCGGCCTCGCGCCCTCTTGCCCCCTGCCGCTGGCTTCGCTTCGACCGCCGCATCGCG
>NW_009276931.1:150640-160478 GCF_000150675.1 Verticillium dahliae VdLs.17
GGCCTGAACGCAGGTGGCTGCATAATGATGCGGCTGGGAAATGCCAGTCTGACCGACAGCAGTGTTTGCGGACAGGCAGAATAATTGAGTATCTCCACCCATCGGCAAGCCATAGGACAAGCAGATAGGTCCATCGGTGGGCTGAGTCCATCCGTTGCGGCCCGGCAAGGACCTTTGCCCCAGGGATCCAGGCTCAACAGCGCAACCGCAGTCAGCGGCGGACCTCTTTGCCGCCGGCGCGACCTCCTGTTCCCCCTCCCCTACCGCGGTCCCGACTCGGCCCTGCGCATGCAGCTCTTCGCCAACGCCGGCCGCCTCGTCGCCCTGAAGCCTTCAGCTGCTGCTGGCGGCGACAAGCAGGGCCGTCAGGGGGAGGGGCAGGGCCAATCCGCCGACATGACGCCCGCCTCCGTCGCGCGCGGCCTCGCCCACGCCGTCGGCGACCTCGTCAGCGGCCCGCCGAGCGTCGCCGCCGGCGTGGGCCTCGTGTACGCGCACCCCGTCGCGCGCTTCGAGCTCAACTTTAGCCTGCCGCTCGTCGTGCGGCGCGGCGAGGTCGGCACCAAGGGCGTGCAGGTCGGTGTCGGGATCAACTTTTTGTAGCGGGACTGGGGAGGGTTTGTAGAAGCACGGGTGTATGATAGGGATGTAGAGAGGTAGAGACTTATACCACGCCGAGTTTTGTGTACTTGGTTTCATGGATTGAGAGCTGTGGTGTGCCAACAGGGGATGTTCAGAAAGTGACCCGGCCGTAATCGGTTGGAAGCATCCGGACCACCTTGAACTACAGGACAACATGGACGGAGGTTGTCGCCAGTTGCATCTGTATCATCTGACAACATATAATCTCATCATCCTTCAACAAGGCAGCAGTCCTAGCATGTGGCATTACAGTATTTCCAGTACACAGCCTCCCATCAATGTTCAGGCACTTCGCGACTGTCAAAAGGTCAAAGACTGTATTCAGCTACAAACATCCCACCACAAGCCCGTGAAAATGAAAAAGGCCACAGCCAGTATATCGTGACAGTGCGGCAGCAACAACGCCAGCCCTATATCCAGCAGCCAGACCATCCGGGCCCGGCTGGCAATGACAAGAAAAGGAGCCCCGTCCTGGTTTTTCGAACGGCAAGCAAAACTCATCTTTCCATCCGCGTCATCGATGGAGTACCGAACCATCCTGGTCCCTGCAAGCCCAGACCCATGTCGAACGCCGGCGAGCATCTCGCGGGCGAAGAGCAGATTCGAGAAGAACTTAGTCCCAGAAGCTCATCCAGTACCACGAGCTCAGTCCGCTCGCCAGGATGATAAAAGTGACGATACCGGCGCCCGCCCTGTCCGCTGTCGTGATCGGCTCCGGGTCCTGGAACGGGTTGCTGTCCCTGCCGGCGTTGCTGTCTCCCCTCGAGGTGCCGCCGGTGTCGTTGGTCGTGGGCGAGTTCGCGCCTGCGATGAGAAGCGAGGAAACGGCGGCCAGGACGTTCATCTGCTCGCCTGCACCAGTCGTCTTGTCGACAGCGGGGTCGATAAACTCGCCCCTGTCCCAGTAGAAGCCGCACACGCGGCCCGAGGCGCCACCGGTGCACTGCCTTATAGCAGCCTGCGTCGAGTTTTGCAGCACGGGCAGAATCTTCGAAGCTGTCGAGGGAACAAGCTGCGTGACAACAGCGAGCCAGCGGTGCATGTATCCCTTGAAGGTCAACATGTCAGCACTGCAGCGGCCAGGGTCCCTCTCACAAGGAACCTCATAAGCGACACCTCTCGGGAAGAAATCGGTAAGGCAACGGTCCAGCAGCTTCTCAACGCGGTCGAGCCACTTGGCGTCCTCGGTATAGTTGTACATGAACGCGGCGCCTTGCATCAGAACGGCAATGTTGTAGGAGAAGGTGGCCTTGTTGATGTCGGTGCAGTTGTGCTCAATGTGGCCACCGTCGTAGACACGCCAGTTCTCGTGGTCGATGTAGTTCACCCCCCAGAGCCAGTCCCACGTCTCTTCGGCGGCCTGGGTGTAGGTATCGTTGCGGGTGTAGCGCGCGAGGCGAGCACCAATGTTGAAGAAGCAACCGTTGGCAATGGTGTTCTTGTAGTTGTATCCGGCGTTGGTGGAGACGGCCTGCCATCGGAGACCTCCGTTGCAGTGGTCGTCGAATCGGTCATTCTGCGTCGACCACACGGCCTGGGCGAGGGCCAGCCACTGGGGTTGATCCTCGGGGGGGTCGGGGAACTTATTCTCGGCGGCTAGCATGGCCGTCATGCCCCAGAAGCCCTGATCGTCGTTTCCGAGCGAGGCCGTGTGGTTGAGGGGCATGTAGTCGCGGTTGTCGCCGACCTGGTGCACCATGCCCTCGCGGACGACGTCGTTGTAGCTCGTGTCGCCGGTCAAGTGCCAGTAGTCGACATATGTGCCCATCATGGCACCGCCCTGCCACCAATAGTAATCGCCCTTTCCGTCGGCTGGGGGTCCTGGCAGAATACCGGGGATCATGCCGGTCTTGTTGCCTTCATAAAACAGCATCATGTCGTACGCGAGTGTGCGTGCTGTTTCACGGATTGCATCTGTACGGGTCAGCAAGAGGAGCTCGGGGAGTAGAACAGCGCGTCTACACACCATCCGAATCTATGGAGTAGCCCTGCGCCAGAGCGGACGGCAGAGCGCTGAGGGCCAATAGCGCCGCTGGGGCGACGGTCTGGAGAGAGTTGAACATGGTGTGAAGGGGAATGAGAGCAGTCGAGTGAAAGCAGTCGAGTGGGTGCGCAGGCCGCAGCGGCCGTGGGCGAAGGAGGACCGATCAAGGAGAAAATGCGAATAATACAATGACGTCGTCTCTAGGTCGTTCAGTCGTCGAGGAAATGCAGATTCAATCGGGAAAAAGCCGTCAGGGGTGAATGAGTCCGAGTCGCTGTTGGCGCTGAACTCAAGGTGCGTTTTGTCACAAAAACAAGGCCCTCGTCGTGTTGGTGAGTCGCAAGGGTGTCGAGGGAGGAGAGGAGGAAGAAGAGGAAGCGAACGGCAGTTGCAGCGTCTGGCTCTGAGCAGAGCGACGACAGACAACGGAGAGCTTGGGGTGTTGAAGGTAGGTTGTGCTGAGGTTGCTTCAACGTGGATGCACCGGGGAAGGAGAGTTGTAGGAAAGCGGGAAGAGGCACAGGAGCGATGGAATAAGATGGGGCGGGCCCCTTTTGCTAAGGTAGTGGCGGCGTGAGTGGTAGCTGCTCTGAGGTGTGTACTTGGGTAAGGGGAGGCGGGGGCATGAGCGACACGGGCTGCACCTTCAGGCAGACAAATAAAGCCTGATTCAGGGGAAAGAGGGAGCGACACGGACAAGGAAGGGGCAGCAGAAAAGGGCACCCCAAAGGCAAGAGACAGGAAAGAGCCAGGCAAGAGACAGGGAGATGACGCGGTGGGAAATGCCCAGCACCACGTAAAAGGCATGGTAGAGCCTTGGCATCCCTTGGCGTCTGGGCGTCGGGGCTGTGCAGCATTCTATTCGCCAGGACCGCCCATCACGTGGAGCTGCCGGCGTCAAACAGCAGCAAGACCACTTCGATTGACGATCCACGGCATGGAGGGAGAAGCGGTGGTGCGCAGTGCTTCTGCGGACGTTTGTCGCAGCAGACGTCGTCGAAAGAAGGGTGCGAATACCTCAGGGTCGGAACGATGAAATCCCAGCTTCCCCCACGACGACCCAGATGCGACCCCTCCCCCCCCTGGCACTAGCCCCTCACTGGCCGATACCCTAAGGTACTCGGTACATTCCAGGGGCCCCTCCCGCCAGCCTTCGTCCACGAGACAACGACAAACATGAGCATTCTACAACGTCATCTTTTCTCTCGCGCCGTCGTTTCCATGCATCCTCAGCACAGCGGTCAGGCTGCAAGTGGGAGACCACCTTGGAGCTCTGATCCCGAAATGATTGCTCTCGCGGCCCGCCCGCCGAGCCCGCTCCAGCGCTGCGCCCCCAAGACATGACAAGAGACCTCGAACAAGCCCAAGTCGCCAGGCCCAACGTCATTCACGAACTCTCAATCTCGGCTGTCGAAGGCGATGCTCTTCTCAATTCGGCCATCCGCCACACCGAGTCCAGCTCCAATACCTTGCTTGTTCCCAACTGGGGCGGAGAGGGAACGTCAAAGTAAACAAGAGACAGCAAGCAAAGCCACAAGGCCCGACCGCAGTCTCAACGACACGGTAGCGGTGACCACAAACAATTAACCTTAACGATTAAACTCACGCACTCCAATGCGCGCTATCCCCGAAGGGGGCGCGATCACAGTGTGGCGTCTGACTGGGTTCGTATTCAAGTTGCGGGTGGGAAGGTCGGATCTACCACGCCTGAGCCACCCCGTTGCACACAGTTCGAAGCCGCACACGCTCGCACCCTCGTAATCGATCCCTCGCGTTCCCAGTCCCTGCATGTCCACCATCGACAGGTCGAGACCCTTTCGCTACTGTCCAATCATCGCAATGACAACGCCCCACCGCGATCTGGAGGAACGGAGCCGCCCCGTGGCCGCTACGAACAGTTCATCTCAAAAAGGGGGGCCGTGAACTCCTGCGCATTCTCCGTCGGCTGCTCCGCCTCGAATACGAAAAAGCGAGCAAGCCGAAGGGGCACGCGGCATTCATAACAAAATGTGCTCTCAGACACCAAGACAGACAGCAAGTTATGGAAAGATTTCATTTTGACTGGCATCTATTACTCGTGTCAAATCCACTGCCTGCAAAAGTTGCAGGACTATGCAAGTCTACGCCCTCTCCTGGCAACCCAGACGCCGTCATGCCCTTCAACCCAGTCAATATAGACGACCGGTGAAGCTGGACATGATGAATAAAAGAAAACACAGTATGGACAGGATATATGTTGGGGAGACTACAAAACACATTCATGACGTGCCAAGGGGCTGTCTATGCCCGCGTGGCTTTTCTGTCTTTTTCTGTCCTCATCGGGACCAGCTTACTCCTGCTTCTTCTTGCCGAAGAGGCCACCCTTCTTGGGCACACGCGCCAGCCAGTACAGACCCAGCGCCGCGAAGACGTTGAAGATGATGAACGCCCAGCCGATGCCAAAGTTTCTCCAGCGGTCGGCGTAGTCAATGTTGAGCGAGTTCAGGAAGGTGTTTGTCTTGTCCATGGTGCACATCTGGCACTCGCTGGTCGAGTTGATGGTGGCGTCGGTGAGGTAACCACCAAACTGCTCCATCCAGGGGCCAAGGTAATCGGAGCAGGATTCGCCAGACGGTGGCACAATGCTGAGGAGCTCGTTGTCGGCGCAGACAACGTTCGTATTGGCAACCGCAACCGACAGCATACCTGCGACAATGTACGTGAACGGTGACACCCGATACATGAAGATCCAGAAGCCAGGGAGCGTATCGGGGTTGGCGAGGACACCACAGAAGATGAGGCAGAGCATGAAGAGGACGTTGGCAATGTTGGCACCAGCCTCGGCCGTCTCGAAACCGGCAATGATAAAGTCGGTGAAGGTGGAGGTGAACAGGAGGAAGATGAGCAGGAAAAGGAACATCAGGACGCCACGCTCGGTGGTCTGATCAGCGGCAATGGCGTTGTTCTGAAGGCCGACAGGGTAGTACCAGCAGACGTACATGAGCACAGCCATGAGGGAGTTCCAGGGGAGTTCCACAATGATCTGCGACAGCATGAAGATCTTCCAGCCATATACTTTAGAAGGTCGCTCGCGAACCTCATAGAGGGACCGTTGAATAACAAAGTAGGGCATAGTCTGCTGCACGAGCTGACCAAAGACGGTGAGAATGTTGAAAATGGCAAACATCTGGTTCTGAAGACCTTGCATCGAGTTAGGGGCATCGAAGAAGACGAATCCGATAAAGAGAGCGACGAGGATGCAGAGGGCGGCCTTAGAATAGATGTAGGATGGGGTGCGCCAGTACTGCTGGAACACACGGTGGGTGACCTCGTAGAGCTGGGTTCCGAAGCTGGCAGCAAATTCGCGGTACGAGGCAGTGTCCTCCTTCGAGGACGACGGGTCCTGAGGGGCACGCTCATCCTTGAGACGCTGAAGCTCGGCCTGCGTAGTGGCGTACTCGGGGCTCTGGCGCCAGGCTTCGAACCAATCGACCTCAGTGTGAGAGCCGGGGGCGGCACCGATAACCTCAAGCATCCACTCGGCGGGGTTGGCCTCGGCGGGACAGGTGGTACCGCTGATGCGCTCGAAGTAGGCAATCATGTGGCGCGAGTTCTCGCCAATATCGCCAAAGTACACGGTGCGGCCACCCTTGGCAAGGAAGAGAAGACGGTCGAAGCGCTGGAACAGCATGGCAGAAGGCTGGTGGATGGTGCAGAGAATGGCCTGGCCCGACTTGGTGAGCTTCTCGAGAAGGTCGAGGATAGCCCACGAGGTTTGCGAATCAAGACCCCGAGGTAGGCTCGTCAACGAACAGCAGCAGGGGGGGCTTAGCGGCCAGCTCGACACCGATGGTGAGACGCTTACGCTGCTCAACGTTGAGACCTTCACCGGGAACACCGACAATGGCTTCGGCGTACTCCTCCATATCAAGCAGTTTAATAACCTCATCAACGTAGGCGAGCTTCTCGGCCTTGGGGACGTGGGCGGGTTGACGGAGGAGAGCGGAGAAGTTGAGTGCCTCGCGGACCGTGGTAGTCTCAAGGTGAAGATCCTGCTGTTGGACGTAGCCAGTCTTGCGCTGGAAGGATGTATCACGCTGGTAGCCGTCGACAAGCATCTCGCCGGTAATGACACCCATAGAGGTACGGTCGGCCAAACAATCGAGCAGAGTGGTCTTGCCAGCACCAGAGACACCCATCAGAGCCGTCAGAGTGCCAGGCTTGACCCAACCATCCACGTTATCCAGGATACGGCGCGTCTCCTTCTTAATCTTGACCTCGTAGCAGACGTTGTTCCAGTGGAAGATGGAGGTCTGCCTCTGAATGAAGCCGGCGTCCTGGCCCTTCTCGGCAACGCGAGCGCGCTCAGCAGTGGTGACGGGACCGACGCGGACCATGTCCTCGGGGTCATCCTGGGCATGCTTCTCGTTGAAGGCAGAAGGCTTGTATCCACGACGGAACACGAGAACCTCACCCTTGGACTTCTTCTCAGACACAAACTCGGCGGCCACCATGTAGACGACGAGGAAGCCGAGCATGAAGGCGATGAGAATGCCAAAGTTGCGCCAGCGGTTGGCCCACTCGTATCCGAAAGACAGCGAGGCGTACGCGTCGCCGTTGACAAAGTCATTGCCGGGAATGGATCCGACGGCAGTGCAGACACGGTTGTCGTTGCTGACACTCTCGTAGCCGGCGGCAGGGTCGGTGGAGGGAACGTAGTTGGTGCAGATGAAGTTGCGGTTGTGGAACTCATTCACGACGAGAGCCTCAAAGGCGTAAGCCAAGGGGTCGACATAGTTGAGCCAGCGGCACCAATCCAGCATGTAGGGCGTGGGAATGACGAAACCGGTGAAGATGACGAGGATGAGAATCAGGATGGCGGCGGGGACCATGGCTTGCGAGAGAGTGCGCGACGAGGAGGCGATCGTGCGGAAAATCATAGACATGGCCAGGACCGTGAAGAACGAGATGAGCAGGAAGAAGAAGAAGGCACCCGCCTCGCGCCGCAGATTCGTAATAAAGTAGAGCGTGATATTGAAGACGAGACAGTTGAGCAGTTTGTACGGCATGTCGACAAGCATGGACGCAACGGCTTCGGCAGAGGGATGGTATAGAGCGTATCGACTGTGCTTTTCAACAATGGGACGTTGGGCGTACAGGGTCAGAATCTACATCGCTCATTAGCATTCCATCTCTAGGGCGTACGGTGCTTGGGGCAACTTACTTCGAGAGCACTGGCGAAAGCGTTCATGAGCAGGGCGAAGAAGAGAAGGGCACCGCGCTGGAAGAAGCTTGCGGAGGTGTCCTGGAGGTTGTAGAAGACGGAGCCGATGATGAGGGCCATGACAGTGTTGCCAATCAGCGAACCCACGGTGATGGAAGGGTCGCCGATGAGGCGCTGCCAGCCACGCCACAGGCACAGCTGCACCTGCTGCATGAAAGAGAGGGTGAAGGGGCTCTTGACACGCTGACCCTTGGCCTGCTGGGCGTGCTTGTGGGCACGGAAAGCCTCGGCGTCGGGGCCGTTGAGAGGGTGCTGCGTCTTGTACTCCTCAATCTCGGCCTGAAGGGCCTTGTAGTTGGGGCTGTTCCTCCAGGCGGTGGCAAAGTCGTCGGGCGTGCGAGGGGTGCGGCCCTCGAACCCGTCACGCACGATACGCTCCTGAGGACTGGTCATGGAGGTGAGGAAATCAGGCGTCGTGGCGCGAGGCGGGCAGTAGAAGCCAAGGTCGACGAAGTACTGGCGGGCCTCATCGGCACGTCCGAAGAAGATCTGGCGACCCTCGTACAGAACGGTGGCCTTGTCGAACAGGTCGTAGGCACTGCCAGGGGCCTGGTAGATGGAAACGCAAGCTGTGGTGTTGAACAGCTCCGTCTCGAGGCGAAGGGTCTTGCAGAACTCGACGGCGTTGGCAGAGTCGAGACCACGGGTCGAGTTGTCCCAGCACTGGAGAGGGGCACCAGACAGCGCGGCCTCGGCAATGGTGACACGCTTGCGCTCACCACCAGAGACACCACGAATGTACTCGTTGCCGACGCGGGTATTGACGGTGTGCGAAATGCCGAACATGGCCATGACGACATCCCTGAGATGCGAGGAGAAGTCGTTCTTGTTGAGGCCCTCGGGCAGGTGGCGGGGCTGACGAGCGCGAGCGGCGAAGGTGAGCGTGTCACCAACGCTGAGCTGGGGGAAGTGAACATCGACCTCGGCAGTGTAGATGGCCTCGCCGCGGTGGTTCGTGTGCATCTCCTTGGCGGTGACGCCCTGGTAGTTGAAGTAGGAGCTTTGATCCGAGTGCAGACCGTTCATCTCGCCAGCAATCGTCTTGAGGAAGGTGGAGCAGCCAGAACCAGGGGGGCCGAGGACGACGAGCATCTCGCCGTTGCGAACAATGCCGTCGAAGCTACGCAGAATGTCGATGCGCCTCTGGCCGCCACCGACGAGAGAGCGGGCCATGCCGGCGAGAGAGAGCCAGATGTTGGCGACATCCTTCTGGTAGTCGGTGGCCTGGCCGAAACCGTAGACGTTGAGGTGCTGGAAAGCGACACCTGCCTTGCGGAAACCCTGGCCGTTGGCATTGACCATTTCGACGACGGCCTTGGCCCAGCTGCGAGCGCTGAAGTTGGCCGAGGCAGGGTTCAGGAACGAGTCCTCCTGCTGGGCGGCGAGGAAGGGGTTGGTGCCGGCGGGGAGCTTGTGAGATGTGTGGGAGTACTTGCGCGCCAGGGATTGGACGATGGAAGAGCGGCGCTCCATCTCGGAATCGTCGTCGATGGGCTCCTCAGCCTCGACGGCGTCGCCGTTGACGGGGCTCGACTTTTCGCGACGCGTCGTGTCGCTGTGGGCGACCTCGGTCAGCGAGGTAGCGCGCGTGGCGGTGGTGTCGTGAACATCCTGCTCGAGCTCGGCGTGGCCTGGGCGGTCGGTGACAGGCACGCCGGTGCCCTGGGCGGTACCGTCATAATTCGTAGGGATACCGTTGATCCCCGGGACGGACATGGTGGGCGAATTCGGTTGCGACAAGTCGCTCGCCACGGATGCCGTTGGGGTGGTGTTTCGGTTGGTGTTATCTTCACCTTCTTTCCCTCTGTACCGTTGCTTCTGTCCAGCGATACTTGTGATGTGTGGATATTAAGAGTATTATTATAGTGGGGTTGGGAAGGGGGGAGAAGAAGGGAGGGGGGAAGGAGCGTCGTGAAGAAGGGAAGAGGGGTGAAGAGGAAGCTGGTAAG
>NW_009276931.1:160650-179828 GCF_000150675.1 Verticillium dahliae VdLs.17
TTCAGTTCCCACAGAAGGGAAGCCAGGGCGCTAGGGCGAACTTGCTGTGCTGATAACAAGGCTTGTAAGAAGGCAAGGTAACACAAGACAAGTCCGCAGGCAGATGTGATTCAAAAGTGGAACATCAAAGTCCGCAACGACAAGACAGCGTCGCCGGGTGCGAATGCTATGGGCCTTCTCGAGATCTGACTGCGCTCTTCTCTGGAAGATGGATCTCTGGGAGATGGAGGACGGGGATGGCGTGCGCACCCCCTGTCGACGACCTTGCCAAGCTTGCTCACTGTTACCGCCCCCGGCCGAAGTGTCCCGACCCACCAACTCAAACCCACCAACCCACCTCAGACCTTGCGCTTTTCCGTGCAAGATCCAAGCAATCGAGCATCGTTGTCTTGCCTCCTGAATCAGTTGTCGAACAAACGAGGCTCTGACAGCTGGGCTCGATGGTACGGGTGACGGCAGGCCGCGCGAGGTATGCACATAGGAGATGGATCACAACAACCTACTCATTCCAGCTGGTATCATACCCTGGCCGTGTCTGTTTGTCTGTCTCTCTCCCTCTTCGCATTTCGTGCCTGGCCTAGGTAAGCTGACCTGGCTGGCTCGCTGGCTCGCTGGCCGCGAACCCCAGGTCGAAAATTCGGGGCCGCGCGCCGTCATGATCAATCATGATGAGCGCCTCTCGCATGGTCGCTCGACCAGTGGAGAGACGAGGCCCTGGGACGTGTGAGATGAGATTCCTCATCTGCCCGCAGATTCGCTCAGATTGTGCTGACCCTCAGAGCCATCGGTGTCTTCTATTGTCCCGAGCACAGCAGTGGTCGTCCAATGAGCGAGCCTCGGCACGGTGGGTCCCGGGATCGCCTCCGCAAACCTGGGATGCGGATGAAATGGCTCCCGCTGGTGGGTTAGGGGGGTGTGCGTGCTGTGAAGGGCCTCCCTGGGCACGTTGAAACCACCTACCTCGACATGGAGAGTGTTGCGGCTGTTTGTTTTGGGTCAGGGACGGGACAAGGGAAACAAGAGCAGCGCGAGAGAGAGGAGAGAAGCGCTGGAGGCTCTTATCAAGGTTGCTGTTTCGTTGGTCGAAAACATGCTCGGCTCGTCTCACGCAGCTGTCGTCCGACTGCACCTGTCAAGCGCCACGCGAGCAACAATGAGCAAGTTGAGCATATTGAGCATGTTGAGCATCTTAAGCATGTTGGGCGTGTATCGACAGGGCAGGTAGGTATCAACAGGACCATGCAGCGAACGAACCGATGGAAGGGGGAAGGGGTGGGCACCTCACTGCAGGCGCCGTAAATATGGCCACCCAATGGATCGCTAGGCTGACAGGTAGGTACCTACCAGCCTATATCTAGGTGGTAGGTACTATGTGCCTAGGTGGTAAAAGCGAGCAAATTGTCGAGAGCCGCAAGCGAGGTTGTCCCCCGTCAAGTGGGGCCACTGCCATGCGGTGCGCGCAGGCTCTAGGCTCTAGGCCCTGGGACTTTGGAGCTGCTGGCGCTGGTGCTGGCACTGTAGCACCTAACGAGTCCTGGTGCCGACGGCCTCAGTGGTCTTGTACCTCGCTCGTCTCCACTCTCTTCTCGGGGTCTTCGATCGACCCGAACCCGGTATCAAGCCCGACTCTCGTACAAACCAAGTCGCTGGCGATGCTTGGTGCCATCTGATGATGGCATGCCGCCTGCGCACCATCTTTCGGGATCGCGACAATCTGCCTTTTTTCGCCCCTCCGCCCCCCCTCCCCTTGAACCCACCGTCCGCCGCACATGGCTCGCTCATCACCCACACACCCACCAACCCACCGCAACCCACCAAGAAGCAGAAAACCCACCAGACAGACACAAGCGCCTGTCCCTGCGGCCTGCGGAACGCGAATTGTTCGCCGACGGATCCATGCCTGGGGCGGGCCAAGACTCCGACCAACAACAAATTTTCTGGACATTGGCGATGATCCTCCACGTGTAAGCTTATCAACATGCCATCTTCTCCGCCGCCGCACGGGTTCTTGCAGAGGCCCGAAAACCACTTAAACTCCGGCTCGCTCGAACGCGGGTCCGTGGAGGGCGGGAGGGACAACTTAGTACCTACACTTCGTAGGCTCACAAGCCGGGAGGCGGCTGAGACCGTTACCAAAGAAGCAACGGCCTGGATTGGCGACGACATGCCCACGCCTCCTCTCTCTCAGCCAACTTCATCTTCGTTTCTTGTTTAACGATTGTTTTCCTTTTGGGGAATTTTTTTGGAGAAAAAAAAAATCGTTGCGGGATCGTCTTGGTTCGAGTCAAGCTCGGCGTGCCACTGCCAGCACGCTGACGAGAGATAAATGCTGACCATGCTCACACGTCCCTTGCGCTCGTACTCGTGCTCGTGCCCGTCACCATTGGACTCGCTACAGAGGCAATACTGTGCTCTGCCCCGCCCTCCTTCGCTTCGCGGAAGGCTTCGGGGGTCCCGAATTTTGTCCGGCGCGCGGCAGGGACCTCCTTCTGCGTGACCCCTTCCTGTGCTTCCCACCTCTAATAAGGCTGACGCTGGCGTGGCCACTAGGAACCCGCGTATTCGGGTCCTGTAGTCCTGCGTGTGCGAGGGCCTGCCGCCGAAACTTCCCAGCGCCTGAACGCTCTTTCCGTGCATGTCGGGGTACCTAGGAAGGTAGCCGAGTCGGAAAAATGTGACGAGGCCTGGCTGTTCTGGCAGAATACAACAGGCAAACAAAAAGGGGGGGGAACATGCGTCCGGCTATCCGTTCTCCCGATCACAAAGTCCCCTTCGAAGCCCCAACGTACGACACGGCATTCCTGCTCCCCGAAGTCTGGTCTCTGCACGGTGGACGTTTAGATTGCCGAGCTCGTCATGGACAGGCCGCAGTGCGCCAGGATTTACAAAGTCGTCCGAGACGCTGCTGACTTGCCTGCTGCAGTTTTTGTTGACGAACTTGACTGGGTACGTGTGTGTACAAGTATGCAGTGCTTCGAAATTGTGGGGGCCTCACGTTGCGAAAGCGATTGCGAAGAGATCGACATTTGGTGTCGCAACGAGTCGAGCTCATCGACGGAATTATACCCAGGTGGCAACAGATGGCATTTGTATTGCAACGTCTGGAGACGGCCGTGTTGGAGAAGGCTCCGAAAGACATCTAGCGATTGAATGTCTCCTATTTGTTCGTTTCAACTGTGCCATATCTGATGGACTGCGACTCGCACTTCCATTTCTTCATTTTAATTTGTACGACTGCCCAAGGTAGGCTGAAGTTTCTCTACTTCGTAAGCCAGTATAATGAGCACCACGATACGAATCACATAAGACCTCAAGCAAACAGGAAAAGAATTAGAAAACAGCAGGATCGTCAGACTGAAATTTCAATCTTTTTCGTCGAGATATATGGTCATCTCATTCCAATGACGGCAGCACAATTTTGCAGCGGAAATTCATGTCACACCTACTCCAATTTTCAAACCTGGATTGGTGTTTGGGATGCATTGTGCATTTTTTTCCAGTACCTCATCAACTCTTGCCTTCATTTCCGGTGCCTGATGCTGAGGCGCGAGCAGCAGGTAAAACTAGGTAACAGAATCAAACTGAAGTCGATCACATGTCAGGGGCTGACTTCAGACTTGCACCTGCGTCGCCCTGTCGAAATCGGACGCGGAGACGACACGAACTCCGTGTCCAAGGAAATAGCCATCAGATCGGTACCCTGTTTTCCTGCTTGGGGAACACAGGCCCATATGCCTAAGAGGCGAACGAAGAAGTACCTGTTGACGTTCTGATCTCATGATGCTGAAACCCATGCCTACATGTTTGGCGCGGATGCGTGTTCGGTTAAGGTGCATGCGTAATGAACCTTGGAACGCCCTGGAAGAAGCAATGACCCATTCTGACCAGACATGTATTGTGCTCAGTTCCCGGACTCATCTTGCGGCCCGGACCGAGCTCAACAAACTGCGCCAGCCCGACTTTGGCAGCGCTACAGTCCTTTGGGGGTCATTTGAAAACGACACAACAGCCATGCTCACAGTTGAACGCTGGCTCGTAACGGCCTCTGGTCAATGCCTGTATACCTTACAACAGGGGATTCTCCATTGCACGGGCTGCAAGAAGGAGCTGGACTATTCCATCCGGGACGTTTCCATGCCGCTGACTCATACGGCTGCGTCGTCCGACGTTGGAGGTTACGTATTGCGTGTTCAGTTGTGAGCACTACCTTGAATGGAGCATGTTCAATCACGTATCGGGTGCCACGCGAACACCACAATTGACATGTCCTGCATCCCCTTCTCGCAAATCCTCACTGAGATATCATAAGCGGTCGTGTAGCTCTGAGCTGCACAGCCAACGTGCGCACCTGCCACATCCATACCCCAGGCGGACCCTTGGCCGATCAAGGGGGCTTATGTCACCCTCAATGTCTGGTTGTCGTGACTCGACAGCGCATGTTAGTATCGCGCGAGATATGTTGCTGGCCCCTTAATTCTGTCTGTTTGACTCTGGTGTAGTAAACATGGAAGGTCGCGCCGAGTCTGCGGGTACTGCGTCGAGGCAGAAAGAACCGAGACATGCGCAGTACGGCCGGGAGTGTTTAGTATTATGAACATGGGGGGTTGGACTAGGAATTCTCGTCCGTGGACTGGAATGTCGACGGGTGCTTGAATTGTGGGCACCACAGGCTGCTGGTCTTATCTAGGGAATCCCTTTCGCATGAGGTCTTGAAACTAACATAGGTTTCGGGATGGAAGTCCCTGGTCGAGTGTAAGGCAGGGATACGTTGAGTCGCAGCGTGGTGTATATTAACACAAACAGTATGCGAGGTCAAGAAAGAAAGGATAAACAAAAGAGAAATATGCCGTTCTCTCATGAGTATTCTCTAGCTTGCGTTCGGGCCGACCTGTTGGTACACATTAAAGAATACCAGGGCGCTCATGAGTCTGATGAATTGAACAAAAAAAACGATCCCACCTTCTTTTGACGCGCGTGCTCGCTGCTCGGTATAAAATGCCCTCTCCTGGCCGCCTTATTGGAGTGATCGCACAGCCTGCGCTGAGCTGCTTCCAGACGGTTGATCTCTACTGGTGGACGGACATGTGTGGCACCATGAACGACAACCCGGCATCGAATTACCACTTTGATACATCAACCAGCCTCACAGTGAATGCACCCGTACAAGTGTAAAATTGATGCCTTACCGTCAGTGCAGATATTCAAACATCAAAATGAATCGTGTGTGGTGGTGTCAGGAGGAGCAGAACCATGGCACAGGGGGCGGATTAAGGGCTTGGGACTACGGGAACGCGTATATAAGGGCTGCAGAGGGCCAGAATTCAGATGTCTTCTATCCCTTCCTAGTATCTATTGTCTGCGGGCCAAGTGCGGAAGACCTCTTCACTTTGCTCAATCCCACGTTCGGCCGGTGAATGGAGGCACGGCCATGCTACTGCAAGTCGTCCAGCCCCTCTTGCTCGACAGCCAGCCCCCCTGATGTCGTGCCGTAGCACTTGGCACTTCCCGATGATGCCCTGATATCCTGCTGAAGACAGTCTCTTCTATGCCAGGCCCAACTACCCTGGAGGAATCCAATGATGAAGAGCGTCCTGGTCGCGTCAGTCAGACAATTGCAGAGGGAAGAGCATGGAAAACCGTACCAAAGGGCTCCAAATCCACACAGAACGTCAACAAACCCATTGAACGCAGAAGAGGGCTCCTTGTCTCCTGCCAGACCAACCGAGGCGGCTAGGACGATGACGCCACAGAATGTCGCGAAGAGTGATCCGGCTGCCTGGACGCTCAAGTGAAACGTGATGCTGAGGCACCCAACAAGATGCATAAGGAGCGTCGATATCGAGAGGCTGAAGAAGATCAGGAGCGGCAGGAGACAGAATTCGAGCAGTCTACTACTGTCAGCTACACCGCGTAAGCCCTGTAAGATGGCCGAGCATCACCTGTTCCAACTCTCAAATCCGTCGTCGTCAGTCTCTTCCACGGCGCTGCAGCCTACCAGACCAATTTCCCCGAGTATGACGAAGGACTGTGCCAGTAGAACGGCAGAATACAGTTCGCCTTTCAGATAAGATCCGGCATCGTCTTCGTGGCTGTGGCTGCTACCAGAGCCCGCTGAGTTGCTGCGGCCATGGCGAGATGTCCCATTATCGCTCTGTTTTCGACCCTCGCTCCTTTCTTCGCTGGAGTGCTGGCTCACGGGCCGATTACTCGACTTTGTTGGCGAGACGATCGGCAGCGAAGCTCTTGATCCGTTCCAGATCTGATTTTCATAGCCCTGAAACCGCCCTCGAGAGAGGACAGTCAGAAGAGTGAATTGCGCCAGGCTATTCATGGTGGACTTGTAACGGCGCGGTTTGGTGTTTAGGCACCCGCATTCATAGCATGACCATGGGAAAAGCGACCAGATGTCGAGTCCAACGTTGCGAGGCATCTGCGAGGCCTTTTATCAGGTGCATTATCGCTCTTCTCACACTCTGTCACGCGTCGTTTGGCAGCGGTCATGGTGGAAGCATGTGAGCCTCCCGAAACGGCAATACCTCACATGATGTCTGGGATCTGGTTCGCACGCTGGTGACCCCAACTGCAGGCCCTCATTCGACTTGGGGGACTAGAAGCTAGAAGAACAAATGATGAACTGGGACCCGTGTGCTTTTGTGTAAGACTGGCCCCCTTCCTACATGGGGCGTGACGCATCCTCAGCTCGAATCGCCTCGAGCAGCGCAAGTTGTTTGATTTCGAGTCAACGCCCCGGCTGAACAATGTCGGACATGCAGCAAAGACTGGAGCCCATGGTCAACACAAGAATAATCATTTCATTACCACTAAAATGTCGCATCGCGATGCAGACACCCACGAGGTCATGTACCATGTCAACCGCAATACAGCACACCCTCACTGCCGCTGCGACCGCCGCTTGCACTTGCGCTTCGTATCCGTGTCGAGCACAGCAACCGACAACTCGGGCAGCGTAAAGGCAAAGACGCCATGCTCATTCGCCACGAGATCAACGACCTGCGTGTCCACAACGTTCACGCCGGTAAAGGGATCGTTGTAGGCATACGGGTCGGCGCTCGGGTTCGAGAGCACCGTCAGGAGCGCCCTGGCGCCGGCGTCGACGCCCTCAAAGGCGACCGTGACGGGCACGTCGGCGCCGTCGGTCGTGTTGTAGACGGCGGCCTTCCAGATGAAGCTGCCGGCGCGGTCGTTGCGGCCGGCGACGTAGAAGAGCGGGTCGAGGGCGCCGGCGGCGGGCAGCGTCCGGGTCATGGGGTGGGCGGCGAAGAGCTCCCAGAGGTACCAGCTCGTGGAGCGCGTGGTGAGGGCGGCGTCGGCGGCGAACTGGACGAGGGTCACGGCCCACTGCCAGCGGTTCATGTTGCGCAGGACGGGCGCGTAGAAGGTGCCGGGGATGCGGTCGGCGTTGCGCTCGTAGCCGATCATGGACACGGCCTCGCCGACGGTGCCGATCCACCAGGGGAAGGGGTGCAGGCCGCCCTCCCACGAGGTGCCGCCGTTGGGGTGCGTGGCGGCGACCTCGCCGACAATGTGGCCGACGTCGTTGTCGAAGCGGTCAAACTCGTCGACGAGCGCGTCGGGCGTGCGGTACGGGTGGTAGTCGCCGATGGCCGGGGCCGGGATGTCGTGGCCGTCGGAACTGGCGCCCGAGGCGATGACCTGAATGTCGGGGTAGCGCTCGTTGATGGCCTCGAGGAACATGGGGAAGCGGTATTCCTTGTACGACTCCCAGCCGGCGGCGCCTCCGGCGAGCCAGTCCTCGTTGCCGATCTCGACGTAGTCGAGCTTGAAGGGTTCAGGGTGGCCGAGCTCGGCACGACGGGCCCCCCACTTGGAGTCGGCAGGGCCGCGGATGAACTCGATTTGGTCAAGGGCATCGTCGATGAAGGGTTGGAGCTTGTCCTTGGGCGTGATGTCGCCGTTGAGGGCCAGGCCAGCCCATACGCCAATGACTGTCATGTGTTAGCAGGGAGCTTCCCCGCGACTCGACGACGAATCGACCTCACCGACTTCGAGGTCCATGTCCTCCGCCCACTGCAGGTACTCCAGCAGACCCAGACCGTGAGTCTGCTGGTAACCCCACACGCCAGGGAAGCCAGGACGGTAGCGGAGAGGACCAAGGGTCTGCTTCCAGTCCCACCAGGTCTTGTTGGTGTTGCCTTCGAGCATGTTGCCTCCGGGGAAGCGAAGAAGCGACTACGTCGCTGTTAACACGGAACATGTTGGCAAGGACTTGGAACATACCGGATGGAGTCCAGCAAGAGACTCGGCGATATCCACACGAAGACCGTTCTTGCGGTTCTTGTACGTGGGCGGGAACAAGCTGATTAGGTTAAAGTCGAGCGAGCCGTCTGCAGCGCCCTGACGAGATGTTACTACGAGGAGTAGGGGGAAGCAACAAGGCAGATGGACGTACCTCTGGATCAAAGGTGAGGGTAAAGGTGTTGTTGCTGTTCGGCGCATCCATGGTCGGGATGAGCTCAAACTCGTGCTCGATCCAGTCGTCAGCAACGGCCTTGGATGCCACATCCACCGAGCCAAAGACGTCGTCGTTGAGGTCAGACCGCAGCGAGGCGGTGAATGTACCCTCGTAGGAGCCGCGGACCCAGAACGAGCCCGTGTACTTTTGCTTCTTGACATCGATGCCCCAGTAGCCGTCGTTGGAGAGACCGACGACACCAGACGAGTTGCCGGCCGCCACGTGCACCGAGACTGGGAGGACGTCGGAGAGGGGCTCGCTCAGGTTGCTCAGCTGGAGGCTGGCGCCGTTGAACGCGTGCCAGCCGTCAAGGTTGACGGGGTAGCGGTCGCTGAACTGGAAGGCTCTGTTGCGGATGAGCTCGGCGTAGATGCCGCCGTCGCCAGAGTTGTTGATATCCTGGTACTGTGAGCTGATGCGCGGCACGGGCAAGACGAGCGCCGTGACCAACCTCGTGGAGGAAGCCATACTGGTGGCCGCTGGTAGCGTTACCTCCCGACGAGGCAACGGTGATGTCGAATGCGACTGAAGATGCTACGCAGGCAAGAGCCAGCAGCATCTGCTTGAGGGGCGCCATGTTGATATGGTGGATATCGGAACCTAGGTCAAAGCCGAGACGTGCCTCAGCAGTCGGCGAGGAAGCCAGCGCGTCTCTTGACGGTCTTTATATCCCTCCGGACCAACGTCATCCAGCTCGACAACGAGCTGCCAACACGGCCAAGACCACTGTGTACCGCCCCGCTCCCATATGCGGCCATGGCACCAGGACAATCGGCAGAAACCGACCGAAGCCTCTTGATTCGGTCGGCAGTACTCCGAGCGACGCATCCAATGTCGCTTCAGTAGTGAGCAAGGCCTCGCTGTGAGGGGATAAGGACGCTGTGACGGGTCCGGATAATTCAGGGGCAGCTAGGGTCCATGCAGGTAAGGTAAGGTACCTTGGCAAGCTTGGGCAGTGGGGGATGCCGCGGAAAGGCGAGGCCATGTCGACATGATCAACGGCCTTGCCAACCTGGTGCCTCACCTCCAACAGCTCCATATGCAAGGAACGGCCCGGCATCGTGAGGGGAGAGGAGAAAAAGCGGAGGGGGGGGGTAGGGCGGGGGACGAGGACGATCGCTCGCTGGGCCCTGGTCGAAGTCCCCAGACGCGCCACGGGTTCCCCAGATGCTTGATCATCTCGGTCATCAGGTGCCGGTTATCTGCCGGCGGAGCAGATCACACGACTCCCATTCGCGCGCTTCACGATGCGAGGCCTGCTCCCAGGGGGCCAGAGGCGAATGCCTGCTGGCGGGAGGACGACTTGGCACCGAACGATAGTGTTGCCCGATGTAACGGTCGACGGACTTTTTGGTGGCGTCATTTTCTTGCTTCTTCCCCGAAGAGGCGGATAAAATTGACAAGAGTTTCTGACTCGTCTGCGGGAGGGAAGCCCCGGATCGTCCACGAGGGCATGAATGAGATGGCCTCGCCATTTTGCCATGCCTTGTTAGTGGCTCGCTTGAATCATGGCATGATGCAAGTCTACAGAGAATACAGACAGAGCGATTCACCGGCCAAATGGCGAGCTCTTCTCATGGTGACGGCACGCCGAATCCAGGGCTTGACCACGTCGGCCTGCAACGAAACACAATCTGGGATACACGCCGACGCAATCTGGGATACACGCAGCCGACGCCAAATCCTCCCCCTGCTCCCTGGCGATCCTGTCGGCATGGAGATGCAGGCCTTGACAATGTTGCCCCGACCAACTACACCAGCACCAAAGCCCCTCCATTCTCAATGTCAAAGAACGCCGGCACCGCGTCCATCTTGCCCCCCCGCCTCTCCATCTCCGCCACCCCCTCCTCAAAAGTCCACCCCCGGAACCGAAGCAGCCAGCTGATGACGCCCGAATACGCCTCGCCCCCGTCGTGCGTCCGCGCCCAGTAGCGCACCCCCGTAGCCTCCGCGAGCGCCAACCCCCCCCGGACCCCCCTGCCCGTCGCCGTGCCGGTCCCCAGCTCGTCGAGCCCGTGCAGCAGCGCAAGCCACGCCGTCCCCTCGGGCGCGACCCTCGCCGCGTGCGCCGCCTTGTGCGCGTCGACGCCATGCGGCGCGTAGAGCAGCGCCTCGCCGCCCCACGACGTGACGATGCCGTGGTGGATGTGCGGATACAGCGAGTCCCGGTCCGGCAGCCGGAACATCCGCAGCCACGCCGGCACCGCCGCGACGGACCTCGTTCCATCCGATCCGGCTTCGACACCGACACCGGCACCGGCACCGGCACCGGCACCGACGGGCCACGACGCCGCCGCCGGCTCCAGGTCCGGCAGCTCGACCACCGTCTCAAAGTGGCCCCACCCGCGCACGAGCGCCGCCGCGTCCGCGACAACCAGCACGGGCGTCTCCCGCGGGAACCGCTCGAGCGTCGCCCGATGACAGTGGTCAATGTTGGTGTGCGACACCAGAATCGCGTCGACGCCCTGCCGCTGCTTCGTCGTCGTGGTCGCGTCCGCTGCCCGCTCGGCACCTCCACCTGCGGCCGCCGCTTCCAGCGAGGCCACGAGCCGTTCAATGTCGGCGACGTCGTCAAACTGGCCCGCCTGCGTGCGCACAATCTTGAAGAGAAAGGCCGTGTAGGGCCACTCGGTCAGGCTGCCGCCGAGCCAGAGGTCCTGGAGGACGTGGTAGTACGCCTTGCCCGAGGCGTCGGGCCCGCCCGGGCGCGGCAGGGACATCATCCATGAGTTGTCTGCGTTGAGGCGGGTGAGGATCGGGCGGAGCGGGGTGGAGGGCGCGAGGCTGTCGAGGAGGAGGTCTGTTGTCGCGTAGGCTGCCATGGTATGAAATGCTGACGATGGGCAAAGAGGACGACGTGCTGCTGAATCCGAAATGTCAACGTCGACGGCAAGGCCAAGTCGGTCATGGCCATGGGCAGCGTCGTATTTTAAGACCTTAGAGTTTCGCTCCTGCAAGGCCATGCTGCGACGGTCATCGTGCCTGATTGAGTTAGTGCTGATGTGATCCTTCGACAGACGAGGGACCAGTCAAGCATGCTGACAAGCAATCAGCCCTGGTCAGATTGGTACAGGCGACAGTGATCTGGTAGTTCATGAGTGTCAACAGCAAATGGCCACGCTGGTGGTCAGCCTGGTTAAGAGGAGTGTTTCTACAAAGCGGCATCTACCTAATCAGTGCTATCGTGGAAATGGGGGCATCGTGTATATGTAGTCGACCCCGTCTCAAACCTTGCACATGCTGGCCAGCTCGGCCGCCGTCCGCGGCAGCCTCATCATCGCGCGTCGAAAGCCGTTGACGAGGCCCGTCTTCTCATCCCTCCGCGTCCCTCCACCGAGCACAATACCACCCTTGCGGATACCAATCTGCTTCAGACTCTTGGCGACCGCCATGTAGTCGCCGAAGAACTGGTGCGCTCGGAAGTCACCCCCGGCAGTCACGCCGTGTCCCAGCGACACGCCCCAGTGTCCTCCGACGCGGAGTGCGTGGGCTGCCGGGTCTCGGTCAGGCTGGAGCACCACTGAGTAGATGCATCCTGTGTACCGCACAGCCGAGTCGGCCATCTGTGCGGGGAACCCCCAGCTCTTCGCATCTGCCGACAGCGGATGCCAGGGCGTGACCACGAGCCCCCCAACGCGACACATGACCTCCCTGCGAACAGGCGTGACCAGCACCACGGCGACGCGTCTCGGACCTCGGGGCGTGAGCACTTTGACGCCGTGTCTCAGCTGTCGGATCGGCACGCTGCGTCCGGATGCCAGCAGCACCGGCGTCGATCCGGCGAAGCACGGGTTGGAGGAGCTGTGATAGCGCCGCATGTTGATGGGCTTGCTGTACGTGCCCACTCGGTATCGGCTAGGCGTCGGTGGAGGGATGCTATCGAAGGCGTCGTCAAGGGCCTTGCGACAGGCGATGAAGAGCGGACTCTGGGCACCGTATTGAAGGGGACCAGGGTCCTTGAACGAGTTACAAATCTGGCGCGTGTGGGCGTTGAGGATCGAGGGCAGGTAATGGACGCCCCATTTACGGTAAAATTCGGCGTTGGTGATGGCGAGGGAAACCTGGCCCTTCGGCTCCGGTCCCGAGAGGTCTTGGACCAACGACTGGTTTTTCTGGTCGGTGAAGGTGCGCGCTGGTAGTCTGCTGATGAGGGCGTGCAAAAGGGGTATCTGGTCGCTAGCCTTGGAGACAGCTTGGTGCTCGCCGTTTTGCTGGCTTTCTTCGTCGCTGATGATGGGAAAGAGCGTGGACAGAAAGGCGCACATCTGAGATCGAGACTGGTGGTAGGCAATTTCAGCAGCGTCTAGCGTAGTCGGATCCGATAGGATGCCTTCGGCGCTTTCGGCGTAGGTCGTGCTGGTCATTTGTGAGTAATGGAGCTTGGCCTTGACCGATGGAGCTTTGTCATGTTCCAGAAGCTTGCTCCAGGCATCAGGCGAAGCGCAAAGATAGATGTCACGCGACTGTCCGTACTGAATGTTGCCGAGGGAGATGGTCAGTTGCGACGTTGGGGTCAGGGAACCAGCAAGCTCGATTGGTGCCTGTTTCTCAACAGAATCACCAAGACTCTCTTGAATGGCCAGCTCGGAAGGATACGTCAGCGTCAACGTGGCTCGATTTGCAAAGGTCGACTGCAGGTTGGCGACGGCGTGGACAAAGACTGTGCCCTGTGGCGATGCGTCAGTGGTGGCAATCGTTAGGCAGGCATCATGACTCACAATCATGCCAGCATCGGGGATGAAGGCATAGTTGCCTCCGCCAATTTCGGCGATGGACTTGAGCAGACCTGAGCGAATATGGTATCCGAAGCCAAATGTGTGAATCGTGGCCGGCAGCTGGCCCATGTCACGGAGCTTGGGAATGTACCCTAGTCGTGGACATCTAGACAAGGTTAACATGGTCATGTACATCTCTTGACTGGATACAGGAGGGCCTACCCTGAATTGGGCATTCCGTCTGTGAGAACCATCATGGCAGGCACTCGTCCCGAGGAGGAATCACAATCGCTAAAGAGCTTGATGCCTTCGGTGATGCCGTGCCACATGTTGGTCCCGTGCAGAGGCTGGAGGTTTTCAATCTTGGCCTTGGCCGAAATCTTGTTGTCGGGACTCATCTCGACCAGGGACAAGATGACCTTGGCATTGGTGGTAAATGTCACAATGCCGAGTCGATCGCGCTCGTCCAGTGTCTCGAGAATAGTTCGTGCTGCGTGCTTTGTAAGATCGAGGATCGAAAGGCCAGTGCTCTCGTCTTTCTGGCCAGGAATGACAGGCGCCGGGGCGGCGTCGTGCATGCTTCCAGAGACGTCGATGACGAGGACAATATCGCAGGGCGCACGAGGACTTCGCTTTCCGGACTGGAGAGCCTCTCGTGGGGTCGTAGGCGGCTCGACCTTGACAAGGAGGCCTTCTCGCGATGCCAAGGGATGGACCGAGAGGGTCAAGTCGTCGATTTCATCCTGGACAAGCGTGGCAGGTTCACTCGTGACTGACATGTTGTCGTCGGCCACGGAGGAGTCGGGGGTTGCAGATGAATTGCTGGTGGCTCTTGAAGAGGAGGAGCCTGTCGTCAGACGGGCGAATGCTCTGAGCTATGGTTGTCAGTTGGCGGCCAGGTCAATAGGTGAAGCAAGCAAACCCACCAAGGTCATGTTGGCGAGTGATCTTTGTCAGGCACAGAACAGCGAGGGTGCGGAATTTAATAAATCATACCAAAAAACACAGGCGCGACAGGTATCCCAAGTGGAAAAATGCAGAGAGGCGGCGTCACTAGATGTACTCACGATGCACTCATCTCCCCTCATAGCGGCCTCACTGGGGGCCTGGGGACCTGCCTACCAGGCTGACAGCCCCGGCACAATGACACATCGGGCTACGCAACACGAAGCGCTGACCAATAAGCGTGAGACTTTGTTACGGAAGGGTGGATGGTAGCCTCATTCGTGAAAGAGCTGAGGACTTTTGCGAGACGGATGCCTGGTATGGTCGACCTTCTTGGAGGCGTCACTTCACGGCTGCGGAGGTCTTGGCGCGACTGCGGCCAGCGGTGGTGCCTCACCATGGTCAATGGTCAATGAATGGGTGCCTCGTTGAACGCCCGGCGAAGCCTAGCGGCGCACGTCAGCCCTGTAGCGGGCCTAGCAGTTCGCCTGCGGCCCCCTGTTGGTGCGGTGTGGCCCAGGTCCCCCAATCCTCCTGGAGCACGCTGTGGCCATGTGCTGAGGGAAACCGAGAGAGCCGGGTTGGGATCCTTCTGGTGATGGTGTAGGGCCGGCGAGCTGTATTTGGCCTCGGGAAGGCAGCAGGAACCGTAGCGGCGGTGACTCAGTCTCAGGCTTCTTCTCCGTCTCTCGCGGCCGTCCTTCTGTGCTTTGCCTGTTCTGCAAACAGGGCCTTGCCTGTCATGCAAACACATTGGGCATTCTTGTCCGTGCCTTCTTTGAAAAGGCTCGGAGCACGGTCAACGGTGTCATCCGCTGGGATCAAGTGCCATGCATAGAGTTCCCCGCCATCACCCATGGCGGCCATGTCATGTGCATGGCCGTGATCCATATTGGCTTCTGCGGCCGAACAGCGTACGTCATAGGTTTCGGATCGTGGGTGGACCCTTGACGCGATGCTGCGTGGTCGAAGGACGAGCTGCGTGGTCGAAGGACGAGCCGCGTGGTCGAGGGCGAGCTGCGTGGTCGAGGGCGAGCTGCGTGGTCGAAGGCGGCGAGCCTGCGGAGGAATCAAGGAAAGCGAGGATCCAGGGACCAGAGGAGGCATTGGAGCCTGGGGTAGTACCCCACTGATGGGCGACGAGAAGGGACAGGGGTAAGGGTATCGTCGGAAGTTTGGATGTGAGACGACGGCGCAGAGGGAATGGCTCGAGGCAGTGTTGGGGATTTTGACTCGGAGCGATAGAAGAGTTGACGATACTAAGGGACGGAAGCCTGGTTCATTGCCGTGACACCGTTGGTGGGCTTTGACGGCACTGATGGTGGTGTCTGTACCGCTAGGCAGCATGCTCGGCAGCATGGGGGATCCAATGCAGGTCGTGAGACTGAGACGAGCAGCCAAATGCAGCCTGGTTGTGATGGCCAGGCAGCCAGGGTCTGGGAGGAGAAGAGAGGGAGATGCCGCTCGGACCACCGCTTGTGTCTCTTGAGTCACATGACGAAGCCTTCCATTGCCCCCTCTGTCTCCGCCTGGTGAAGGTGATCGATAGTGACCAATGAGAATGACTAATAAAGGCCGTCCATAACCTGCCATTGGTCTCCTTTCGCCTTGCCAAGGTGCATTGGTCCTTCCCAAGGCGCATTGGTCCTTCCCTCTGATCATTCCCATCGTGTGATGCATCTGGCGATCGTCCTTGAGACGACGTCGCCTTGACTGACATTCCCAATGACATTCCCAAGATTCCCAACGACCCTCCCCCGAATGTGCCCGACTCGAACGCATCCATCATCTCCAGAACTCGCCATGCCACCCTCGAGCACAGCCGAAACCATACACCCCGCACTACCCGCAATCCGCCTCTCAACGCTCGCCGCTAGTCACCGAAGCTCCAAGCCTCGTTGCTCTCGCTGCCTCTGAGTCTGAGTCTCTGAGTCTGAGTCTCTGAGTCTTGAAGCAGAGTCTCTGTCTCTCGCCTCTCACCCATGACTGGCACAGGCGACGGGGTGCCGTGCTTCACCTCTTCGGCCTGAACGACAGGTGCAACAATGAACTCAGCGTCTGGAAACACCATTTGCGCTCGCCACTGCGCATCTTCACCCATCGATCGCCAGAGATGATGCTCATGTCTCGGTCCCTCAGCCTCCGCCGCGACCTCTGGCGCCCACCACCAACATGAACATGATTCGCGCTACTCCACGATTTTACCCCTCAGGAGATCAGGAGCTTTTTCGCTTTCACCATGTGCATGGCCCCATCAGCCAATCAATGCCCTCATGCG
Source organism: Verticillium dahliae VdLs.17 (assembly GCF_000150675.1). Lineage (NCBI taxonomy): Eukaryota > Fungi > Ascomycota > Sordariomycetes > Glomerellales > Plectosphaerellaceae > Verticillium > Verticillium dahliae. The sequence continues at coordinate 177,083 of NW_009276931.1, forward strand.
TCGCCCGTCGCAGCCCTCTTGGCTCCTTGGCTCTGCTCGCCGCCAGCCGCACCGTCAGCTGCGTCCAACCCGACTCGTCCAAAGCTCGTTCCACAACCTGCATGCCGTTCCATCAATGCACAGACCTGCGTCCTGCATCCCAACCTTAGCTTCTACTGCCTTGTTAGCCTCCCTCGGGGGCCCGCCATCCATCGGCAGTACTAGGCCAAGGCCAAGGTCAAGGAGGACCAAGCCCAGCAACGTGGGGGATGAGGCCCCCCCTCTCCAATCCTCTCCTGCAAGCCGCCTGTCCAATCCGACGCCTCACAGTACCCAGCCGTCCGGTCTTGTCAGGAGGAAGAGGAGGAAAAAGGGTGGATCGGAGAGGGAAAAATAATATGGAACCGGGCCCCTAGGACCCCCCGGGCCCCCAGGACCCCTTGTGCGCAAACGCCAGGGTGCGGCATTCCCTGCATTACCTGAACCGTGAGGGTAACGAAAATGACGTCCGCCAGCCAGAGGCGGACAATCTTCATGTGTTTCGGCCCTCTCTCTGTCTCTTTCTGACTCTCGCGCGCTCATCATGTCCTCTGGCGCCAGGGATGCCCCTCCCGGCTGCGTCTGAGCCTCTCTTTCTGTCGTCTCTCCGGCCCCTGCTCCCCGGCCAGCCTATGCGACCGACACGATCTCCATGGGCGTTTGAGCTCGCTGGATTGGATGCGCTGTCATTCGCCACGCATGGCGGTGCTGTTCCCGGCCTGATCCGCGGACGGAGCTGGCTGCCTTCTTTTCCGTCTTTCTCATGGCGTGGTGTCGAGTCGAGTCTGGTGGTTGCCTCTGAGAAGTATAAGACCGATGGTTCCGTCCTCGTTTTGAAGAAAGCCGTCTGTTCATATCCTCTCTCTATTCCAACATCATCAACCCAAGATTCTTCCGCAAAACACAACCAAGCAACAAGTCGACCACAGAGCTCAAGCTACTACGCCCACGTCAAACAAGACCAAATCTCCAACCACCAAAACACCAAAACACCAAATTCACAATGGGCTGCCCTTCCTGCTGCAAGTGCGGAAGCATGATCGTCATCAGCAACTCGTGCCCTTCGTGCGGCCACCACGAGTGCACCACATGCCTCTAGAGTGAACGCCACACAACCAGACGAGCATGCAAGCACTGCTTTTTCGTCAGCTCCTACTTTGAGCCTCACGATGCACGGAGAAAAAGTTTGGTGCCACCAGATGAGACGACAGGAAATAGCCCGATGCCAGCCGTGGGTGACTCAGCCATGAAATCGACCAAGCCCGGTTATTTCCGAGACATCTCATGAGGCTGTGGCACCACTCGACTCAATTCAGGGTACTCACTCCTCAGCACTCGGAGCCCCCCAAAGTGCGGCTCGGCATGGCCTCATGGACGGTGCTTCGTTGCATGACATGACGACCTTTTGGCCTTCTCAGCGCGTGTACAACTTTTGCGATATCCTCTCTGCTACGATTGGCGTCTTCTGGCTTGGGTGGAATGGGGATGGATGGGACCAATCCAACACATGGCGCCAACGGCACGTCGTGACTGTGGCAGAACGTCTACAGGTCTCGAAAAGGCCCATGCGTAAACGGTTATCAGGTAGACCCAATACACTCCACATACTGCACCGTCTGTTGCCTAGTGATCTTGATGCCTCACGTAGCGTATAGGTGAACATGGGCAACGCTCAGCACTATTGCCGCCGCCCATGTCTGTCAGCCATATTCCGTGCGCCATGGTAGCAAAACCCCAAGGGAAGCGGGCGCCGAACCCCAAGGGAAGCGGGCGCCGAACCCCGAAATCCGATGTCCCCGGATGAAGCTGCTGGGAGCGCTAGTGTGCTTCTGACGACCAAGATCACCACGTCAGGCCGACCGCGTCAAACTCAATATCCGTGCTGGTGGAGACGATCCAGGGCCTGCAAGGTTCGAGGGGCTTCAAAAGGCGAACATGAACGTCGAGATTGAAACCAAGAGACTCAATAGTCAGATATCGGACCGTAACGCACGACGTGACATGTTCAAATCACGGAGCCCCTCGCCGACGACGGCAGCGCCTGTGAGGTCGGCATCGGAAACAGAGCACCAGTCCAGCGACGAGGACGCCGTTGCACTGCGCAAGCTGACGCGCAAAATCGACCTGCGCATCATCCCGCTCTTCATCTTTCTCTACACCATGACGTTCCTCGACCGCGTCAACATTGGCAATGCCAGGCTGTGGCACCTCGAGGCCGACCTCGGCATGGCGGGGTACGACTACAACCTCGCCGTGCTCGTCTTCTACATCCCCTACATGCTGCTCGAGATTCCGTCCAACATGCTCCTCAACCGCCTGAAGCCGCGCTACTACATCGCCTCGCTCGTCTTCCTCTGGGGCCGTACGTCCCTCCGGTCCCCTGCCTTTCCCTTTCCCTGCCTTTCCCTTTCCCTGACAACGGCCAGACTAACGGAGCGCCATCCAGTGACCATCACGCTCGCCGGCTTCTCGACGCGGTTCGCCCACCTCGTCGCGGCGCGCGTCCTCCTCGGCGTCTTCGAGGCCGGCATGTTCCCCGGCTGCCTCTTCCTCCTGGCCACCTGGTACCCGCGCCACGCGCTCCTCACCGCACCGCCCTCTTCCTGCTCGACAACGACATAGCCGGTTCGATCTCAGTGTCCTTCGAACGCGATCTCGTGCCAATGACCGCCGTCGACGACGCCTTCGGTCTGTCGCTGGAAACTACTAGAGTCCGAGACGACTTCAC
>NW_009276931.1:179953-218736 GCF_000150675.1 Verticillium dahliae VdLs.17
TCGCGACGCCCGCGGCCTCGGCCCCGGCGCCGGCCACGAGCCCATGACGCCGCGCCGCGTGCTGCGCGCCCTGCGCGACTGGAAGGTCCTCGCCGGCGGCGTCCTCTACCTCGCCGTCTGCGTCACAGCCTACAGCATCTCCGTCTTCACGCCGACCATCCTGCGCACCTTTGGCTGGGGCCCGCTCAAGTCCAACCTGCTGTCGACGCCCGTGCGCGTCGCGTCGGGCGTCGTGTCTGTTCTCGTCGGCGTCGTGTCCGACCGCACGCGCCGCCGCGGCGTGTACTGTCTCGGCGGCTTCGCGACGAGCATCGTCGGCTTGCTCGTCGTCATGGTGCCGACGGACGGAGGCGTGCGGTATGCGGGGCTGTATCTTGCGGCCGTGGGCATTTACGTGTGCCAGCCGCTTGTCATTGCTTGGACGTGAGTTGCTCGTCCCATTCCCTGTTGCGGCCGATGGACAACCTTCTGGGATCAAAGTCTGACTTTGTCTTGGCAGTGTCAACCAGCTCGTCGGTAACGTGAAGCGCGGCACGGCGACGGCGTTCGCCATTAGCTGCGGTCAGCTCGGCGGCATCATCTCGGCCGTCGTGTTTCCCGCCAAGGACGAGCCGCAGTACGTGGCGGGCATCAGCATGTGCATCGGGTTTCAGGCCGTGGGCATCGCCATGGCCGTCATCATGTGGGTGTGTTGCCAGAGGGAGAACCAGGCGCGAGAAAGGGGCGAGAGAGAGTATCGGCGGAATCTGCCGGAGGACGAGGTGCGGAGGTTGGGAGAGAAGCATCCCGATTTCCGATACACATTGTAGCCACGCAGCTTGCGAATTCAGAGCGCTTATTTGATACAGACCATGCGAGTGCTGTTTTCCTCGCTTGACGGTCCCTGTCTGATCCTAGTATCGGAGCGTAGATACATAGACCAGCATCCTGGAGACGCAGACGTATATGGGATCCCCCAGATACCAGCACCGACTATCGTGGCATGCCGTACCCGGCCATGACCATCTCCATGTCGCCCCATTCCGGAGGCGCCGTTGTTTCGCTGCCGTTGAACGGATGGAAATAGAACCCCCCGTCATCAAGCTGCACGTTCGGCGCCCCATATGTCGTCGCCTGTCCAAATCCCATCGGCTCCGCCATCGAAAAGGCCTGTCCCGGCGGCACACCCATGACCCCAGTACCCATCATGCCATACGGAAACTGGCCGGCGTCAAGAGCCGCAGGCTGTCGGGGCAGCGCAGAGACACCACCGCCAGAGACCCCCCGCGACCAGGCACTCCCCGGCAGCGCCGTCGCGCCGTCTTCCCGCGCGCCCCGCGTCTGGCTTGTACACTCGGCAAACGCATCGACGACCGAGGCGAACCGCGTCATCGAACCGCTCTTGTTCGTCCGGTTGAGGACACTCTGCGACTTGAGCACGAGCTCCCGAATGACAGCCTGGACCTGCTCCTCACGCTGATCCGAGGCCTCGGCGCCCTCGGCGCCCTCGGCGGCAGGCGGCCTGCGCAGCAGCCGCAGGATGAGGACCATGGCAGCGCAGTAGGCGTAGAAGACGTCGAGGCCAGAAAGCCCGTTGACGAGCTCGAAGCCGTCGAGGAAGAGCACCATGTACGTCAGCTGCACGGCGTGGCGCACGCAGGCGTCGGCGACGGCCGACATGGCGGGCGGCGCGGCCGCTCCCTCGTCGCGCAGCGCCTTGCGCGCGGCGGCAATCTCGCGGAGCAGGACGGGCCGCGCCGCGACAATGGCAATGTAGTGGTACTGGATGTGCAGCAGGAGCACGGCGCGCAGCTGCGCCCTCGTCTTCCACGACAGCACGACCTTGAGCTCGTCAAAGGACATGGCATCGCTGTCCTCGTCGTCGTCGAGGGGGGCGCTGCTGCTGCCGTTGCCGCTGCCGCGCAGCGACACCCGCGTCTGGATGTCGGGCATGTGGAAGCTGGGGTTCTCGGCGACGTCGCGCTTCCAGGCGGCGAGCGACCGCATGATGTCGTCGACGCTCGGCCTCGGCACGGCGTCCTGGCCCTCGGCGTCGGGGCGGCGCTGCGGCCGCGCGTAGGCGAAGCGCGTGCGCGCGAGAATGGCCTGCAGCCTCAGCGACAGGAAGACGAGCTTGGCATCGGTGCCCGTCCCCGCGTCGAGGAAGCCCTCCCGCGGCGGCACAATCTCGACGTCCATCTCCTGCAGGCCGCTGGGCCGGCCCAGGCTCGAGGCGAGGAACTGCTCAAACGAGTAGAGCGTGCAGAAGACCCATCTGCGGACCTCGCGGTCGAGCGGGCGCAGCGACGAGCTCGTGTCGCTGCGGTGCAGACCGAGGGCAAAGGCGATGCGCGTCGCCGTGCCGACGAGGTTCCAGGCCGCGTTGCGCTCGTTGTTGTTGTGCAGGAAGAGCGACAGGAGCACGAGGACGCGCACGTTGGAGAGGGTGCACTTGGAGATGAACTGCGGCAGAAGCGTCCGCGCCGCCGCCACCGAGCGCCGCCGTAGGTGCGAGTGGTCGACGCCGGGGATGTCGGGGCGGGCGATGGAGCCGAAGACGATGATCATGTGCAGGCAGCCCATCCAGCCCCAGTCGGGAACGGCGTTGCTTCGATTCTGGGGTTGGGCTTGGCTCTGGGACAGGCTCTGGGACATGAAGTGCAGCCGGCGTCTGGCCTGGACAATGTAGAGTTCGTACTCGTCTTCAAAGGTTGCTCGGTGGAACAGAGGGTAGTCGTCGTGGACGTTCTTAAAGTACGACTGCACGAGGAGCTCGAGAGTCTCGTCGGCCGGCAGGCCGCGAAGCGTCTCATCAAGGTCGACAGTCGGTATGCGCGTAAAGTCCTTGGCGATAGACGTGACCGACGTGACGGAAGCCGGAGAAGGCCCGTCGAGGGGACCATCCGTCTGTGTCGCCGGGTCTAGGGCCCCAGGTGCCTCAGGGGCATCATCAGCCTCGAGCGCCTGTGCCGTATCGTCCTGCGTGAACTTGGTGACAACCTCAGGCTGGGCCTCAGGCGTTCCCTCGCCGCTGACCATCAGTCGCCTTAGCTGGCTCAGAAAGTTGAGAGTGCCCGAGGGGCCGATGTAGTGCTCATTGCCAGAGGTGTCTCTGATGAGCGACAACTGAGCGTCCTCGGCCCCCGACGCCGCAGCAGCAGCAGAGGTAGCATCGTCGGTGCCGACCTCGCTTGACGCCTCGACCCAGTACCCAGTTCCGAGCCAGAGATCCTTGATTCAGCAGCCGAGTTGTGCCGGGAAGAACCCACAGGATCCGGCGCGCGCACGAGATCCTCAATCTTGACGCCCCTTCTCCGCGGCTGGGAGAAGTCGGGCATGGAATACCCCATGCGCCGGCCAAGCTCGACGAGATGCTCCGCCGTCGCGGTCAAGTCGTTGGGGAACGCTCCTTTGACAATGGCATCCAGACAGCGATATCTATTCCGTCAGTCAACCCAAAGGCGCCAGCGGCTAAGAGAGAAACGAAAACAAGGTAAAATGAGATATGTACCGATCGCTCAAATCGTCGACACTCCCGTAGAACCGCGTCTTCCGCGGCGTCGTGTAAGCGCACGGCACATTGTGCTCATGACAAGCGACACACCCCTGACCATCCGGCGCAGGCACGCAACGGCATCTTCGCTGCAGATCGTCAGTCCCCTGCCGGCATCGATACGACGGCGGACCACTGGTTTCCGCGGGCGCACCAATGACTTGTTGAACGGAACTCACCTTTCTGCAGAGGTCGCAGCTCTGGGCGTTTCTCTTGCGAAACTCGTCCGGGATCCGCCGCTGCCGCCGTTTGGCGGCCGACATGCTCTCGCTCATGGCGAGCGTGTCATGCGTCGAGCTGGGGGGCTTTGTATACCAGCAACCACGCCCTCTTACTCGCGAACAAGTCAGGGTCGTTAGGGAAAAACGGCACGGAGGCGCGAATGGGAGACGAGCGCCGAGGGTGGGCTAATGCCAGTCAGTCGGACAATAGAAGCCGGCTTCGAGAAGGAGGCTCAATAGACAAAACTGCGCTGTACGGCCACGCCGAGTTGAGACGGCATTCATTGGGTTCCTGACAGCAACGGGGGCCCCGGGACTCGCACACGCGCGCAAGGAAACGTGCAGCCTTAAAGAGGTGCTCCCAGTCAAAGCTCACGAGGGGGATCGGGGCGAACAGCATTGGCTCGAAGGGGGGGAAAACAACGAGGATTGGCTCGGAGCTTGGGGACACCGGCGGCGACTTGGTGGTGGAGAGTTGCGAGTGGCAAGGCGGAGAGGGATCGATCACGGAGCTGTTAGGGGCGGGGAGGAGGGAAGTGCCGGCTAGCGACCAGCTTCAGCTTCAGCATTAGCACAAGCACAAGCACAAGCACGACCAGGGCCCGCGAGTCAGTCTAGTCGTGACGCCTTTGGTGTGATGTGCGTTGTGGTGCGGGCGGTCCAAGGCAAAGTGGCCCTGCTTTTGGGACGACGCTGGTATGCCATGACACGTGACAGTCATTATTTGCTCCATCTTCATCGTCCTTGGTAACAAAGGGCCTCCCTAGCTTGGAAGCTAACTGAGAGTATGCGACGCGTGGCTGGTGCTGATCGCCCTGTCAAGATCGACGCCCGTTAGTGGCCTGAAGAATGCTGTGCTGCTGAATGACACCATCACACGGACGGCACTTGTGCGCAGCAAAGCTGAGGCTATCATCATTGAGTGTATTCCTCTTCCCAGCTCTTCCCAGCCCAGCAGACATGGCTGCCATCGTCTGTTCTACTCCATGTCTGGACTCCATATCTGGACTCCATACCTGGAGTTGCTTCAGGTCGATAGAGCTGGCAGTCCAAGGCTATCCATCAATTTATCGCCAAAATGGGTCACTCTCCCGTCGTGACCATAAACCCATCCAAACTCCTTTTCCCAAATGTCGTATCAGTCATCAAAGGATACCCAAAGATATACTTGTAAAAATGCAAATAGTCGCACATGCCGTGCTAATGCTGCCCATACTGTATCCCCAGACCCACACTCGAGCCGTCACCAACCTGCGTGCTGACGCGCAGCTTCTTCGGCGGGCTTGCCTGTATCTGCCTTGGATCCTCGGGCGGTGGGATGCCGCCGCTGAACTTCCTCTTCTCGCCTCCGTTGCCCCCCGCCATGCCCGACAGGAGCCTCGCCTGCAGCCTCGCGCTCTTCTCCGCTGCCGCTGGGGTCCCGCTCCGGGCCTCGCTCGCCATCTCAAAGCTTGAGCGTGGATCCCTGCGCAACATCTCCGACGCCGCCTGGCTCGCCTGGCTCTCAAATGCCTCATCATCGTCGTCGTGCTCGCCATTGTTTGGCAGCGGCCGTCGAGCGCCGCGCTGAGATCCACGAGTGGCTTGCGAGAGGAAAGAAGCTGACTTGGCAACGGATTCGAGGGCCTGCCTGGCCAGCTCTTCATTGTCGTCGACGGCCGAAATGGTACTCTCACGGCTCTTGTGGAAACGCTCGCGTCGTGGTGTCGGCGACGGCGGTGCGAATTGCCTGTTGGAGTAACGTGCAGGCGGCTCCGTCTGCGGTACAAGGTCAACTGACGGCAGGAGGCCCACATGCTCACCACGAGGCTTGTAGCCGGGCGTCGTGGGCAGCGATGAGAGAGACTGGGCGTTGCGCTTGTGCTTCGCCGACAGACGAGGAACTGGGCGAGCTGCGGCAACGGGCGTCGAAGGAGCGCTGTTGTTATCCTGGCTCAGCGCTTGAAGCAGGGCAGCCATGGGCTCCTGACCGGGAGAGGGAGCCGTGCGGATGTCTGGCACCGTCTTGGGCGCCTGTCGTGTGGGCGCCCGCACCTGCTGGGGGGTCGACACATTCTGTGACGCCTTCGTCGGCGTCATGGCCCCGTGGAACATGCCGCCGGGGTTGCAGAGCATGGTAAAGTGCTCTCTGTTCTCGCGGATGCGGTTGAGAAGCATGTCCCTCTCCTCACTGAGGCTCGTGACCTCCTCCTCCTTCTGCGAGACCAGCTTCTTGGCCATTTTGAATCTTCGGCTCAGGGCACGGTTCTCCTCGACGGAATCCTCGTACAGCGTCTTCATCTGCAGGTACTTGAGCTGGGCCGACTCGGTAGCAGCACTGAGCTCCCGGCGGGCATGCTGAGAGTACTCGGCCGTCCTCAGAGCCTCCACCTCGCGCCTCATCATTTCGAATTCAACCTCGGCCCGCTTTGCATCCTCGTCGGCCTGCAGACTCAGCAGGTTGTATTGCAGCTTGTGGTGGGCCGCCTCCATCTTGAGCCTCGCCTGCTCGGCAATGCACGTCTGCATCATGGCGCGCAGCTCGTCGGCCGTCGCCTCAAGCACCTGCTGCGGTGCGGGTGGCACGTAGTCGGCGGCCAGAGCGACTTCTGCTGGTCGAAAAGCGGCGAGCCCCGTGGCGGGAGGAGAAAAAAGGGTAGAGCGTTGGGAAGCGATGTAAGCGCTCGGCAGGACGCCATTGCGGGCGTGAGAGGGCACTTGAGAGGACGGCGGCGGTGTCAGAGATGAGGGGATAATGGCTGACGAGGCGAGCCTGTCATCGTTGTATTCAGTCTTGAAAGAAGCACTTGGTTCATCGATGGGTGACGGCGGCGCTTCGGTCGACGGCAGAGGCGAGTTCGGTGCGAGAATTTCGCTGTCATTGTCGGGAGGGGTGACGGGATCCTGGTCTTGGGCAGAGCGATTGTCGAGCAGGCCGTTGGGCAGGGCGTTGGGCAGCTGAGCAGCTACCTCTGCGTCGGCGGACATGACTGATCAGCCAGGACTGCTCGAAAAGGTCGTCGAGACAAATGCAGAGTGACACTGGGTGATGAAAGTAGAGGACAAGATTCCAGGCCAAGGTAGAGGCTGCGACGGAATGTACGGGAAGCCAAGGGAGAAGGGTTGTTGCTGGTGACAGTGGTGGACGAGGTTGACGCGGGGGAGGTAGCTTGAGATGGTTGTCGTGATTCAATTGGCGGATGACACGCCGTGCAGACGTGTTCCCCGACTATGCGCCTTTCGTCGACTACAAGTAAGCGACTGCGATGGTACTCGGAGATGACGGCGCTGCGTGATCGGCGAAGAAGTGAGGGACAGACAGCAATGTTGTTGTGGTGTCTTGGAGGAGACAACGAGCGAAGGGAAGGCGGAAGGCTCCAGATGAGATAAGAGGAAGCTCGACCGAGACAGGACAAGGCTGTGGCTGGAAAACAACAGAAAGAAGAGGCTGGTGCAAAATACGGCTCGGCTGTGAATGCGCTAAACCAGATGCGGACTACGCTGCACAGCTTCCAGGCACCTTATACCGAGACCTTGACCGAGACACCTGACACCCATCTTCACCGAGAGCTCCCACCATCTCAGCATCACACACTGGCAATGGCTACCTCAATCACTGCACATCGCTTGAGCTCCCTCACCATCCGAACGGCCTCCGCGATGGCTCCATCGACCTCGTCTGCCCTCTTCACGACTGTCCACCAAGCATCACCGGCACCCTCAGCAATCTTTCCAAACGAAGGTGACGGCGAAATGCTGACGCCCATCGCCTCAGCCAAAGCTGTTGCCCTGCTGCCATCATGCCGTCCTCCGCCATCGCTACGTCGCACAAAATCTTTCATCTCAGGATGAATCCTCAAGCAGGCATTCTTCGGGCTCGTCCAGCCGCCGTTATTCCAGACGACGGTTAGGTACGGCGTCGCATACCGCATGGCCATCCAGTAGGCACTGGCAGGCACCCCAAACAGGAACGTTCCATCTCCCACAAACGCCGTGACAAGACGGTCGGCCGCATCACCCACAGCGGCCTCTTCTCCCAACGCCATGGCCACCCCAACAGCAGCCCCAGAATACCACCCGAGCGAGCCGCCACCACTGCCCAACAGTGAGTTGTGTTGGTCGTGCCGTAGGTGGTCAGCGACCTTGCCAAGATTGGTCATGCTCTCGTTGAGCGCTAATACGTCGAGACCTTCTGTCGCCTTGCGGAAGCGGCTCATAAAGTACGGCACCGTGACCTTTCCGTCTGAAGAGGCCACTTCTTCTGCTTCGAGTCTCCGCGCTCGTGCCTCGAAACGCCGTGTCAGCAGAGATGTCCTGACGTTGATCCTACTCTTTGCAGCTTCAGTAAAGAGTTCCAGGCTCGTCTTGACGTACTCGTCTAGCTGTTTCAACGCCACCGATGCATCACACATCCAGCGCTTCTCGGCCGGAAGACTCCAGAGCGTGGCGCTGCCTTTCAGAGGATCGCAGTCGAGGTGGAAGACGCGGGCCTCATCGCTCGGCCTAGACTCGGACGGTATCCATGGAACATCCGAGTCGACGACGAGGACCACGTCTGCTTCGGCCAAGGCCTCGAGCTGCCCGCCGCCGTTCCAAGTTTGGCCTTGGTGGAGGAAACTAGTCGTCGGGAAATTGTTAACCACCGGCGCATTCTCGTGCACGGGGATAGCGAGGCGCCGGGCCAAATCGTGAAGCGCTCGAAAGGCAGCAGGATTCCGGCCGGCATAACTCGTGACGATCAGAGGGGACTTGGCCCTGATGAGAATGTCGCCCAAGCGCGCGACGTCTTGCATGTGGAGGCCGATTTTCTCCACCCAGAGGTTCTTCTCTGGATCTTGCGAAGGCTTGATGCTTTGGATCGATGTTTGTGCTTCGAGTGTCTCTCGCGATGCGATGACATATGTTGGGCCCTGCGGCGTACTTGTCGCCATCTGAAGAGCCCGGAGCACAATCTGTACAGCATTGTGCGGAGATCGGATCTCATGATCATACTTCATGTATTGACGGACGATAGAGCGCTGGTCTGGGATATCCTGGATAAAGTGAATATCTTTGCCTAGGGTCAGTCGATAGACGGCACTCGTGCGGGTGTGCTCACTCACATCTGTGACCGTCAGCAATGTTCCCCGAGTCAGGCAAGGGGAACCACGCACTCGTTACGACTCCCCGGTAGCTCTCCTTCCATCGTGATGGGCACGGTGCCGGCAACTATCACCACCGGCAAGCGGCCCTTACTGATATTGTGCACCGCGCCCGCCAAAGCCTGTGTGCCGCATTCGACGTGAACGAGTACAGCTGCTGGCTTCCCAGTGACCATGGCATAGCCCGAGGCTGCCGACAGCGCATTCATCTCATTCGGCGACGTGACGACCTTGACCCTGGGATACGCCTTCATGGCAAACGCCGTCAGGAAAGCTGGGTGGTCCGAGCCGAGATTGACGAAGAGATGAGTGACGTCTGCGGCCTGAAGTGCGTGCAGAATGGCGCTGGCACCGCTGACTGAATTATCAGGGGATACAACCTCTGGCGCTCTCCATCTGAACGGCCGTCGTCGCCCTCGGCTGAAGCGGCGGACGTGGGATGTGGCCTGCTGACGAAGCAGAAGGGGCGAGGTGACAGGCGACATGAAGTGTCGAATTGCAGCAATTCGTCGCATTGTGCTGAGCTAGCGACACAGCGGGCCGAGACCAAAGCCTTACATGCCAGATTCTGAAGGTTGAGAGAACTTTCTGAGAGTGGCGAGACAAGGATTTGGTCGTCTCATCGAGCTAGAAAGCTTATTTGAGCTGGCGACGATCCGTCCATTTCCGGATGGCAGCTCTCCCCGCAGTCGAGACAGCCACTAGCTAGCGTTTCAGTACACTGAAGCGGATACATGAGTTGTTGAGATGCTTTTGATCACACCTTGTGCCGAGTTGACAGCGCATTGAAGAAAAGCCGTGCAGATTCCTTCGCCTTCCGATCAGGACATGCCTCAAGTGATTACACTAAAGCCACCAATTATCTAACTTTCCGAATGACAGCTACGACTCAGCCAAGGTCTTAGTCTCTTGCGATACCAGTACTCATTTCTATTCGTTGTGGCTGCGCGGGTATCCTTCCTCAAAAGAACTGCGTTGATTCCCCTGAGCGTGTTCTGATCGGGCTGCTGGTCCAAGTCACGATGCAGCTCGGATCAAGCTCTGGCGAGAGGGACATGAAGGTGCTACAATCTATCAATCGATATTGGCTACGACACGATTCTCAAATAGAATGTCGACCGGGTCTTGATAGACTGACAATGGCTGTTTTAAAAGGGTGGCCGACCAGAGCCTGGCGGTCAGTAGACTAGCGTATCCGGTTCACAAACATGGTAACGGATGCTTTGCTCGACATTTTATGTAGAAGATTCGCAACATAAAGTCGCCAGGAACCCTTCCATAATTTCTATTATTTCAGAAACGAGTCGTTCGCCCTCGGAGACCAATAGGTTCGGAACTGAACGATGGTCGCAAAATATGATATCAGCCCGTTGAGCATCAAGTGAAATGACCACTGAATGTCAACCAGGCTTGACGAGCAACACAGACAATGAGATGAGAGCTCGCCATATGACTTTGCCTCAAAGAATTAGTATTGAAAAATGCAGGGTCCATATGGAGAACACCGACGAAATGAAATCATGCATTGAGGGCCCGCCCCATCGGCCGAGAGGCGGCAGGGCCATGGCCGAGAGGCGGCAGGGCCGACAATTCTGCAGCGGTGTTTGGTCCGAGAATAGGGCCAAGGAGGCACCCAAGCCCCCGGAACCAGTCAAGTACAACACTGAACCCATGTCCAAGAATGCTATGCACCTGCGGGCTTCTCTTGGCTCCAGCTCCATCTTCCAAGCCCGACAAGGTAAGGTCAAGTCAACGTCCTGACGAGAATGGCATCCACGTGGGGTTAAGGCACATCCGGCTCTGTTTCAGCTGGGAGTAGGGCTGGTAGGCCAAGGCGCCGAGTCAAGGGTCATTGATGGGTTTGGACGATAATGGTCGAGCACAGGCTCGAGCCCCTTCCATTATTGGCTTGACTCTCTCGTATTGGGCCCAGTGTCCACTGTTGACTGTGGTGTGCTGCGATCGTGGAATCAGTTTTATGAACACCTTGTGAATGAAGTGGGCGAAAGCAGCATCATTCTCGGACCTTGCGATAGAACTAACGGAGAAAGTGGTGCATGTGGGTGCCTATCCCAGTAGACCTTGACACGACGAAGAGGCAGGGGTTCCTGATGATGATATATCGTGTTATGCCCGTCTTGCTTCACCTCTGGCTTTTGGTCCTTTTGGTTTCCTCCACGCTCATCTGTCATTTTTGACGTGGGTTTGAGTTGCCTCACATTCGTTCTCTACTTGATACTGTTTTCGATTCTTACACTTTTTTGCTTCTCACGTTATCCGCGTGCACTGTTCATCTATTCACCCACGAGGGCATCATTCACTTATTGCGAGCTATTGGCCTCCCTCACAGTCTCATATATTTCATTCACTCACGCACTCATTAAGAATTCTTCTCCCTCTATGCTCGAGTTTCGACTCATCACACATTCGCTTCGAAAACAAATCAACCCAAACTCTCAATTCTCAACATGGCATACGCGTCGTTCTCAAAGGTAGCCGTTGTGTCGGCTGCCCTCTCGTTGTTTACACCAGCAGCTGCACATCTCTTCCAGTGCCCTAATTACGAAACCGTCTGGATAACCCCGGAAGGCACGCAATACGGCATCTGCGACAACACAGACTACAGGAACGGCGGTGGCAGCCTTGCGGTTTACAACTGCGTGCCCTCAACGCAAGAATGCCTGAAACTTTGTATCAAGGACTCCCGGTGCAAGAAGGCCGTCTACGACAAGAAGAACCAAATGTGCCACCTCAAGAATAATGATAAGACGGCCGAGATGGACTGGGCAGACGACAACGGCTTCGACGTGATCCACCGCGATGAGAGTAGCGAGCTCGACAACGGCGCTCCTATCAAAACGTGCCCAAACACGGGCGCAGGCTACAGCTCAGGCAAGACATTCTTTACTGTCTGCGTCAATACCGACTACACTGGACCCAACGCCCACACGTTTCGCAACACGCCCAGCCCGCATGCCTGTGCGGACACCTGCGCCAAGACCAAGGACTGCAAGAAGGCCGTCTACGACGTCAAGAACAAGATCTGCTACGTCAAGGAGTCTGGATCCAATGTCAAGCTAGATTGGGTCAAGGACGAGCGCTTTATCTCCATCGATACGAAGACCGGTGCGGCAGATGACAACAAGGACTCCGATGAACCCGTCGACACGAAGCCGGAAACGCCCAAGGGAGCTGCGGCCAAGGTTGGGCAGTGGTCTGATGTTATCAAGCTGCCGTTGATCCCCGTCGCCGCTTACATCGTGCCGGCGTATCCCGAGCCCGCGAGAATGCTGTTCTTCTCGTCCTGGGGCAAGGATGCCTTCGGCGGCGCTTCGGGCAAGACGCAATTTGGCGACTACGAGTTCGCGACCGGCGCCGTATCGGATCGCGAGGTCGCTAATACACACCACGATATGTTCTGCCCCGGCATCAGCCAGCTTGAGGACGGTCGCGTTATGGTGCAAGGTGGCTCCGATGCCGAAGCAGTCAGCATCTACGACCCAGCGACCAACGAGTTCACGCGCGGGCCTGACATGAAGGTAGCTCGCGGCTACCAGACGTCCGCCATCATGTCCAATGGTCACGTTTTCACCATTGGAGGTGCCTATGCCGGCAGCCGAGAGGCCAAGAACGGCGAGGTCTTTAACCCCGACAACCAGGAGTGGACATACCTCCCCGGCGCCGATGTGAAGCCCATGATGACGACCGACCACGAGGGTGTGTGGCGCGAGGACAACCATGCCTGGCTCTTTGGATGGAAGAACGAGTCCATCTTCCAAGCCGGTCCTTCGCTAGACCAGCACTGGTACAGTACCGAGGGCGAGGGCTCTGTCGTCAAGGCCGGCACACGTGATGACGATGACGCCATGTGTGGTGTGTGGGCTATGTACGATGCTGTTGCTGGTAAGATCCTGTCTGCAGGCGGCGCTCCCGAATACACCGACAGCGATGCCACAGCACGAGCGCACATCACAACCATCGGCGAGGCGTTTGCCCCTTCAATTGTTGAGCGAGTCCCCGATATGGCTTCTCCGCGCGGCTTCGCCAACGCCGTTGTGCTTCCCGACGGCACCGTCCTCGTGACGGGCGGCCAGAGACGCGCTGTTGTCTTCACCAACACGGACGCTGTTCTCACCGCTGAGCTTTTCAACCCCACGACCAAGACGTGGACGCAGCTCGCCGCCGCCGCTGTGCCGCGCAATTACCACTCTGTGTCCATCCTGCTCCCCGACGCCACCGTCTTCACGGGCGGCGGCGGTCTCTGCTATGTTTCGACCATCGGCGGCTCAACTGCCGGCTGCAACAAGGCTGCTGACCACGCCGACGGCGAAATCTTCTCGCCGCCTTACCTCTTGAATGACGATGGCAGCGCGGCTCCGCGTCCCATCATCTCAGGACTTGCGCAGGAGGCCGTCTCGGCCGGCGCGACACTGTCGTTTGACGTCGAGGGCAACGTTGCCTCCTTCTCGCTGATTCGCACTGGCACCGTCACGCACTCGGTCAACAGCGACCAGCGCCGGATCCCACTCAAGAGGTTCCGCGCGCAGAATGGCAAGTACACGGTCACGCTGCCGACCGACCGCGGCGTGCTGCTGCCAGGGTACTACTACCTATTCGCAATCTCTGCCAAGGGTGTGCCGAGTGTCGCGAAGAGCGTGCACGTCGTTCTGTGAACAGATCATCACAACTTGTCGTCCGTCGGTACAAATCGCGAGATTCACCTGCAAAGTGAGAATAGTAGTCCGCGATGGATAGAAATCATAATGTAATCACCTAATACGCTATTTGCTGTTCTGCAATTGTGACTTGGTATGACTTCATATTGTCCAACTCCTTACTAATGTCCTGCTGTTGTACTTGCGGGACAACAAGCTCGTGGTCAGGATAAACGCGATGACCGATTCTCAAGCAATGCTAATGCCCATTCACACCATTTGTCCCATTCGTTCCATTTGATCCGCGGTGCAGGCCCCTCGCCGGTGCGCCGTTTCCATCTGTAGCACTGGAGCAAACAGTCGCACGAATTCCATTGGCGAACTTGGCCTTTGGATCTCCAGCCATGCCATTGTGCGTGCCGTTGAACTTCATGTCCTTGATGCCCTCGTATCCCTTGACCCCCGTGCTCTTCTCAAGCCGCTGTGCAATCTCGGGATCAACCTCTCGGAAGATGGCAATTTGCCTCTTCAGCAATTCGTCATTCTTGCACGAGGCCATCTTGCCCGTGACGTTGCTGATGAACCTCTCCCTGGCGGCGTCGTCGAAAACATCTCGCCAGAGCGCGCGCGGCGCCACGAAATCCTCGGGGCGAATCTGCGACAGGAACGTCACGGCCTCGCTCGTGAAGTGCGCGTGTACGCTGTCGTGGTCGACAGTCCGCTTGTGGAAGGAGATGGGATCGATGGACGAGAGGTAGTTTGGGCGAGCGCCCTGGTTGAAGAAGGCCATCTGGCCGTCACGCTGGAAATTGCCGGCGCGGTACGGCGTCCGCGATGCGTTGACGGGCAGCTGCTGGTAGTTGACGCCGAGGCGGTGACGGTGAGTGTCTGGGTAGGAGAAGAGGCGAGACTGGAGGACGGGGTCGGCCGAGGGTTCGATGCCTGGCGGCATGTGGGAGGGGTTGAAGGCCACCTGCTCGACCTCGGCGAAGTAGTTGACGGCGTTTTCATTGAGGGTAAATATGCCGACCTTCTGGAGAGGGTACTTCTTCTGTGGCCAGACGTGGGTCAGGTCGAAGACGTTGAGCTTGTCATTCTCCCAGGCGTCCTCGGCCTCGGACGCCGTCATGGTCTGGATCTCGACGGACCACTTGGGGTGCTCGCCACGAGCGATGGCCTCGTAGAGATCTTTCTGCGAGTAGTCGGGCGAATAGTTGGCTGAGTCTTCCTGAGTAACAAACTTGATGCCCTGCATTGACTTGAAATGCATCTGGCAATACACCCACTCGTTGTCTTGATTCACGAGCTTGAGCGTGTGGCCGGCATATCCGTGCATGAAGCGGTACCCGTCGGGAATGCCGCGGTCACCCATGAGAATCATGACCTGGTGGATCGACTCGGGGTTGTGGCAGAGGTAGTCCCAGAACATGGTCGAGTCGTCGGCGTGCGTGAGATGGGTAGAAGGATCGCGCTTCTGTGTGTGGATGAAGTGAGGAAACTTGGCTGGGTCTCGTAGGAAGAAGACGGGCGTGTTGTTGGCGACCATGTCCCAGTTGCCCTGCTCCGTCCTGAACTTGACAGAGAAGCCTCGAGGGTCGCGCGCGAGATCGTGAGAGCCAGACTCGCCGCCGACAGTCGAGAAGCGTGCCGTTACCGGGCATTTCTTGCCCTTGGTGGAGAAGAGATCGGCCTGGGTGAGATTCGGGATAGGGTTGGTGCACTCGAAAAAGCCGTGAGCACCGCTGCCCTTGGCGTGTACAACTCGTTCGGGAATGCGCTCGCGATCAAAATGCGAGAGCAGATCGATGAGGTGAAAGTCCTGCAGCAGGAGGGGGCCATTCTCGCCGGCACGCTGCGTCTCGTAAGGGTGAGGCACAGGAACGCCGTTGCTTGTGGTGTAGGTCACGTCCTTGGACGAAGCCTGACGGTCATCCTCAAAAGACGAGAACTGTCTAGCCACGTGGGCAGCGAACGAAGTATCTGAAGACATTTTTACGATCAATGAGGAGTTGAGGTTTCTGAGAAGATAGCATCTAAGCAAACAGGAAAAGAAGGCTGTTCTTAAGGTCAGAGGTGACACAAAGCCACTCCAGAACGTAACAGGACGGGGCACACTCCGTCATAGTGCCCATCATGGGCTAGCAAATAAGAAGAGACTTATTTGAAATGAGGCTCAACCCAATGCCAGAGTGCTGTGTTCTGCATGGGAAAGTGAGAATCCGATGGTGTGGATGGATGGGAGATCAGCGGTCGATGACGCCTGCATTCAGCGGCACCATCACGACCAAGCACTCGCTAATCGACGAATCTGTGGCCACTTGGGGGCTAGCCAGAGAATTTATCACCTGCAAAGACCGATGCCATCCGATGAGCGGCATGGTGCCACCAATGACGAGTCGCTCCAGTGTTTCGATGACCTTGGGTACACAAACGGCTTTTGTGCTGCTTAGAAAGTCTAGGTTCTGCGTGTGTCTGCCAACAATTGATGTCATCGGGATCTCACTGAGCATGTGTGCCAGACTTTCGCCTCAGCGGTTCTCCCCACCATAGGGTATCTTATTGCTGTGGGCGTGGAGCTTGGTGCTTCGGGCGTAGCCCGGATATGTCCTTAAACAGGCTACTGGAGGACGCCCCCAGCCACCAAGGACAGCGAGACGACAGGCACAGCATGGTTTTGCCACGGTTGATCGGAACCCACTCTGCTGTATTTCACTGCGCTCCAAAGGGGAGGAGGTTAACTGCTGACCAGACTCTGCCTCTCATCCTCGTCGTCCTCCACCCTGAGGCCGTCTGTCGGAGGATAGTGCGCCAAGAGAAGGATGGCGACGGCCATGACAGCCAGGCCCTAAACGCCTTGTCAGTCAAACAGGTATCCAAATCTAGATGGGATGATACGCACACCGTTGCAAAGAAACGTCAAATTGGCTTTGCCGACGCCTGATAGTGACGAGTAAATGAACCCAAAAGTACCCTGCGTCGTCAGTGTCGCCGCGCTTTCGACTAATGTGATGGCGCTCAGCGCATCCTGTCGCAGGTTTGCTGGGCTCATTTCTGTAATGACACCCTTGGCAGCCGGTGCCGAGCCCGAGGCGAAGGGGAGCAGGAAGGCAGCTGCTCTCGTCAGTCATTCCTGTTTTCTGTTGTTTGCGAAGCATCTCAGACCAACTTACCCAGATACATGTGCCATCCTTTCGTGGCCCAGGCCGATATGGACGTGACGATGCCGTCAACGACAAGACTCCAGCGCAGGAACGACAGATCAAATGTGCTATCCTCGTCTTCTTCCTCTGGTGGCGCGTTCCTTGGTTCCTCGGCATTCATCAGGCCGGGCAATGGATCGAGGTCCTCGGCGTGCGTCGGGATCGTTGCCGGCTCCAGCTGATCGGCGACGGAAGATTCATGATGGGGCCGCGAGGCCATCGAGGCAAACCAACGGCGACCGAGATCAATCATCTTGGGAAACATGAACATCAGGAAGACACCCCTGATCAGGGAATTGCCTGCCATGAGCGTGCCGTTTTCCGTGGTGCCAAAGTCGAATCGTGAAGTGGCATACATCTGAATAAGAATAGGAGCATAGCCAGTTGCAAACTGTTCAGTGTCAGCAGAGAGCCACGGAGAACACCTTCATGTCAGTAAACATAGGCGAGAGACTCACCACGCCAAAGAATACGCCCATCGCGAGAAAGACGAGACCATAATGTTTGGTCACTTTGCTTGAAGGAAGGCGGTACTGCTGCGGAATGAGAATCCTCAGCGGCGCAAACAATCCCGAGGTTGATTTTCCGTCCTTGTCTGCCACTTCATCCTCATTAACAGGAGACGCCGGCATGAAGAGGGCACCATAGATCGTGGCGACTATGAAACATCCGACGGCGACGGTGAACGGACTCGAGATGCCGAACAAATCGCCAAGGAGACCACCAACTGGCGACGATTAGTGGCGAATAGCTAAATGTACGTCGGACGAGAGAACTCACAGAAGTAGCCACCAGCATTACCGATCATCAAGGCTCCCTGGAGTTTGCCAAATACACCCGTGTGTTTCCGCCTCTCAATGGCTTCGGCGACGGCGGTGTTGAGCACCAACCTGGAGGCAATATGAGCCACAAACACTTAGCCTGGGGGTACAACCGACGTGTAACTCACATGTAGCCCCTCGGACCTCCAAAAATGCCTACAAACTGCGTTCCCTGCATAAGATAGATGCCTTTCCTGCCGCCAACGCTGACAGCGGCAATCTGAAAGGAAACCCTGACGGCAAGCAGCGACGTCTGGCTGACGAGCGCCCACCGTGTACCCCAGCGCTTGATGAGAGCGCCGCAGATGAAAAGGTTGAGGATGCCACACAGCGACGTTGTCATGCCAAGGATGGACACCTGCGTGGCTGTCGCCGCGTCGATCTCCCGGCGGGCGCAGCGTGCGGTAGAGGGAGGGTGGTGGGTGTAAAAGGCCTCGCAGGTCATGACACGGAAAACGTAGATGATTCTGCGATGCGGTCAGTTGTTCACTCAGTCTCTCTCGGGCCGGCAGCTGGCACGTACGAGACCTGGGTGAGGCCGAGAGTCAGAGCGACGAGAAAGCCGGCGAAGAGGATCCTGTTCTCGGGGGAGTAGAGCCGGGGGCCGAGACCGGAGAACTTCTCAGGCGCGGGGCTGACAGCAGCGCCGACACGCACGCGGGGGCCTGGGCCCGGCGGTAGGAGGGGCGTTGTCTCGCGGGGACTCATTGTGCGGGGTGTCATCTGGGTGCCTTGCGGTTTCGCCAGGGAGCGATGTTTCGGCTGAGAGCTGAAGGTGATCGGGGGGGATTGGAACACGATGGGGTTGACAGAAAATTGCGTGTCGGACGAAGCGTTCCTTATCGCCACTGAAGCCGGCTGCCGCGCCTGGTTGGCGGTGAGTGACGTGACAGCTCTGGGCCCTGTTAGCACCATTGCAACACTGTAAGTACAGCAAAGAAGAATTGACCACACTGACCACTGGAAGATCACAGCCTCGTTCGACAGTATGAACAGCAACACCATAAAGGCATACCCATTCTTTTTGTATCGCTTGCTGCCATTTCACTCTAGATCGTATTCGGTCTACTCAGCGCTTCCCCTACCCGGGGGTCCAGGAGGCTAATTGGCATGATCTAAGACGTCGAACCGATAACCCTCAATGGAGCAGTTCAACGCCCGAGATCCCAGATTGATGGATCAGACGCATGAGCTATCGAAAACAACGGAGTTGGCCAGCCGTTCCGCATACCAACGCCGGAATTGCAAACAGTAACATTCAGACTGACTGCTGCCGTATTGCCATTGACCCTTTGACATACGTCGCCAAGCCACGTCGAATGTGACAGTAGCACCAGACCATATCATGATGGCTGAGGACTGTAGTAAGAGTAGTCTATTGATATGCCTCCATTTCACTCCTAATTCTGGTTTCTAAACACTCAAACTTGCCTCCCTTGGTTTGGACGTCGCCCCTCTGAGCGGATGAACGCCCGTCGCGAGAACGAGGCCCGTCGGATGGTTCCCGTCCCGAGAGACCTCATCTTTCTGTCAACACATTTGTGCTCCAGCTCTGACTCGTATGGCGACAAGGCCATGTTATAGGGGGGCTAGCTCATCAATGTCAAAGAAAAATTTCGCGATGTGAGTAACAGTATTCCATTTCGATGGCAAGCAAGGCTAAGTTAAAGGATTCAAGTGACAACTCCCCCGCTAACACCCCAGACACGCCCCCCGCCCCCCCCCCCCCAACTAATCATCTCAATCAAATGAATACACTCCGTATCTTGAGCACCGGAAAACTATCCGAGGAAAAGAATTTCTCAGATGTTGTTGGTGCCCTCGTCGTCAAAGTTCTCGTCAAAGACCAGCCCAGCAGGCCTAGCCTTGCGAATGTTCTCAGCAAAGTTCTCGTTCTTGATGGCGATAGAGCCAGCCTCCCAGTTGTGCGTCAGCATCCTGTCCCTCTGCTCGACGGTGTCCCAGCCGAAGTACCCCAGAAGCGGGCCCGTGATCCACTGGTTCTTGTGGTTCTCCGGCCCGGGACCGCCGGCGTCGGCGCCACTGCCGAACCGGAAGCAGTGTGTCAGAATGCTGTCCTTGTGGTAGACAATCGCCGGCTTGCCATTCTCCGCCGCAGTCCAGGTGATCTGGGAGTTTTCGCGAATGTCGTAGCCCTTGTGCTGGCTGACGGCAACGTGCGTGACGAAGCTGTCGCTCTGGCGCACCCACACGGCAATGTGCTCCCAGTCGTGGCGGTGCCCGTCAATGGGCGTCGCCGTATCCTTCTGGAAGTAGTAGGCGTAAAAGATGACGCAATAGCCGTTGTTACAGCGCTGGCGGGAGTAGACATTGCCTCTGTCCAGCATCTCTTCGTTGCGGCAGCCCGCTGAGGCGGCCACTCGAAGGGATACATGCCAATGGCGAGGTCGCCGTTGGGGCCCGATTGCTTGTACATTGTAGCAGCTGTCCGTGTCAAAGTCGAGAGCAGGCTGGAAGCGCTTGTCGAGGTCGGGTGCCCGTCCGAAGATGGGGCCGGGAGGAGGAGGCTGGGGATCACGGGGAGGGTTCTCGGGGTCGTCCTGGCGCGCCTGAATGACAGCTCCGAAAGACGAAGGCAGGGCCGCGAGGGCGAGGAGTCCGACACTGAAAAGCATGTTGGAAGATTTCTGGCGAGATGGAAGAGAAAAACTTGATAAAATGCAGTAGTTGAGGCTGATGAGGCTGTTGCTTTTGAATTGCTGTTGTTGATGATGAACGATCAGAACTTTGGAAGATCATGAAGCCATCTTTATACTTGTTTATCACTTCACAAAGTCACTGCTGCCACGGATTTTCCAATCCTCTGGCCAGGTTTCGCCAATCCATGGACGTGAGTCTGCTTGACGATATTCTTGGACACGCACTGCGGTCAGCGTTGCAATGATTGACGATGATTGCGAGGCAAAGATATTCGGAGGATTGTACAAAGGATTCAGAGAAGGCTGAGCAAGGAACGAGCGAAGCGTTCCTCAAGCGAAGCTGAGGACGTTAACCATGAGCCCCATGCCGGATCTGCTGCACCGCGTTCGGGGACTGGCCCTTGTCGGCTCGCGCGTGCCCTCCTCCCCAATCAGTTAGGGCTGGGGAACACCCCTGAGCCCCTGAAGCTTGTCACTTCAAGCGGTGGCTATGCCACATCATCAATCGATCTAGCCGCTGCTAGCCATGCATCCCCAGCATGGAGTCGTCTATTCTTGGCAGCTCGCATGACCAAAAGCTTGTTAAGCTTTCATCTTCGTCGACGCCACCGTCCATGATAGGATTACCATGTTACCCTGCGAACCAACGAACATAAACTTAGAACAAGCTGCTGAGCTGCCTTCCGGACTTGGTGTGACGTGACGTCCTTCTCGGATAGACCCTTGGTCCTTGATTGGGGTCCATAAACAGCATCAGAACCCTGAAGATGCTGTTCCTGGCTCGACGAGCACAGCTTTCGGACTCGATGCAACGCTGCGGCGCAGGCGGTATTGGCGTATGTCATTGGCAGAAAACCACAAAGTAAGATGCACCTTGATCCCAGATGCCAAGCTCGTCAGCCACAGACATCATAGGACCAATAATAGGCGGTGATGTTCACTGCATTTCCTTTTCGGGGGCGCAATGAGATGTCGTTCTGATGGTGCATTGCGGAGGTGCGATCCCAAATCTGATTGCCCGATTCCAAGTATTTTGGGTATTGCCCGGCTACAATGCCAGAGTTGACAGAGTCAGAAATTATTTTTGTCCTGTATTTCATCTTGCTGATCCTCCTAGGCAGCACGTAGCATGCCATGGGTTCCCGCTCCAACATCATGCTCCGAAGGCCCCCTCGACAAACGAACCATGGAACCCAAGCGCATTCACCTGGCCCTCGCCACCTCCTCAGAGCTCGTTCCGTCGAGTGCCACGAGGATTCTGTGCGTGCCCTGCTTGTTGATGACGATACAGTCATCCTCCTGTGTCGCCGATTGGGGCGCTGCACAAAAATTGGCTCAGACGGAAACCTCTCACCGTACACCGTCTTGAGGTTGCCACCGCCATTGCTGGCCGTGCAGTAAGCGGAGCGGTAATTTGGATCCATGGATGCGCCCTTGGCGATGCGAGGAAGCTCTGAGGCCATAGCGGGGATCGCCGCTACAATAGTCACACGCCCAAGTTGATTAATGTCGGCCGTATCCACGCCGGCGAGTTTGTAGCGCGTCAGGGTGCCATTCTGATATGGCCATTTTGGGTCGACGACGTTGCTCAGGTTTTATTCACTGTAGCGAACGAAGTTGTCCTCATAGATACATGGGTTTGCATGAACGATAACGACTACTTTGCCTGAGTATATATGATTGTAGGCATTAACTGAGTGGCAGAACATGAAATCGTCCTTCCTTCTGGGGATAGGTGGCGATGCTGATATTTGTTAGGGACTTTCCGGGGAAGGTGCCACCCACGACACTGACTATTTGCCAGTGAGCTCTTCAAGGATGAAAGAATTGCGTTGTATATCCGGCTCGTAATCAATCATCTCCACTTCCCGGTTCACTTTGTTGAGCATTACTCTTCGTGGCGCTACTCCGCCGAGGACGTCCGCACGTCCGAGTCCCCAATCGTGTTCTCGTGGCACCGCATGCAAGACGCTCTTAATGGGAGCGTATGTCACGCGCAACTACTTGCACGAAGACGGCACAGAAAGTGAGAGCGCACCTCCTGACTTCTCCACACACCCTCGCAGATCGTACTAATACATGGCTAGTGAGCAAAATCCTTGGTGCCGGGCCTAGATGCTGAATCAAAGTCTCCCATGGTTCAGGAGACGGCGTCTTCAGTGTACCATATCTTCGAAGGCTCGGGTCACAGCATCATTAACAGCCAGCGCCTCAACTGGAAGAGAGGAGACACATTCTGCATCCTCGTCTGGAATGCATAGGGGCATTACGCAAGTGACGGCGTTGGCGCGGCGTGGCTGTACCGCTTCGACGATAAGCCCATGCTGCGTTCACGGGGCTTTTACCGAAGTGCTGACATGGATATCGAGCCCCTAGTATCGTGGATATCGAGCCACTAGTTTCGAATTAGAAGAGAAGCTTGGAAATATGTAATGAATTCTACGGATGGAAGATGAAAGATTGACAATCCTTTACATATACCCTATGTGTCTCACATTACCCGCGACCTCTCGTCCTCCCGTCCTCGTCCGTCTCGTCGGAGTCCAGAGGCAAAGCCTCAAGCTCGAGATCCTGCTCGAACCGCGTCTTTGCGCGCTCGCTCTTCCCGGCAGTAGGCAAAACAGGTACTGCAACAACCAATTCCGTCACGCCTGTTGCACCCCCCTCCGACATCGCCTCGTGCCTCTTCCATCTTGCCGCCTTCTTCAACCCCGTCTGCCTTTTGTTGATGCTCCTGATGATGGCGAGCACGGGAAGAAGGACCGGCCACGTGGTGGTGAGCGCGCACGCCCAGAGCACATCCCGAACGGGACCTCTGCTTTTCTGGCGATCTCGTGTAAACCATTGAGGTTGTCTAAGTGGCCGACAACACGCCCCTAACACAAAGCCGATAGCGAAGTAAACGATGAGGCCTGAATATACCGCCTGGAAGATGATCTCAGGCTTGCTGGTGTGGCTGTCCGTGGACCCGCCTTTAGGCGGGGGTGGGATGTAGGTTATACTGATAGGCACCATGGCCATTTCTCAAGTGTATGCGTGTCGTGGGCCGTGATAGCTGGGACGGGCCAGGTGGGTGCCTCCTCAGGTGATGCAGATGGGGTACTGAGTTGTAGTCTTTTGTAGGCTCGATGACCAGAAAAACAAAGGCTTGCAGGAAGAGTGACAGGATTTGACTCTTAAATAGTTGGGAACCCTTTGGTCGCATGGTTCTATCCGATGTGCCCATTCTTTCCATTTCGGCCGTAAAGCTTAAGTCTTGATCTTGCCATGATCGATAGAGCCTGATCCTGAGGTCCAGGGATCGGGCTGGGTGCCACCAAGGTGCGCCTTCAACAGGCCTCAAAAGGTCGCCAATCCCAAGGCCCGACAAGAGCTTTAGTCTCGTCCCACACAGTATCATACTCGATGCTGCGAGCCTGGCATCTGAAGCCTGAACGCACCAGAAAGTTCGCATCGAAATATGACAAAGGTCTTGTGGCGGCGCCACGACGCCTGGAATTACTATTTTCCCTGTTCGCCCGGGCGCAGTATACAATAACAAATGTGGTATCTTCGCCAAAGCCAAGCAACATGCCAATAAGCAGTCTCGCCCTATATCCCCAATCTCAAAGGTAACGCCTGACGTCCCCGCAAAGTTAGTGCCTCAAACTCAGTCGACGTCGTCGTCAGAATCGCCCTGCCCACCCTCTCCTTGTCCTTCTTTCCAGCTGGCCATCTCGGCAACAGGCACACGACCCCGCAACCACCTCAGTGTTGCATCTGTTCCACGTTCGAGCACGCTGAACCTCGGAACACGGAAGCGGTTCCCTGATACGTCAAGCTGACGCAGGCCGCCGTTTCCGCCAAGCAAGCCGATCTTGGGGTTCAAGTGTGCGATATCGTTATTGTTGGCGTCCACGACCTGCAGACCCCGTATGCTCTCAGGGTCCAGCTCGATAAGGTGATTGTTGGCAATAAGCATGACCGACAGCTGCGGGAACACGACACGTAGATCAGTCGGCAGCGCTGTGATACGGTTGAGCGAGACATCAACTTTCTCGAGCTGCGGCGATCGGAGATTGGCCGTCAGCGGGGCCAGGCTCGTGATGTGGTTGTTCATCAGATTGAGCTCCCGGAGAGCAGGTAGCTCCAGCTCCTCTGGCAAGTACGTCTCGCCGACAAGCTTGTTGTGAGCCAAAGACAGCGCCGTCAAGGTGTTGGCGAAGAACGTAAGAGATTCAGGAAACGTTGCGAAAAGGTTGTGATGGAGCTGGATTTCCGTGACCCGGGTAGCGGCGGCAATTTTGGAACAAACGACAGGGTGAAGCGACGAGGACTGTGTTCCAGAGCGGTCCAGCAGTCCGCCATTCTTAACGGGCCAAGTTTGGCTCGAAAGGGTGTGCGACCTCGATCGAGCAGGCGAGTGCGGCGCCGATGTCGGGGGAGTTGCGAAGTCATCCATGTCGGATCGACTGTCATGCTCACCCTCTTCAGGTGCGACTTCTTTCGTTGGTGATTCGGATGCTTTGGCATCGTCAGCGATGGCAGCCGCGATTGTGTGCGCGGTGCTTGTGACATCGTCGTAAGGAGGCGGCGGTTCCAGCCTCGCTGCCAGGGCATCTTTCAGCTCCTCTGTCGTGGCCGAGATGAACTTTTTGTCACGCAACGGGTTGCCACTCAGGCGAATCATTGCGAGATTGTCCATCCTGGCAATCTCCGGCGGGATGATGCGAATATCATTAGCAGAGAAATCAACATGTCGCAACTTCTCCAGACTAAAGAAGCCTTCCGGAAACTCCGAGATACTGTTCTCGTCCGCGGTCAGCGTCAGAAGACTACTCCAAGAGCTGACGTCAGGCAGAGCTTTCAGGCGGTTCATAGACGCGCTGAGCTGATACAGCACCGGCAGGCTGACCGTTGTGCCAGGGGCAACGATATGCGTAATCTGGTTGCAGGAGATGTCGATTGATTGCAGCTTCGGGAGAGCCTCCACGTCGTCTTCAATGAGCGTCTTTGCAAGCTTGTTCTTCTTCAGGTTGAGTTCTGTCAAGGGCATCTGGGACAGAATGCCAAATGGCAGCAATTCAAAGCTGTTTTCGGCAAGGTTAAGAATACGTAGCCGTTCAAGATTCCCGAAATTAGTAGGAAGAGTCGAAACGTTGTTGCCGTGAATATCAAAGATTTCCAAATTGTGTAGGTTGGAGACCGAGGGGTCCAGTGGCCCGTATAGAAGGTTATTTGCGAGCTTGAGGTCGCGCAGTGAGGTGAGCTGAGAAATGACCTCGAAACAGTTGTTTGCCAATCGATTGTTGGTCTGCACTCGTCAGTCTTCATGCCTATTAAAATTTCAGACTCGGCATACCAGGTTCAGAGACGTCAGGAGGCGAAGCTGCCTCAGTCCGACAGGAAGAGAGATCAATAGATTCCCGTGCAGGTCGATTGTGTCCAGTCCGCCAAAAATGTTCCCATTCCCGTCCTCCTCAGCTGCTAGGTCGTCGGCAGTCACGTCTGGGAAGATGCTGTCGTCGATGAGCTCCATCTCGTTGTCGGCGGCAATCAGCCTCGTCAGATCGACGCTCTCAGCCCAGCTTCCGTCATTAGTCCCCATCATCTCAGCATCATACATTTTCAGTACTTCGACAGGCATGACACTCAGTCCCATGGCCGCGATATTGAGCCTGCCAGAGCTGCGCGCATCACCGAGACGCTGTTGCACAATCTTGTTCTTTGCGCTCTGTGTTCTCTGTGTATTGAATGGGTCATGCGTTACGGCGATCCCGAAATCGAAGCTGTTGTCGGCTGGCACAATCGGGGATTTGAGCGGGAAGGACTTTGGATCATCTGTCACGGCCAACGAGTCTGGGACCAGGTCCAGATCGGGAGCCTTCTTCACCGCAGCGCGCTTTGCAGCTTTAGCCTGTGCAATCTGCTCGCGAAGCGCGGTGGACGATTTTCGACTGGCCTCCATATCCGGCTTCCCAATGGCTTCCGATGGAGCACCAGTTGCTCCTGGCTTTGGTATCGTTCGAGTTGGCTTTGTGAGCCTTGATGGTGTCGGTGTCGTCTTGGGTGCCGGCTTCGGTGTAAACTTGGGAGGAGCTGGCTGTGCAGCGGCAGTGCGGTCCATCGCAGGCAGCGAAGGCTTCTTGAAGAGACCGTTGATCGACTGTCTCTGCTTCAGCGGCCGAGCCGCTATTGTCTTGGCCCCAGTCTTTGGCGGTGCTGCAATACCGGTTGACTTGGTTGGACTCGAACCTCTATCGAAGGAATGTCCGATCGTGGAGGCCGAGAAGTTCGTCGAGCGGGCTGGGGTGGCGCGAGCGACGCCTCGGACAGAGGGCGTCCTCAGCGAAGCAATGCCCGAGGTACGCCGTGATGGCGTACCCTCAATTGTGCTCAGAGGCTGTCGAAAAGTATTCGTAGAGGCCCTGAAGCTCGAGACACTGCCATCGTCAGGGCCAGAGCTTGACCCTGGGCGGCTTCTTGCCTGCGAGGGCGGACGCATCGATCCATCGGATGTATAGCTCAAGCCTGGCCTCGATCCATTGCTTCCTGCCCGCGACCGAGACCTTCTTGTACCGTCCGGGTCAAAGAAGGAGGTCGATTTCTTGCTCATTGCCGGGGAAGAGGGGAGCTGCGCTAGTGTCTCCATGGTTCGTTCGGACAAAGACGGCCTTGGCTTCGAAGACCTAGGTCGGATGGTCCCGAACGACATGCTGTCAGTGCTGTCATTGATGGGCGGTTCACTATCGACAGGTGACTGGTTCATAGCACCGCTCGGCGTGGACAATTGAGCTTCGGAGGGGCGTCGTGAGAGGGCTGTCGGTTTCTTGAAGAGGAAGTGGTCTGGGTCCGAGGGGGGATCGCCTGTTGGGGTATGGCTCAAAGGCGGCTGCGAGGGAGAGTGAGTCGGTGTAGTCGAGGCAGCTAAGCTCGGTCTTGAATCCGTGGCTCGTGGTCTGGCGGCAGACATGTCTCGTCTCGGGCGAGGCGTCGTGGCCAAGGCTTCGCGGGGTTCAAGTCTATTGGAAGGAATCGATGAGGCTCGGGGCAATTGATCTCGAGAAGCTGCTGGGCGAAGGCGCTGCTTCGGGACAGGGTTCAAGTTCTCTTTCGAAGGAGCTGGTCGGAGGTTGGAAGATGATGTCGACCTTGGCGTTGGAAGTCGTGACATGCGGGGGATCGCACTCTGGCGATTGACCGCCGCTGGCTTCTCCTCCATGTTGGATATGATGTTAGCCACCGCCCTGTCACTATGCGTAACGGCTTGCAGCAATAGAGGAACCGATATAGGGCTGCTACAAATGACTCCGGGAGCATATATGCACCGATTTGGGAGAGGGTCTTAGCGCACGATAGTCGATGATATCGGAGCTCGCCCGCGACGGGAGCTAAGGAGAGGGGGGGGCCCGTTGCTTTGTTGATTGCCTAGCGTCCAGATGGCGGGGTCATCAACAAGACAGGTACCTATGTAAACAAAGGTTGTCATGCGGCAACAAAAGGCTGGACAGAGATTCTGTCGTCTTGCAGCTTCGAGACGACGGCGAAAGACTTTCTATGATGGTCGCAAAAAGCAATGAGCGGAGGGGAAGAAAGAAGAGGAGTCCTGAATTCGAGTACCGAGAGTGAATGCAGATGCGAGAGCTTGTTAATTTCCCGACACCTTCCCCATGCAACATCACCCGCCACAGGTCTGGATTGGTTGTGGCGCAGACCGAGCCCTACACCTTTACACCGAGTCTCCTCACCGCGGCCCACACCGAAGCCAAAAAGCAACTCGTGCTCTTGATTTTGGCAAGCACTCGACAGAATCAATGGCCCGCTAAAATGCTCTACAAAAGGCATACTATGTAATAGCGAGGCATGGTATGGCACTGATCTACTAGTAAAATGGGGTGCTCCCTCATTTGGTGGACCTTCCCTTTGTCGCCCACCCGCTCGCGTACCTTTTGTCTGGCACTGGACTTTCAAATCCTATGCGTCTGCACTGTTCTCCGAATGACTGTGAGCCATATGGACATTCCATGGTATAAGCATATCATCTGAGAGAAGTGGCCTAAGGTATTCTGAGAAAAACAAGTTTGCTGGACCTTTGCTGAATGTTTGCCCTACTTAGTCGACCAATTCCAGAATCTTGGCTCGGACACTGCTTCTCGCCTTGCTTGGGCCGCATTCATATAAGGTAGTATCCTCAAGCATACATAATCCTCGCATAGCCCCAGAAGTTCAAGGCCAGCGGTTTGAACACCCTCTGTGATGGGTGTGAAACACCTTGTGGAGAACCAATCTACACACCGGAATGTTGATCTTATTTTTTTGATCATCTATCACGGTCATGTAAGTACTGGAAGCAAACATGTACACTCCATCAGCCGATGACCCTTTCCGATCCAAAAATTTAGCTGTAGTCGATTTCACTGATTCAATCAGTCAGAATAAGCAAAAATCTCTCGACGATACTGACGTATCCGCCCTCGTTATCCAGATTTCAAAAGACCTAAGTCTCAAAAGCGTTGCCATAGAGGTCGGGCAGAGCATTGAGGTCGACACAGGCAGCGAGTTGATCTGTGTGGTTGTCACCTCAGCCTTCTAGACTTTTCGAATGGAACATCAATGCTAAATAGCACTTGTTCAAATTTAGACGAGATAACCTCCCTTGTTGAGGACATGCGAGCTTGCATGCCTCAGCGTCATGCGGCGGTCGAGATGAAGCCCTTTGGACGTTCCTTGCAACAAAAAAGATGTGGAAACAGCTTGGAGCAGGTCGGGGCACGACAGCAATGGTGAGAGGGGAAAGGGCCTTTTCGATATTCTTCTGCATGAGCTCCAGCTTGCATGCGCAGCTCTCGGCAACCTACCAACCCGCAAATCCAGTCAAACCTACTCATCAGATGATCTAGCTCACGTGGAGACCGGGTCGCGACACCGCCTCCACTCATCTCTGTCTCGGGACACCCTCCTTGCGGCCTCATGCTGGGACATGAATGGCCACGCAGTTCAGGGTCTGGGCATGGCCGGAGATAGTAGTGATAGTTTCACTCTGCAGGCATCCTGTACACACCTGCATTCGCGGCTAAGAGGGTGGGAGAGGCTGAGAGGTTCGCAAGGATGGTGCCGTGTTGGTGCTTGAACCGTCGGTTTAAATCCAACCTCCTCGTGGTCGGCGCGACCCCACCATAATCCTAGGACTAGATTCTGTTGGTGGTATTCGCCTGGGGCTTCCAGCAGTCACCTGATGCCAGGTGGCCTGTGCCCTGGCACCTCCCATAGCTTAGTTCCAGGCACCCTCCTGCCCTAGAGAATAGCTTCCCAATACAACACCTTTCCTCCTTAGACCTCCAACAGATTCTAGCCCATTCTGGCAGCACCAGCACCAAGATGTTCAGCTAAAGCACGTCCCTTTCGAAGGCTTGAAGAAGTTGTCGTCCGATCGAATTTAAAACTTGCGCAGAACGCATGGAAGCTCCCGTCATTGCCAGCCTGGTCAAGCGCCAGCTTCCCTAGGGTCAAGGCTCTACTACCGCAGACCTCTCAGTGGTTCGAAGCCGAAGCGACCCCGTATTTACCAAGTTTGAAGAAATTGGTCCCAATCTGGTGACAAGACGCCCGTGGTCCAGGAATCTGTTGGTGATTCGCAAGTCAAAGGAAAGAGGGCTGACTCCTCTCTCCCCGCAATGTCGCATCGATCAAGCGATGCAAGCGATCCTGGCGGGAGTACAGACGATAGATGACTCGACCCAGTAGTGCGGTTCAACATGCAGAAGCGACGGATGACCGACCAGAAAACTTGTGACCTGTGCCGCATGGCATAGCCGAGCCTGCGGGCAAATGTGACGCCAGCAGCCAGGGCCGCGAGTCTAAGGCACTAGGTCTCACCGTTCATCAGCGATCCGGCCACGGCACGGTCGAGAGGCGCGACAGAAAAAGACGCCAGGCTGTCGTGGTAAGTCGGCTGTAGCAGATGGAGACGTGTGCCTGATCGACGGCTGTCCGACAGTCGGCCGAAGACAACCGAAAGCAGGGTGCCGAACCGCCGAGGACGACCAGGCTCGAAGGACGTCCGTAGCGCAAGCTTGACTTGCACGAAAGTGGAGAGTGATTCTGGTGGGCCGGGTGACTTGCAGGGCCCCGAACCAAAAAGAGATCTTTTGCGCTCCACGAGGGAGCTCCGCCCAGCGGCTTGCGGGTGCGGGCGAACGCTTCGTGTTTCCGAGGACACAAGCGCTCGACCCCGCATGGGCGTATCAAGTATGGCGCGTATGGGGAGACACGATGATGAGGGGCTGCCATGGCCTGCCCACCCACCATAGGGTACTGTGGTGCTGGCGATCTGTAGAACTGGGGTAAAGGCAGAGCTTCACAAGAGTGTGTGGGTGGAGATGTCATGGCGGGCGAGCAAACAAGCGAGCGCCCTCTTCTGAACAGCCGGCGATGGTGGATGGGGGTGGACGGCTTTGGGCGACAGTGATTGCTTCACGCGGTGTTTGGCGTCGCGGAGGTGGCTTTTGAGCGTACTATGTACGCACCTAGGTACCCAGGAATGCTTTTTTGGCAATACAGAAGGAGTACAGGGGACGCCTGACCGTGGCGTGCGGCACGGTACATGAGCCTGTCCTGGCAGTCAGCAAGGGAAATTAGTACCCAGGTAGGTACCTACAGTTCCTTACCTTACCTAAGGTACCTAAGGCAGGGTAGTCTTGAGGTGCGGGTGAGAGTATCTTACGTCAATTGGGGCATCGATTTCCCCATTCGTCAGGCACGTCAGGTACCTAGGTAGGCATTTAGGTAGGTAAGTAGACATCGTAGCTACCCTTCGGGTCCTTACCTCGAGTAAATAGTCGGGATTCTGGGAAGCGAGGAAGTTGTGCCTGACAACCAATTAGTTGGTATCTTGGGCAGGCAGGTACCTCTTGCTCTTGCTGCCCACCTGCACCTGCACCTGCAGCACAGATTTTGCCTCCACTCCTCTGGTCCATATCCTGCAAGTACCACCTTGCAGGTGCAACATTGGCCGAGATTTCCTTTCATTTCGAAGCCTTCCTGCCTAGGGCCCGGAACATGCCTCTCCCAGGCTACCTACTCACCTCATCCCAAGTTCAACCACAGATTCAGAGCAACCAAAGTATCATCAAAATACCCGAACTCTCGACTACCTATACACACAAATCAACAGCCGCTTACCCATGCCGCTAGCTGTAGCGCTCCCTTTATCCGGCCATGTCTGTCCCATCGCTACAAAGCGAGGTATGACAAGTGCCTCGCCTAGGACCCAATTTCAGTCGTCCTCGATCAGAGCCAGCTTCGAAACATCTCATCCGACAGGTTGACCGAAAAGCATCAAGACATCAAGACAGTCGACCGAATGGAAAGGCGTTACCCCAATTTCGGTACCCTTTTCTTTGACCACAGCAACCAACAAGCACAGGATGCGATGCACTTCCTCCTTTGCTCCTCCACATGTCACGCCACTAGCAGAAGCGACCGTGCCCCAGACAAGACTCCATGCTCCACCCCCAATAACCGCTAGGTTCAGAACCCCGGTCTCTCCAAAGCCCCCTCGTGCCAAGGCAAGCCCCAGACCCGTCTTCCACCAATCGCGGGTGCCAAAGTCAGGGTCATGATCATGTCGAGAACGCATCTTGACGGTCCGTCGTCCCTAAGCTGGTTCATGGTCGGATCACGGTGCTCGATGCACGCGGTGGCTACACGGGAGGCCGCCACATACCCTCTCGCAATCCCATCAACGACCCCTCCCCCGGACGCCTACGACCACTCACCATGTTGCATCCCCGTTGGAACCTGCCAAACCCGCCGCTAGCTACAGTGTCGATCGGCTTTCGACTGGACAACCCGATGCTCATGCAGAGCGAGCCCATCTCTTCCACACCCGTCTTTGCGGAGAACCTCGCCCTGAGCGTCCTCCTCTGAATGCCATTGCGCTACACCCCATTCAGCATGGCGCGAGCACCGCGACACAATCGCCCGCGCCGCGCTCCTCTCCTTTGGGGTAGTGCTGCGATGCGGTCCAGGATGCCATCCTGGGGCCCCTCGCCATGCAGAGGCGAGGCTTACCCGACAAACATGTTGATAAATGGCAAACCCCCATCCCCAATGGCCGCCTGTCTCGACCCTTTTGCCTCGTCGTCGACCCCAGCCTGGGACCCAAAGCACCGACTCCTTCTGAAAGAGAGCTGCTCTGTCAGCCCAGCCTGCCGCCATCATGGCTTCCCCCAACAATGAGAAGAACCCAACCGATATCGAGATTGAGCGCGGTCCTGACAACACTGCCGCCTTTGCAGACGCCGGCCTCGACAGCAAGGTCCTGAGCTCTGCAGCTCAGGAAGGTACCGATGCTGAGCACAGCTATGGCTTCGTTCAGGGTATGAAAACATACAAGAGTGCCGCATTCTGGTCCATGGGTAAGTGCAGAGGCACCTCGCGAGCAAGCTCTGTGACTTTTGCTGATTGGTATCTGTGATCAGCCATTTCTGCCACCATCATCATGGAGGGTTACGACGTCACCCTCATTGGCAGCTTCTTCGGATATCCCGAGTTCCGTCGCAAGTACGGCGAGTACCTCGATGAGGAGTCTGGCTATCAGGTCAGCGCCGACTGGCAAACTCGCTTCAACACCATTGGTGCTGTTGCCAACATTGTTGGTGCCCTCCTCAACGGTTGGGCTACTGCTCGCTGGGGACACCGCTGGACCATCATGGGCTCTCTGGCCTGGCTCACGGCTTTCATCTTTGTCGTCTTCTTTGCCGAAAACATCGAGACCCAGCTTGCTGGCCAGGTCCTTTGTGGTATCCCCTGGGGTGTTTTCGCTACGTCCGGCCCCGCCTACGCCGCCGAAGTCACACCTCTGGCCATTCGCGGTTATCTCACCGCCTATGTCAACTTGTGAGTGTTGCTCAAATGACGCCTCGTGACATCAGCGTGTGTTGACAAGAATCTAGGTGCTGGGCAACCGGTCAATTTATTTCCGCGGGTATCCTTGCTGGCCTCGTCGACAAGCCAGGCGAGATGAGCTTCAAGATCCCCTTTGCCCTGCAATGGATCTGGCCTATTCCTCTCGGCCTGGTGGCCTTCTTCGCACCCGAGTCACCCTGGTACCTCGTCCGACAGGGCCAGTTCGAAAAGGCTAAGCACTCTCTCCAGCGTCTTGCTTCCGCCCAACATGAAGTCAACCACGATGCGGCCGTTGCCATGATGATCCACACGGACAAGACCGAGAAGGAGGAGCGTGCCGGCGTTTCTTACTATGATTGTTTCCGTGGCACCAACCGTCGTCGCACGGAGATTGCCATGATGTCGTTCATGTCCCAGATCACCAACGGTGGCGCTCTCTGCTACTCCGGTACTTTCTTCTTCCAGCAAGTCTTCCAGAAGACCGGAACCCCCGACAGCGTCGCCTACTACATTGGTCTCGGCGGCACTGGTGTTGCGTGGGTTGGTACTTGCATCTCCTGGCTGTACATTCACAAGTTCGGTCGCCGTCGCATTTGGCTCGTCGGTTTCTCCAGCTTGGTCGTCATCCTCTGGCTCATTGGCATCCTGGCTAGTATCCCCAACCAGACCGTCGCTCTTGGATGGACACAGTCTCTGCTCTGCGTTGTCTGGCTCGGCGCCTACTCCATGAGTGTTGGTCCCATCGTCTACACCATTGTGGCTGAGATTGGCTCGACTCGCCTGCGTACGCACACCGTCGTCTTGGGCCGTAGTTTCTACTACGTCGGTAACATCATTTGCGGTGGTATCCTGCAACCCCGCATGATGGCCCCCGGTGCTTGGAACTGGAAGGGCAAGACTGCCTACTTCTGGGCCATTCTCGCCACTCTCACGCTGGCCTGGGGCTACTTCCGTCTCTTCGAGACTAAGGACCGCACCTTTGGAGAGATGGATTACATGGTAAGCTACGCCGCCGTTTCCTTTTCTATGATTTCACATGAAGCTAATTCGTCTCGTGCAACAGTTCCAGAAGGGTGTCCCTGCCCGCAAGTCGTCCAAGTACGTCATTGACGAGGGCGATGAATTCTACCACAGCCTTCAGCAGCAAAACTCCAAGGGCCCGGAGACGACCACGTCTGAGTACCCTACGCAAGCCGACACGGGTGTCAACGAGACCACTCGGGTTAATCCTGAACTCAAGAACTAAACTGTTCGACTTGTCCCTGCCGAATTTTTACATTGATACCACCAATTGAAAGTGATAGATATTGATTAAATCCTATCTTTTATCACCTTCCTACTTTTCTTTTGACGTAATTGCATATCGTGATGAAGATGATCAATGTTGGTTGGTACATGTGGAATTATTGTGAGCGCTACGTAAGTGTAAGCCGCAACGCATCGAGATTATTGTTGGATGGGCAGTCTGCACGGTCCTTAACTGCCCCGATGGTGAAAGCCCAACACTCGAGCCTCAACCATTCTGTCCGAAAGGCGGGTACTCAGGCGTCGACATGTCGCAAGCGAACCGTAC
The DNA here is from genome assembly GCF_000150675.1 of Verticillium dahliae VdLs.17. Taxonomy (NCBI): domain Eukaryota; kingdom Fungi; phylum Ascomycota; class Sordariomycetes; order Glomerellales; family Plectosphaerellaceae; genus Verticillium; species Verticillium dahliae. The sequence continues at coordinate 214,624 of NW_009276931.1, forward strand.
GAAATAGTCGCTGTCCGACCCGTCTCCGTCCTCAATAATTCGTCCATCCGGCGCCTGAACCCTCGCAATAAATGAAAGCTCGCCTTGTGCATTCGCCCACAAAAGACGGAACGGCGTATACGTCCCGGCCTGCAGCTGAATCCTAAATACGGTCGTCTCCTCAGGCCCGTCCACGGTATTATAGTCCTGCTCCAGGTCGGCGTTAGCGCGGGTCCAGGTCGAAATAGCCTTGTCGCCGAGCCAGACGAGCGTGATCTCGTCCGAGTCGGGCACCGTAATCGTGTAGGTGCCCGTGACGGGCGCATAGAGGAAGGCACGGTGGTTGACGGCCGTGAACATGTAGAGCCGGGCCGGTGTGTCGTCGTAGATGCTAAAGGGTGGGAAATACGGGTTCGTGCCCGGCGGGATGCCGATGCGCTCCGTCGTGCCGGTGAAGGCGGGCTGCGTTACGTGGAAGTAGTTGACGTCGAGGGACGAGAAGGCGGGGAAGTCTGAGTTGAAGAAGCTGTGGTCGTAGATTGCGTACTCGAGACCGCGGTTGTTGCAGCTCACGTCGGGGGTCGGCGCCGGGGCGGAGGAGGAGGGCGATGCGCTAGACTGGACTGAGCTTGGGTGCATGGAGCTTGGCACTGCTGAGCTGGGCGCTGCGGAACTTGGCTGGACTGAGCTGGGTGCTGCCGAGCTCGGTTGCGCAGAGCTGGGTGCCACTGAGCTGGGTGCTGCCGAGCTGGGTTGGGCAGAGCTGGGCTGGACCGAGCTCGGTTGAGCAGAGCTGGGCTGGGCAGAACTGGGCAAAGCCGAGCTAGGAAGAGGCTCGAACGAACTTGCCGATGGTATGCTTGAAACAGGCTCTATCGAGCTGGGTCTGAGAGAGCTGGGGATAGGCTCGAAAGAGCTAGGCGAGGGTATGATGGAGCTGGGCTCTATTGAGCTGGGACCCAGTGAGCTTGGTTGAGGCTCGAATGAACTAGGCTGTGCCGAGCTCTGCAGGATAGAGCTTGGCTCCAAAGAACTCGGTTGGCTAGAGCTGGGCCCGACAGAGCTAGGAATAGGCTCGAGTGAACTGGGTAGGGGTGAAATAGAGCTGGGCCCGACAGAGCTAGGAATAGGCTCGAGTGAAATGGGTGGGGGTGAAATAGAGCTGGGGCCGATAGAGCCAGGAACAGGCTCGAGCGAGCTGGGCTCTATCGAGCTGGGAATGACCGAGCTGGGAATAATCGAGCTGGGAATAATCGAGCTCGGGAGCGACGCGAATGAACTAGGTAGGGGAATTAATGAACTGGGTCCAGCCGAAGCACTGTTGGGGAGAAGAGAACTAGGCTGGGGTGATAATGAACTGGGGACCGGGGCATCAAAGCTAAAGAAAGGCGGAAAGGAATTCCCAGACGGGGTAGCTGAACTGGGCTCGGCGGAGTTGCTATTTGGCAGAATGAAATTGGATTGAGGCAGCAGTGAACTGGGAAAGGGGAAACCAGAGCTAGAGAGTGGCTCAGAAGAGGATCCTGTGATCGATGTGAAGAAGGAGCCAGTGATGGATGACGAAGGTATCCAATTTGTTTGCGACGCGGACATACCCGCACTCTTGCTTTCCATGGCATTCTGCGAGTTACTGATGATTGATTCGATTGGTAGCCAAGAGTCAGAAGGAGCCTCGGATCCGGAGGCAGGTGAATCGAAGGCAGCTCTTGTCGAGGTTCCTGGACTGGCCTCACTTTTCAATGTTGTAAACTGGCCCGTATTGGTTGGGTAGGGCACGAACTTGTCGTGAGAATCAGAATGCCCTGGCACCCATGGTGGTGGGTAAGGCCAATTTGTAGGCCAGCCTCCCTCAGGGTGCCGCGATGTCGTTCGTACAGACTGTGAGCCATCCTTCTTGTTTTGTTCATCTTCAGGGGCGTCGGTCGGTGTGTAGACGACTATTGTGCCAGGATCTGTCCCTGTTGGGGCAAAGGTGACTGTCGTCGGAACTGGTCCTTCGTACCCTTCGTGGACCAGAACGTATGGTGGCCGAGCATGGAAAACCAAGGTGCTGAAAGTCATGTATGAGTACTTTTACAAGGCAGCTCAAGCAGTTTCTAGACCTGGCTTACCGGACGACAGATGTGGTGTGCGTGAATGTCGCATCATCAGTACAGGAGATAATTTCGACGTTCTGCGTCTCCGTAACCGTCAATTGAGTTTCAAGGCCACACCCTTCCTCAAATGAGGCTACCAGTACTGGCCAGGCCGCGAGTGAGCCTACCACAGCTGGAGAGAAAAGCTTCATGGCGGAGATCAGACGTGAGAATGCCCAACGATGACACTGCCTGACGCGGAAATCTGCAGGCTGTTTCCAGACTCTTATAATAGTTTCAAACTCGCTGGCTCTCACCTGGGCATCTGTTCCACCGTATGTCGACTCCGTATCACCACGCCATGGGGCATACTGATATGAATGAGTTTGCTGCGCATGAAGGACATGCAAGGTTTCAGACCCGTCCAGACGGCAGCCCTTGCGGACTTCCACCTCTTGCTCAGATCAAGTTGCCGCCTTCGTTAGATGAGCCGAGATCCGACCAATAGAGATGGAAGAGGAAAGACAAAGGATCTATGAATCCGGGGCCGCTAATGAATCGAGTGGTGCTGTCTTCCGCATTCCTTTGCCTTTCATGTATTTCCTGGGGAAGACAGGTAACAATGCCATTCCTATCGTAATCACCTATTCAGGGTCTCCTGACGAATTTCCCTTGATCAAGGTTGTTTATTTCTAATACACAGTCCAGTGCGTGACCAAATGGCATGATGCAAGATTCCAGCGGTCACAATTGCAGCTTTGGACTGGTAGCAACCAGGCGGAGGAAGAAGTTCTAGACCGCATGGCCGTCGTGGTTGAACATAACGAATGCGTCTTCCCTCCAGCATAATCCGCGATGAGTCAGTAGCCGGAAGACTAGAGGAACAGTGAGGTCAGTGGGGTCAAGCACCTGAAATTCGCGAAGAAGCCGTCAACAACTGCTTTTCTGCCTGACGCGGTGCAGCACTAGTGTTTGTGCTCTCATGCGTGAAGTCAGCTTCTTCACGCGTCAAGTCGATCATTACCCGAGCAGCCGCGCGCAAAAGGGCCGGTAGGGCCGAGGCAGGTGAAGGGAAACTCTAATCCAGGGAATGCTGCCGCAGAAAACGGCAGGTACATGCCCCATTGCGGCCAGTCTACCAAATAATGCCAATGATACGAAGCATGTTATGGAAGCAGTTGATAGACAATGCCTGTGGTCCTTATCACGAGCTTGTTGACTTCTTCCCCTCGTGCAGCTTAATGTGTGCTTCATTTTTTGACTTGGGAGAATAGGTAAGGTATATCCCTTCGCAATAAGGGTCACATCTCGAGCCGAACTGGCGCCAAAGGTCGATCTTCGATCACTTCATGTCTCATGGGCTGTGGTACCTTGAGACATACAGCGAACGAGCACCCGGTTCTCGGGAAGATCGCAGCCCTACAAAGATTCTCCCCTGTCGAGTCATAGTCAGGCCTTGGCGTACATAGCATATCTTTCATCCAGGCAAGATACTGCACTAGGCAAAATAGTGGCTGCACTTGATGAATTATCGCATGTAGGCTCGGCTTCTCCGGGGCGAGACCCTTCTTCATCAGGACAATTGATTCACCAGCGGAATTTGACTCTTCTTGTGTGTTCCAGAAGCGGGACAATACCTCGGCGCAGATCTTCATCGCTTGTCCCCTGAAAGTCTGAAACCGTGCATTCTTCCGTGGCCTGGGCGAACAACGGGCTTGTGGCCCACCCCTGTCCACCCACCGAGGCGGACTCCTGGCTCGATACGTCCTAGCTGTTGCTCCCTGCGTCGACATCCGTAAACTGATGGGATGTGATTATTGTCATCGGGAAAAGATTGTACCACGACCACTTTGAAGGATTTATCTCATGCGCGCGGTCCAATGCATGCTCTTACAGTGTTGCGATTCAAGCTCCATTCGATCATTGGAACCCGATACTGTAAATGTTGATGGAACTCACCTGGTCAGTGGCATTCACATGGTGCCAGGTGGCCCGTGCCCTGTTGCCTCCCATAGCTTAGTGCCAGACACCCTCCTGCTCGTAGAATAACTCCCAAGAA
>NW_009276931.1:218836-296020 GCF_000150675.1 Verticillium dahliae VdLs.17
GACCTCCACCACTAGCACCAACAGTAAACACAGGCCTTGATGAGACCCCGTCTCAGCCACCAAGGCCAGGTCATTCCAACCAAAGCTCGAAATTGGTGTTGAGCTGAAGTCCCCGCGATTGGCGTTGAGTCTACTTAATTAAACATGGCGACTGTTGAGAGGGCTTCACTGCTTATGTGAACCCCAATCCAGTACTTCCGCTGTGCTTGCGAGCTCTGAATAGGTAGGGTATCTGATAAGTCTTGTGATAGTTGATTCTTGTATCTGAGTTACTACTACCTACGTGAGTCAGATATACCTATCTGCTCTTAGCGATCACGTAAGCCGTAGTTCACGTGCTCCTGAGAGCAGTGGATCCTAGATATCCTAGATACCTTAGATATCGCTATCCTAACTATAGAGTTCCCTAATATTAGTTTTATATTAGCTCTTCTTTTCTTTATAGGTAGAATAGCCGTAAGGACTAATATTAGGAGCTATTACTAGGGTTAATAGCTGCTCTATCGCGCCTATAATTCTCTAGTCTCTAGCGCGTTAGATCTACTCTTTTAGTTTTAAAGTAAATAACTTAATAATAGGAAAATAATAGGAAATAATAATTAGAAATAAGGAAAAATATAGCTTAAGCCTATTATTCCTATAAACGTTAGGCCTCTAGTTCTTAGCGCTTTAGAATAGTAGTATTATCTATAAATAGCTCTTTAAGGAAATAAATTAAATTATAATTTAAATAATAAGAATAGGCCTCTAAATCCTAGAAATAAAGGAAATAAATTAAAATCTAATAATAAATAGTACTCTTATAATTATTAAATATATACTCCTAAGGCCTCTAAATCCCTAATACGCTAATAGAATATAATAAAATAATTATTAGCTTTTTATAGAATCTATTAGAATAATTCTTAATAAATTAAACTACCTTTTAATAAGAATAATAGGATTAAATTACTTTAATTAAATAAGTTTTATAGAAGATCTATATATCTTATTAATAAGTTTTAGTAATTCTATTCTATTAACCTTTCTCTTTCCCTATATTAATTTCTTTAATTTTTATAAATTAGCTTAATATATATAAATAATACTTATATAATTAATAAAAACTTATTTTTATTATTCTTATTTATTTATTTTCTTTCTCGTTCTAGCTACGATAATACCTCTTAAGCGTAAAACCCCTATATTTAAGCCCCCTAAAACTAAGAGAATAGCTAAATATAAGAATATAATTAATATTAATCGTAAAAGCTATTAATTTAGTAAATAATATATATATATAGTAATATTTATAAAGTTCCCTATCTAGGTTACTTTAAATCTTATTTTATAAATAAATAAACTAAAATTAGTATTTTAAACGTATATTACGATCTCGATCTTAAAGGATCCTATTATTATAAATATACCTCTAAATATTCTTATAAACTAATATAAGCTCTTACGATCTATATTTCCTATATTTATAGCTCTAATAAGTATTATCTTTAATCCTATTAATATATTTAAGCTCGCTATAAAGTTTTTAGCCGCTTATAATAAAAAGAATTAAGCTATAAGTTCCTATTCCTTTCTATTCCCTTAATTATCTAATTATATAATTAATTAATAATATAATTATAGGATCTAGAGAAATAGCGTACTCTCGTTAAAAGTATATTATAGATTATTAAAGAGGAGGACGCTAAAAGGGGTAATAACTTTAATAAAAACCTTAATAATCTTAATAATATTAACTATAAAGCGGCTAAGCGGGCTATAGCTCTATAGCTCTTTAACTACCTCTAATAGGACTCCCTAGAGCGATTAGACTCGGATTCCGAGATATTAGAATCTAAGGCTTAATCGTTATATAGCGGATCGTTTATTTTATTAATTTAATAATTAAAAGGTAGCTATTTTTACTACTAGTATGTGATTCCTTGTGGGATTGCCGCCAGTTTTGGTAGGCAGGCACCGCCATCTTGGGAGGCTTTTCCACGTCAAGAAAGGTATCCACACTGAGTCAGCCGAACCACCGCTTTCCCGAAATGGTCTCCAGTCTCACCGCCTACTCAATTGATTGATGACCTTCCGTCCAAATACAGGTCCCTCAACTGGTCCTATTTCCGACCGCTTGCCCGATTGGGTCAGGTCCCTCAACTCGGCCCTGAGCTACCGTTCATCATCCGTTTTCTGTCAAACGGCCAGATGTCTGCTCGACCTCCGTCTATCGTCTCTCCTTTTTCTGAATCCATCTTTCTGGTGTCCTCATCGCAGTCCTATTCCAGTTTTGGCACTCACAGTATCTTGGTCCGTAATGAAGGTCTTTTAATTTCCCCGTCCTGGGCGTGTTCCACCTTTCGTGCTCTCCGATCAAGTTGGTGTTTAGAATCTGCTTGCTGCCTCACTTTGTCTTCTGCTTCTTGTCTTGTTCATGTTGTGGTTTACCTCAGCACCTGTAATTTTTGGTCTTGAACGTATTACGATTGCGATTGATCAATGCCTCCACCCTCCAAAGTGCCACGGCGGGCTATGCAGCGACGACATGTTCGCCGCAACAAACCCTCCATTGGGAGTATAGCGCCGACCATCCAGACCCCGTTCGCTCGATCAACCCTGGAGGTAGCACGAGGTGTTGACCGCGACCAACACGAAACCGACGGCCAAGACTCCGACGTCGACATCGGAACTGACTCTGATGGAGATTATGATAGCAATCACGACCGTCAGTCAAGGAATCCACACAGAAAGGCATCGTCGAAGCCTACAAAGTCGACTCGGCCTCTTCCCCTGGAGCAGCAAGAATCAGACTCGGACATTGATTCAAGCACAGAGTCTGAGTCTGATGCCGAGAGCTTTGCTGAGTCGGGATACTTCTCTGGCGAGGAAAATCCGGACGAGGTTGCTGGGTTTTACGGCAGCCTCATCGCGCAGTATGCAGAGGAAGGTCCGATCATGGCCAACCATGGCGAAAACACCAAAAAGATGACCCGCCCGGAGGAGAGACGATGGATTGAGTATGTTATTGGCCCCTATGTCTTTGATCCATTGCTCAAGTTGTGCCAGGTTCTGCCGAGCTGCCAAGCTGGAACAGCACGAAGCCATGGAGGCATGCAAGGCCTCCATTTTCAAGGCTTACCTGTTCTGGAGAACGAGGAACTCTAGAATCAAGAAAGAGTCTTCGATTATGACGTACTGGAATGTTCTCAGCATGGTATATGCTGAAAGGACCAAACGTTACATGGATGGCGGTGTTCTGTACGACATTGGCAATGTTGTTCCTCCCATCTGTTTCTTGACTGCTTTCAGATGCTAACATGAATGCCAGTGGATCCATACGTCCCTCACTCCTGAATTCGATTTGGATACATCTAAGAAAGAAAAGTCTGGCCTTTTTGTCGAGGACTTGGACTTGATCCTCCACTTTCACTACGTCCGCGACGAAGAACTCTACACACACGAGAGGTTGCGTGTTCAACTCGCACTCATTCTCATCATCGCTGGCGCCACTGCCACAAGGCCGGATGCGCTGATCGGTAAAGTGCTATACAAGCACATCGAGTTCCAGCTCTTTCCTCCCGCCGCCGAAGGGCAGCGTCCACGCCTTGGACTGGTGTGGAACTTGGAACACGTCAAGAGATCTGCCGGTGTATCAGAGAAAAAGGTCTTTGGCTTTCACGAAGAGGACACGCTCCTGCATGATCCAGTGCTTCATACGCTGGCCTTGGCGTTCGCTGATGACGCATTTCTGAATGGGTTCTCTGGGCCCGAACAGATTTACGATCTGGTCGTTCCGCCGCGGTCAGACCGGTTACGGCTTTTGTGGAAGAGGGACTGGGCTGAGCGTCCGATATTCCGTACCACGGAGGGTCTTCAAATGGCTCTTGACAAAGCCCTCACGTACAGTAAAACTCGCGGACATTTGATACGACTCGGCCGAGCACTGGGGTATGCAAAGAAGCTTGAATTTTACGACCTTCGTCGTGGCTCTGGAAAGAAGTTGAACGGTATGACTACCCCGCAGAACAATTGTAATCTTACTAACAACGTACAGAGGCGCTCACTCCAGAGGAGCGAAATAAATCCATGGGACACCGGCTGGGAGACTCGTCCACTTACGTGCGATATTACATGGGCGATTTCATTGGTTCCGACAACCAGTCCATAGTGTTTGGAAGCGACCCACAAACGGACATGCTTCATCTCATGGGCCGACTGCAACGTCATGGCGATGCCCCAACAAGACTGACCGTCGATCAGAAGCTCGCCATTCAAGAAGACCCAAAACTAGCCAGATACCTCCAGAAACGAGGCAGAGCTATGGAAAGATTTAAATCGGAAGGATATCGTTCGTACACAGCTGCGAAAGACACAATTGCAGGGAAACGATACAGCATGTAACGTTATCGAAAGAAGACCGAAAGCTTGAGGAAAACGTTGACAGCCCGCTGCCTGGAGCGTGCCATCAGGGAGTTCCACGATACCATCCATGCCAAGGAGGTTGACCGACAAATGCAGGGAACGAAGCCAGACGTGGAGCTGCTGGCGCCCTCGAATATCAAATACGAGCTTCGGGAGAGAGCCGAAGTCGCACGCCTGTTCTCTCAAGCTGCGGACGCGTCGAACAGAGAAGAGCTCCACCAACTACGATTGAACCTCATCGTGGCACTTTCTCATCTCGGCAAACGGCGTGAGAGCCCATGCCGTCGTCAAGCACGACAGAGTGCTGCCAAAACTAAGTCAAGGTCGGCAAAGATTTGCGTTGACGCCCAGCTCGAACCTGTTTTGCAAACTGTGTCGGAGACGAAACCCGATATCCCCAGAGGCCTGGACCATCTGACTGACTTGGCACCTCTCGACCGGCAGCAGGATCTGCATATTTGTCCCTTTTGCAGATGGGAAGATGCAGAAGTCGGGACAAACCAACGGGAAAAGACATGGCGCATTGACAGTTTGGGGAGGCACATCCGGTGTGTGCATCTTGAAAGGCTGGCTATGCCTTTTACGTGTCCGTATGACGGGTGCCAGGCGGTGCTCGGGACCGCGGAACATTTCATGAGTCACGCCGCAAGGGAGCATAAGGTGTGTTTGCCAGCATCGGTACTACCAAGGTAGCCTCAGTACATAGTTCATTATCTAGGTCTTCCGCTATTGGGTTCCGTGAAATGCAGTCGTCAAGAATCAGGGCCCACGTCGAATGCCGCTCATGATGGCTGGTTTGAAAGTATCGAATTCGAAGGATTTACGGCAATCATTATTTGATTTGTTGCAGTTGAATCGATTGATACTATGTCAGCTTACAGATATTGACCTTGCGAGCCAGGTAGAGTTTCCCATATGCCCAGTTAACAGTCCAAAGTGCCTCGATGCCCTTCATCGGAGTCACGATCGAGAAGCTCAAGCCCATCCGAAGAAGCTATCGGACCCTTCATCCACCATTGCCTCAGAGCTTGAAATAGTCGATTAATCCAAACCAATGTCTCAGTGCAGCCATCATGTAAGGCATAGGCTGCAGAAGTAATCTGGCTTGTCAGCAAGGCTCGCACGATTGTGTCTAAGACTTACAGATGGTATCGCAAGCTTCAAAATAGGTCGATTGTCCGAAGCATTCGCTTTATTCCAAATCATGGCACATGCCAGTATCATAGCACCCGTAGATAGTATCTGGATCGAAAGGTGACCCGTCAACTTGTAAATCCCTGGGGTATTACGCAAGGTGTTGCCGCCCGGTCTCCCCTCAGTGCCCCTGGCTTCCCAGATGAACACAATCCATTGCGTGACCATAAAGATACGGAACATGCTGGCACCGGTGACTAGTATCGCGCAGCCAAGAGTTGGGTTCTCCATCAGAAGAATGCCCACCAGCGACACAGAGAAGCAAAGTACCAAAACGCATGCTAGGATAAGCGGATGGAACGCCCGCCGAGTTAGATACCAAGATCCGCCCATCCAGAAACACTAGGACTGTCAGTTACGGATTATTGGGAGGCATAAAGTACGCTGACCTGTCCGGCCATGCCGAGAAGCACCACTGACCCAGATACAGTCAGTGGTCGTGACCCGTATTCGACTTTGGAAGTCACTCCAAGCCCGAGGGCAACACAGAGGATAGCGACACCGTGGATGAAGGCAACAAGCACGAAGCGATGATGATGTATCGTACTCAGAGGTTGCATTGGACCTGGAACACTGGGACCCTTCCTGTAAATCTGATAGAGGGAACATAAACGAAGAATGGAGGCCCCAACGCTGGTCCAACATGAAATGCGGAGGAGAATGTGAAAGTAGTCAGCAAAATCCATCCTGGATGAGTTCGACGAGTGTCGATATTATTTCATGCTTCTGTAAATATTTCAGCTTCTGGTCTATATGTATGCAATGACTGGAAAGCTACAGAGCACCTCCTTTGACCCGCCCTTGGCTAGAAGATCCACTTGTTGCTGGCCCTGTGTTGAGACCCAGCAGAGTATGAGCCAGAGACCGCTATGCCTATATGTGGAAGTCCCCAGGCAGCTGATCGTCACTGCTAAGAAACCCAGCAGCTTACATGGATGCCAACAAGGCAGACTGGGAGGGTCCCCTTACCCTGACCTGCTATGATGCTCCTGTAGACGGAGCAGAAAGGGGGTGAACCAGGGGGTGGGGGACAGTAGAGCAACACTGGGGCGTCGGGATAGGGGGCGGCCTCGTCACCCTCAGGCAAGGGGTGGAACTCCAACAGTCTGCATCATATGCTCTACGGCTGGCTTCGGCAGTTGGACTTCCCGTCTCATCCTAGGCCTCCTCCGTTGCTCCACACGTACCAGGTCTAACGGTTGAGAGGAGAACGGGAGGGTTAGGAAACCCACTCAGGGGCTGTACAGTGACTCTACGTGCGGCTACCCTCCCGGGTATGATGTGGGAGTCAGGGAGGCATTACCGAGCCTTCCCGGTCTGACTTTGCCCAACCGTTATGGACGAAGAGAGGGGTGAAAAACATCCCGTGACTAGATACATAAAGGGCTCCGTTATCCCCCCTTCATCCTCCCTTTTCATCCCCTCCTCTTCATCCCCTCCTCGTCATCCTACCATTGATCAACCCTAGCCATCATCCCACCTCAAGCTGCGAGCTGATTGTTGGTTATCTGTAATGGAGTCTCTTCTGATTTCTCAGAATCGCCAGCCCTCGATCTATACCGACACACGCAATATCGACAGCTGCTCTTCACAGAATTCTTCTCAAACAAGCGGTGAAAGTCACCATTGCGGAGAAATGGAGTTCCCTCGTGAGAGCCCTGACCTCTCGCGCGAGAGGCTTGTTGGTCATTCTCGGGCTCTTCATTCTATCCTCAGCAGTTCATCAGACCACCAAGAGCATCAAATCATCGATGACGACTGTTCTGCCACCGACTCAACGGCTGATACAATATGCGCAACAGATGACCGTCGCTACCTTTTGGAGACTCAGACTGCATGTGATGCCTTCCATGCCGCCGAAGCGATGATGCTGCTAGCTTGCACCCCAACGGAGAACAGACAGCCAGCCGAAGTATGCCCAGCACACCATTCTGAGGCCAAGGGCGTTCAGCATACAACCAGAACAGCGGCACAGGCTATCTCCGGATCAAGACAGCCTCGCTTCAGTCACGATTACCAACATCAGTACCCTGCAAACACTACCGTCGGATCTCGTCCAATACTACGTCCCAACCAACCCAGTATTGCTTCGTCGAAATTTCAGAAGCATGCAAGGGCCATCGGACGACAATACTTTCCATGGACCCCAATACTTGTGAAGGATCGTGAGCGATGCCTTCGTGCGTGTCGGCGGTTCAACCGATTCTTTGCGGAAGAAAACGTCCCATCTAAGCTGTCTTCGCTTCTTTTCCGTCCCATTTTTCAGCCGTCCGAACCGACGCAAAGTCCGCCATTTCTTGGCGGCAAGATCGGAAACAACGTTACCGTAGCACCTTATTTCATGTGCGAGTACGGATACAACATATGCATCGGAGACAATGTGCGCATAGGCCAAGACTGCACGATCAACGATGCGAGCCGCGTCATCATCGGAAACAATTGCGTTCTCGGGCCCCGCGTGATGATACTGACAGAGCTACCGACTGAACGCAGGGATCGGAGAGTAAACCACAGCTCTTGGCATGTCCAGGGCGTCAGGATCGAGAATGACTGCTGGATAGGAGCAGGGGCCATTATTTGCGCTGGTGTGTGTATAGGAGAGGGCAGCACTGTCCTGGAGGGCACTGTTGTAACGAAGGTGAGTGAGATCAGCCTCCGATACAACAACGAATTATTGATATTTTGGTCACAGAACGTTGTGCCAGGCGACAGAGTCGCCGGGAATCCCGCAAGGGGTTTACAAAGTCAATAAGAACGAGAGAAGCCAAAGTCTGGTCAGGTTGGCGCGGGGCTGTGTGCTACAGGACTGTTAACAATCAGATGTGACTCGGCTTTAGAAGCCGGTGGATAACTTATCAAAACAATGAATAGCTACACTGCCCAAGTCGGTACGATTCAGTATCCAATGTGTCAAATCCGGCATTTTCGCGGAGGTAAATGATCGAATAAGCCTGATCACATAAGTCAAATGAATCTTCTGGCTCGTTGCCAGTAGATCAGGTAGAAAGGCTGAAAATTGTGACAACGCTAATGGAGCTGAAGTCATCGCCTTGGTGCAAACATCATGATCGGGTATGCTTTGTCGGTCGGTACATATATATCAAGCTTCACGAGTTCTGGGTCCTCGACATGTCCAATTCGTGGCGGGTGGCATTTCACATAGGCCCCCATCTAGGTTTTTGGTCTTACCCCCATGCTCCGCAACGCGTTCCTGAGCCTTACCCGGTTCCATTAGAGAGCCAAATTAGGTACCTGAGCTTCCCCATTTTTGGTAACTGTTGCAAAGGCCCAGATCGGGAATCATATCTATGAGGCCTTTCCTAAGGGGTCTCGTGCATCGCTTATTGAAATCTATTCAGAACCCTGCTAGGTTCACATCTGGATGATGAAAGAAAAAGAACAAGTTTCAGGCTCACAATACTCACAGTGCGAGAATTCCAGAAATAGACATCAAATCCGACATCTGGCAGTCCCTCCTCGCATTTCATGAGCGTCAGATTCGGGGCACGTGTACCCCTGAGCCTGACTAGAGCTTTATCGCCCTTGCAATCGCTCGCCACAGGTTTCATCGTTGCAAATTGTAGTTCAATAGAGATCGCACCCCCTCCTTGTGAGGCGGACCCCGATTAGTTCCTCGATGTGTGGCACGCATACGTCAAGACGAACTGAACTGAACTGAACTGAACTGAACTGAACTGTATTGTTTGTAAACGGCTTCTGTTCCAATGTTAATCGACTGCTAGCGCTAGCCCTTTCCCGTCTTGAGCCTTGTTCTAGCTCCACTACATCCATGCCTATTCATGCGTACAATCCAGCCATCTCCGCTCGCTTGCAGCGTCGGCTACCTCTCGAAGCCAGTCGAAGTCGGTCTGCAAGCAGATAGATATGAAGGCCCCCTATCCGTGTTGTCGTCATCGCTTTGAAGCAGACTCATTAGGAATCTAAACTGCCGACAGGTGTTTTTAACGCCTAACCTACTGGCAAGGTAGAAGCCCCATCAGGCTAGGATAATTCAGTCGTTTTCAGTCATGTGTGCCCCAGCCGCGTAGGTGTCATACTCAAAGTCCACTCAAAGTCCTTCAGGATAGCCTTAGTTCCTGGTTTAAGGAGCATTAAGCTCTTCTTATGCTTGTAGTCTCCGAGCTCTTGGACTAGTGGCTTCCTGAGTTCGAACGTATATCTGCCGCGGTGGGCTGGAGAGGTGTATTTGGTAGACATGGTTTGGTAGTGATTTTGGTGTCTTGGGTAGGACGGGCTGGTCTGGTCAGGGTACCTTGGCATCTGTTACACAGAAGACAAGGGCCGTTTCCTGTTGTATAGGGCGACGAGGCCAAAGAGGTTGTGACCATTAGGTTCGTGGCTATAGGGTTCGTGGCTGCAAGAGTCACAGTACAGTTCAGAGATCTTAGTAGCTATCTACGAACAGCTATTGACCCTGATAGACAACGCGTAGGTAGGCGTTCTTGAGGGTTGGGCTAGCAGATGCATTGCTACACCTCTCACACACTTTGAATAGGGATCGCACGCCCTAACTCTTATCAGAACATTGAGAACGGCTATATCACACGTTCTGCAAGCTTCCTCTTCTGTTGCCTGATGTTCTTTTCCGTGCGAAGACACTGTTTTATGGCAGATAGCACATTGTGATCAATGGCCGTCTCTAGCGTGATGATAACCAAGTTCAGTCCAGTCTTCACAGCTTCACTGTATACCATTTTCGGCTTCATACAGCGCCCGTTCACATTGAGGAGCTTGTATCCTTTCGAGTCCAACAAGGCCATGTGTTTCTCGACTGTTGGTTTGTCCATGTCAATTGTGCGGGAATAATCTCGCATTTCTCCATCTACCCATACTTTGATGGATAGCTTCGAGAGATCTGCTGGGGCGAGGTCCTAAGATATATTAGTCGGATTTTAGGTTGAGAAAACGCCTCTTCGTTACCGTCATCTCAGTATCGGCAACGCCGGTATTCTGAATAGGTGCGTCTTTCTCAGAGCCAGACGCTTGGGGCGCCACTGCCATGGGGTGCTGGCCTGCTGGCGCACAAGCTGCTTGATCTTGCGTCATCGTGAAGGAAGATTGGGAGCTCTGAGCCTTGGTGCAAACATCGTGATCGGGGATGCTTTGTCGGTTGGTATATATGTATCCAGCTTTACGAGTTCTGGGCCCGAGACACGTCCAATTCGTGGCGGGTGGCATTACACATAGGCCCCCATTTAGGCCCTCGTCTCAAACGCCATGCTCTGCATTCCTGAGCCTTACCTGGTGCGGCTATAGGAATAGGGGCAAGAACATGGCCCTCTAGCAGTCAAAACTCAAAACGTATTCTATTTTCTTCCGCAAAGTAAAGTACAGTACAGTATGACATGACAAGCCTCATTAGCCGCTTCCATCTTGGGAGGCTTTGACTTCCTTTGTTTACCTTTGGCCTTATACGATGCGTGACAGAGCGTGATCTTGTGTATTTCCTATCTCTCAAGAAGATCTGGTGAGCTTTACAGTCACTGAAGAACATTACCTAGCTCGAGCTCGTCACGGCTATCTTCTTCATTTCCGCCAACGCCCTGGCCATAGGCTATAGTATTTGGAACCCGCCGGCCTTTATCCGCCGCTCGGGAGTCTTGCTGTAGTTAAAATCGCACTACTTAAGTCTAGGAACCCTCATAAACCTGATCGCGAGTGGCTGCGGGCTGAGCCTACCCGCGTAAGTCACGATAGACCGCTGGCTGGCAATTATAGCCATCTTCGAGGGTCTGGCTCACGCCGCCATCTCTGGTTTCCAACGCAGTGCTTCATTTTCAAGGTAATCAATTCTCAATGCTTGTTCCACGCCTCCTAACTTGATCGTATAAAGCCGTTACAGACTCTGAATAGCCGATCATGCCCCTCGACCATTTAGGATCTTTTATGCCTTTGGCGCAGTATCACGGGCTAAAGAAACCAGCCATACTAACTCTGATATATCTTGCTCATTCTTGAAGAGGGGATGCTAGGACATATTTAGTAAAAGTAGACAAGTTTGGAGAGAAATGCGAGTCCAAAATTATTTAACTTCACAGCAGATTGGGTCATTGTGATCATCAGGAAATCGACGACTTCAGCTGACCAATTTCCAGGCTTGTGGGATGCAGGCTGGCCATCTAGGATGTCTATGCCGGTGAAGTGACTCATTACTTGACCCAAAGCTTCTACGTCTTCATGACAGGCTTCGGGGTTCTTCTCAGAGCAGTGTTCGAGTTCTGGTTCTCGAGTCAGCGCATATTTGCATTATTGGATTCTTCTACTCACTAATCTTGACGACTCCCAGCCTTGTTAGCAGAATGCTAGATCTTGATATTGAACGGTGGCAGATGCCGCTTTCTTCCGAGTGAGCCAAACACTTTACAATCTAGACAGCTACTACCTCCCCTTCTTCATGCGTGGGGTCCCAGGCATGTAAAATAACACGTACCTGGTGGAGAATGGCGACTAGTTCTCCTTCGTTTGGTCGGACGAGATTATGAGTTTCTCCAGCGATATCTCAGCATCCTCGAACACGATGTAAAATGCTCCGCCAAAAAGATACGAGTCGTGGTATTGGAGAAGGTTCGGATGCTTCAATAGTGATAGCAGGTCAAGCGTTTTTCTTCCCTTCTGAAAGGAATAACTCCGAACAAAGAACAAATCTCGAGTCGATGAGATCTTGCTCACAATCGTGCCGGTTTCTCTTAGCCGAAGATCATACCGCTTTTGGTATCGGTCCCAAGGAGACCTTTCCTTCGCCAACGGTGGCTGAATCAGATCAACAGAGTCGGAAGTGGTTGCTTCTTAGGACACAACAGGAAACCTCTGATGCGATGGCTTAAGCTTGTTCCTTCGGGGTTGAAGTTTGGGAGCCTTGTGGGTTTCTGTAAGCTTGATCGGACTACCGAAGGCATCGGCCCATTGATGACTTCCCGGAAAGAAAGTCCGTCGGTTCGGGTTATCCGCAGCCATCGCGTTCTTTTCAGAAAGCAACACGTTTAGTTTCGGTCGTGGTTGCTATTATTGTGGCTCGGGGTTTGTCACCGGACTGAGAAAGGAGTCACACGTGACGGACGGTCACATGTGTAGACGACAACGACATTTTACACTCTTGAAACGTGAGGAGACCTGGTTCTTGTCCTTTTCCTCTCCTCGCGCTACGTCTTGTATCTAGAAGTGACTCTAGCTGTGCTAGCAATAGATCCTCTTCTTGAGCGTACTCCCTAGCCTGATTGAGGCGTGAGACCCTCACATTGGCCAGTCTGGGAGGCCTGCCCTGGCACCGCCACCTCCGACACCACTTCGACCCCGTCGCCATGGCCCCCTCTGACCAGCAAACGACGCCAGAGCAGTTTAGCAGCGGCAATGCTGACCTTCATGGCACACCAGTGTAGTATAGAGGTAATGTCTGATGTTTATCGGTAGGTTATAGCTCATCGATTTCATTTCGCCTAATTTTCCTTCTACTCGAGCCATCCTCAGCTTCCGCGCTGTTGCTGTCAGAAGATGTCGTAACGAGGTCTGCTGAGTCTGCTCCATCACCAAAAGGTACGGTTGGGTGAACGTCAGGTAAAGGTTCTCCTGTATCCGCCTGCCTTTTACCTCTTTTATTCAGCAGATGATCCTGGAAATGCTGTACACCGCTCTGTAAGTCGGCCCGAGGACGTAGGTACACAGTGTAGGACTTGTCCTGACTGATCCTTTCGAAACAATCTCCAGCTGTTAACACTTTTTGATCTCTGTCCAAGAGAATCATTCCTTTCCTGATATACTTCGCAGCAACCCGCCGAATCTCAGCTGCTTCTTTTTCTTTTCCTTCTTTTGCATGGTGTGGGTCAACCCACATCGCATGCGCTAGAACCCAATCCACCCGCTTGAACGCTACTTTCACCTTACCAGACTGCTTTTGAGCCTCTTCATGACTGGCTTTCGCCAGATTCTGGTCCTCGTTCTTCGTTGACTGTTCAGTTTGCGATTTCAGGTCTTGTTCTTGCGTCCTCAGTGAGCCAACGCTATAATCAAGGTCTTTCAGTGCTGCCTGGAGCCTTTTCTTTTCTTCTTCGAGTCTTTCCAGGGAAGAAATCTTGTCATTCTCTCTCCGTGTGAGTTCGTTTAGCCTATTTTGAAGACTTGTCTCATTTTCTGCGAGCTCGGAAACTTCCCTTTGTTCCGCTGCCTCTGCATTGATGGCGTTGCTATCTGCTAGTCGATTGGCTCTTATCCCCTCGTCAAGACTATGCTGAAGTTGCTCCAGTTCTCGAGTTCTCTCACTGAGTTTCTCTTCCTGTTCTTTTAGTCGATTTAACCGTAAATTTGTCTCCTCTTCTTCTTTCGCTAGGTTCAGTAGTCGATTTTCTGCAGCATGCGCATTTTCTTCCGCTTTTTGGCAACGCTCTTCCCAATTGGACATAACATTGGAAGCCTCTGTCACTGCCATTGGCTGTAGACAGTCTGGATCGTTGGTATGATCTACTTCCAGGCTCCTCAATGGCTGTCTTTGCGCAAGAGGGAACTGATTCCATGGATGGCTCTCTGGAAACTCTTGTAGGTTGCTGATATCGATGTTAATGGTCTTACCGAAGAATGAAAAGTAGATCGATCGTTGGATAAAGAAGGAGGTCAGCGATGTGCCTTGTAGCGCGATAGGTTTGTGTAGTTTGTGCAAGAACATTGATGACTTGTCTCGACGTTGATCAAGGTCATTCAGAACTCCACAGCGGGTTGGCAGTGCTACTGCGACATTGTCCACGTCTAGCTCCATAACGCCATGCTGAGGCAGGGGCTCTGCTTTGCTAATGACATGAATAACCTGCGCCACGCTGTCATCAAGGCTCTCGAAATTGTATTGATCCGGCTTCCTAATTGTGCGGAGGAACCGAAGGATCATTTCTTGGTCTGGGTTGCGTCGCCGTAATTCCTGAGTCTGCTCAGTGCGGAAACCAAAGCCCTCGGCGACGGAGGCGAATGAAAACAACACTGTGGAGTCAACTTCGCCTTCTTTGACTCCTGCCAGCTTCCTTTTACTCTGTTTTGGCATGTCTCGGTACTCCCTCAAGGCAAAAAGCCAGAGTTGTCGATACATAATATCCAACTGATCCGAAACACAGGGATGCGCGATTTTGAAAGAGGCGTTGGATGTTTGGACCGGACATCCAACGGCTGGAGGCAAAGGCTCCGAGAACACCTCTTCCAGGGCAGATTGTATAGTCTCGCGGCGCCGTGGCCGTACTATTAGCTTCATGCAGTCTGACGGCCCCTGGAGGTACTTCAAATTCTCGAAAAACCCGAAAAGAGACGGTGTCAAACAGTCTTTAGTGGCTTCACAAAGATTGATCCATATGCTCTCTCTCTCTTGATCGGTAAAGGCTTTGAAAATCATACCGCCCTTGATGCGTCCGCGAAGCCTGTCGGCATCCTCAGCCGATGCGCCAGGTGCGCTCAGCTGTATAGCCTCCACGTCTTCTCGTGTAAGTCTTCGCATAGCACTTTCCTTCTTTTCAAATACATGATCATAAAAGTTTCTCATGTCTTCGAGGCAGTGGAGAAGCAGCTGTCTCTATTAGCTGTGTTTTGCAGCAACATTCGATTGAGCTTACGTCATGGCATTTCAAAGAGATCATCTTATTGATGGCACTGAGTCGCAGTCCCCCATACAATGCCGGGATATTTTGGAACGAGTCAAACGCTGGGGCGAATTGCGGGTGGTTGTAAAGTTGCTGAAGTCTTTCCTTCTTGTTGGTCGATTCTGATGATGAGGCTAGACGTGCCCACCACCGCATCTCGAAATACAAGTTCTTTGTCCCGAAACGCCCTTGCAACTCCCGAATCTTGTAGTAGAACTCGCCATCGTCTGGCTTCTTTTCGTTGGTGTATTCATCGATCAGTGCGCATCTCAGCTCCGAACTGATGTCTTGTCTAGCAGTGATTGGTAATTGTCAAGTGACGCTTGGGCGAAGGACTCACCTGACGGATACAAGTCAACCGTCCAACACTTATCCGGATGCTGTACTGCTTGTCGGGCGGCCTCTACCCGGTGCCTACCCCTGAGACACTCTAAACGGAACCCCGGGGGCAAGTCAAGCTTTAGATGCTTCCCTGGCGAAACTGATGATATCCTGTCCGTGGATACGCCGGATAGCTCGAGGTGCTGGCGAAGCTGGCTCTCGTCGATTACAGCCGGGATCCGATTTGCGAGCTCGTCAGGCCGGCAACCCCTCTCAAGTCGGAACATGCGCTTGAGTCGCTCGATATTCTCTTGACTTACTCCCCCCCGACTGTGGAAATGACAGGGCATCGAGGCTGACACTCACGGTTCCTAGGTGCTTCAGGGATTTTTCAGCCTCTATCTGCCGTGACAGGTACTTGAGACTGGTTCGAGCCATAGCGATTAACCGATGCTGTAATGCTAGGATTGAGTAGCTTGAGGTGGGCGCGTCCCGCCTCGCGGATGTGGGTTTTGGGGTGAGGGATTTATTACTTGGGCAGAGAAAGGGTCGATTTTGACTCTTTAAGTGGGACGGGATTCTGTCCTTAAATAAATCAACACAAAAAGGCCTTGAATAAGGTCTTGAAAAAGGCCTTGTTGGTGGCCTTCCGACGCAACAAACACGTTGCACATCTCTGGCGAGACATTCTTAAAGGATTATACACGAGCGTATGTAGACGTCGACTTGCCCGCTCCAAAAAAGTTAACCCTTCAAGTACTGAGCTGCTACAGTACAGTAGAACACAACTTGAACCAAACAATTTTGGGCCTTCCTCTTCACGTAAATGGCGTCTGAATCAGATAACCGTCGAACCTGGTTTCCCGGAGCCCATCGTGTACTGATAGACTCGACTGGAGATTTGATCAACACGCCGCTTGCAGGACCAGGAAACTTAGAACAGATCCAATCTCAGGATGAGCTCCATATGATAGAAGCTTCTGCCCAGTTCAGCCATAAGAATCGTCAAGTTGACAAGAGCCCAGTCGGCCCCTTTCCTGACAAACCAAAGAAGCTTTCAATGCAAAGCAATCATGCTGCACAACCAGCAAAGGCCACTCCTGCACCGACGCATGAGAGATATCAAACGCTTTATGAGATTCAGTTTTGCTGTAGCAACTTCTTCCCTGTCGCACAATCCGTTTCTACAGCCTCGGAAGAACTTGTTCTAATCCAAACTCTAACAGGGCTTGATGCCGAAGACCAACTACAGTGCATTAAAAGAATCCAACACCCCCGGTTTTTGAAATGCCAGGACATCTTTTCAGTTGGGGAGTTTCAAAAGGTCGCATTCGAGTTTATGCCAGTATCACTCGCAGAGTTTGCGGGCAACCCTCTCATAAACGAGCTGGTGCTTGCGTCGATTGTCGGACAGGAAAGTTTGCGTCCAATCCATCAAGCTCTCCTTTATTAATATGCGTAGATCCTAGAAGGCCTCTCCTATCTGGAAGAAGAACCATCTTCGAGCATGGTCATCTTACGGCTTCAAACTTACTAGTCGATGCGTCGGGGAATATCAAGATTTGTAAGTAACCACCATTGAACCTGATGCCACCCAACTTACACAAGCTGCCAAGGGGGCTATGAACGGTCGCAGCGTTTCTCAAAGCCTGGATCCGACATCAAGGCTCTCAGCGTTATCATGATGGAGCTCATGCAGGGTTATGCAAAGGAGGATGGCATAGTGGGCATAGATGATCCGAATCGCTGGCCATATGACTCGGACGCGGTTCAATTTTTGTCGATGACGACGTTTGAAACGAAGACAAGTAAATTCCAGAACGCAAGAAGGCCTATTCCGTCTTAGCCGTATGTTTTTCTGACGTGTAGCAGCACGCGCTATTGCGGTGCTCTTGGGGCCCCAGCCGGATCAAGGGTGCTGTTTCTCTTGTAAATCTGTGGTCAAGTCGAGGATACAAAGTGTCCTTCTAGAATTGTGCGCTAGCATACAAGTAGCTTCCCTGTGCGCCATGTTCCACTGAAGTATCAACAATGCCATCCCCCCCCCTAGAGACATGATTTTAAAGGGTTATTGGCATTTTAAGACGCAAAACATCTCATGATGTCATCGATTATTCTATGTCTATCTAGCCACCATCAGTTGATCACCCATTCACTCGTTGGTATGACCCGTTCATGGCATAAAGTGTACTAGGACGGAGCATTTTGGGTCACGGCATGTACCGTAACATGTTGTCTCAGGATTTAGAATGTATTGGAATATGCGGTACTAGAATGTTGAATGCACTAGAATGTGATTTGTTATAAGACGTGAAACGTCCTAGCACTTGAATAATTATAGGATATTTGGGATCATGAGGTAGACGTTGTTCCAGATGCTACGTTGCGATAGGATCTAAGATATCCTGGGATATTGAATGTCCTAGAACATTGGTTGTCTTGAACTGCCGGTTGTCACAGGTTGTTGGATGTCGTGTGTGATGAATTGTCCCACAACGCGGACTGTCGTGGGTCACTGCACGAGTTGGGATGTAGTAGCTTGAGATGTGGATCATCTTGTGATGGACTGTCCTCGGATTTGGATTATCGTGAGCCGCCTTATTCTGAATTGAGAAGCATCTTGGAATGTAAAATCTCAAAACTTGGAACATCTTGAGACATGCTGAATGACCGCCTTCATGTGTTCAGGAAACGCGAATCTCGACCTTTTCGATTTCTCGCGAAACTCAAGGTCTTGGCTAGGCTCTATTCTTTGAAATGTGTTCTGTTGGAGAAATGCGAGATTATTCCCTCACAATTGTCATGTCATTATCACGCTAATACTGTCGGAGCAAACATTGGCCATTTCGTTTCCCACAGCCGTAATATGTATCCACTCTCAAAGTGGGCCCGCCTCTATTGAGGGCGGCTGCCGTGGTCCTCAGATCCAGACTCCGTCGCCAGCTGCCCGGCTCCACCCATCATTCTCCCCCCGGGATGGCGCTCTTTGCCTTGCTGGAAACGGAAACCCGTCACCTTATGGCCAATCAACTTCCCCAGGGACTCCGGCAGGAGAAGTGTTGTGGGTGCATGAGCTTTCTATTTGTCATCAGAGGAGACTGCAGAAACGGACGGAGGCTGGACAGGCGAGCTTACCTTGGCTTCGATGTCCTGACGCCAGCTTAAATTGGCCGACTCGTACGAAACGAAGCCTCCATCTTCAGTGAAGGAGACATAGAGAGCAAGCTCAACTCCCCCTAGATTACTGTAGTCTTCGCATTTCGCTAGCAAGGAGCCGATGTTCCTCCTGAGCATCTTATTTTGTCGATCAACTTCGTGGGTGGTCATCGTGTGTCTTGCTTGTAAGAGCATACATCACAAAAGCCATTTCGTCGCCCTTACGGCCGTATTTAAGTATTGCCCTGCACAAGGCCTCGTGTCTTTGAGTCGGCTTAAGGCCTTATTATGGGACACAAACCAAGTCGTCGATGGCGATCGGCGTGCTTTTTTTAGAAGGTGGGTCATGAATTGGGGGCGGCTGCAGCCTCCCAGGACAAAGGCCAGGTTAAGGTCCGATGTACACCAGCAAGACCCCATTTCAGACCTTGAACCCCTTTCGAAAGGCAGCTTCCTTGGCAGATGCCAGAGCAGCCCCAGCTACGGCTCCTGACTGCTCTGCTCCTAGTATGACGAGGGTCATCATTTGGCCCGCTTTCTCTTCCTCCCCTTCCCTTCATCGGTCATAGTTGCCGCAACACTATTCGTTGGCCGGCAGTGTGCGCAGACCCCCGGACTGTCGACCGAGTCCGCATTCTCGTGCAACACAGGGCCGACTCGAAAGTCCACGTGAAGTGTTTGGACTTTAGTCCGGATGCCGCACGTCCCACGGGATCGCTTCTGGCATAGGAGGACGCAGGAATGCAGCCGATGATGAATCCTTCAGCGCACGCCCCACCGGTTCCCAGTGCGGTTTGTTTCAACACGCAGTCCGGGCGAGTCTGCGAGTCTTGGCAGGGGGTGGAGTGGCGCCTCCCGCGCTGCCATGATAGGGTTCCGTATCCTCGGGACGACCTAAGAGATGGCTGGTTAAGCGGAGAGTTCCGCCGTAGCCGGACATCTGCCAGAGGCAATGCAAAGATCGGCCAGGCCGGCCGCAGACCGGCAGGGAAGGGCAATCACGGGATGCCTTCTCAACCACTTGGGGTTCAGGTCTCTTCATACATGCCCGAAATAATTAGTACGACTACATAGGACAGGACGCCTGTACTCGCTAGTTCGATCCTTAAAGGCGGAATCTATTTTTAATTTGCCCGATCCGTTGAGACTGATGAGCAGAAATGGAAGCAGCTGATAATTTTGAAAGGAATGGTCAGCTTTACTACTGTTCCTACCAACCTTTCCCACGTCACCTCGAAGGCAGGCGATGGACTGAGCTTGCTCAATACGCAGATCTGAAGATAGCCCGTAGTGTACAAAATACATAATTGCAACCGCGCTCTCCTTATGTGCAGCAGACCTCTCAAGTCGCTTCTTCCATACAACGGTATGCTCAACCTGTCAGTCGAGAGAGCCAAGATAACAGCGTTACTCAGACACCTATCGAACCAGAAGGCACAGATCCGGCCAGGGGCTTCGCGAGTGTGAAGCCTGGCCCATGTCGGTCGCCGAACGGTGTCGTAGGACTAGCAACTGTAGGCTCATGATCCGACTTCGGAGCTGTAGGCTTATTGCTGCGCCTCCCAACTCCACTCTGATGAAGAGCGATGCTTTTGAAGTCTTGGGACAACTGTTGAAGGGATGTCTCGCCGAATTGCTCACCAGCCTGCTTCAGCGTTTGACCAATGCCTCGGTTTGTGCCGTTTAGCGGCTTGCCATTCGTGGAAACCATGAACTGGATCGTGTCATCGCCTTCCGCGTGATTTTCGATGTTGCTGATTTGCGACTCCAAGACGGTATCGACATCCGAACAGAACCCCAGGCAGTGCCTCAGAGTATTGGCTTCACTGTAGAGTCTGTCGAGCAGTGCGCGGTCTTCCGCCGAGTGCATTGCCGTCGGGCCGGTGCCCAGACGCTTGGTGATAGTTCTCTGATGCTTTTCGAGTTGGTCCAGGGTGATGCGCATGTGGTCCCTGCAAGCCTCTAGTCCGTTGCCGAGAAGCATCTTGGAGGCTGAAATGTGGTCTCGGATGCTCGGAGCACCTTGGTTGCCCCCGAAGAAGTCGATATGGAGCTGTTCAATCTGCTGAGAAAGCACGGCGCAGAACTGGATGCCCTTTTCCGTGCTCAGTCGTTCTTCTTCTACGCGTTGACGAACGTCCTCACCCGAATCCGAGCTAACAACGGTACGATTTGCCAGGACTTCCAACTTCTGCACTATACTCTGTAAATGAGCCTCCAAATCGACAGTGGTGGTTGCGACCAAGTCCCGACAGGCCTGGATGGCCTCGGCGGTTGTGGCAGATGCGCGATTAGCAAGGATCAGGAAGACCAGGAAGGCAAAATGGAGAGCACTTACAGGTTCGCGAAGCTAAGAGCGACGGTCACGGTTAATTTTTATCCGATTAGCTGCTGCCGAAAGCCTTCAATGTCGTCGCCACCGCTGCACTTGAGCTTGAGTCAGTCGCGGAAGCTCGCCCGGTCAACGCCAGACCGCGAGCAGTACGTCAGCAGCTCAGCTTCAACGTCATCGCAGGCTTGCTTGCACTGTTCTAGCGCGAGTCTGAGGGCCGAAAGGTCGACATCTGAATCGAGATCGCCCATCTCAGAGATTTTCTGCAAAACCAAAGTCAAGCCCTCAAGCTCCGTCAGTAGCTCCCGGACTTGGCGAGGGAGGGAGCCGAAAGTCTGGATCGTGTGGAAGAGCTTCCTGCCGGACTTGAAGGGAAAGAGCGATAGGGCTAGCACGCCCGACGCCAATCCAATTGGCTCTGCCATCATATCGGAGGCAAATTGACTTCAGTGTCGGGGACGTAGGTTGCTTGGTGTGGGTGAGGGAATCACTGGGACCACCTGAGAAGTATGGGGTTCTCCGTCAAGTTTAAATGACGTGAGGCAGCGCTACGGAAGACAGGTGATACATAAGCCAGCTACGCGGGTACGCCGATGCTAGGACGGTGGGTACCCTGGAGCCCTAAATAGGCTAATCAAAGCCCATTCCTTCGGCTTTCGTTGATCCCCAAACGGTCGGCTCGTCTAGAGTCCAACTCTCGCGACGTCTCGTGCCTTGTCGTTTCAACAACCGACTATCCGAGCTCGATGAGTTGCGGCCGAGGCGATGGGCGGCAACTGAAATGGAATCCATGTCGATCAGCACCTTTCAAAGCCTGTCACCATGCTCAACATTTGCGGTAAAGACTGGAGAAGAATGTGCAATCGAACCTTCGCTGTTCGATCCAATTACCCCTTGGCGTGCTAATCCTACAGCCATTCAACTCCTCTTTAGTGGCTGGGTGACGATATGTACCCGAATGTACAAAGACAAGCTTTAAACTAAGTCATTGACAACTGGAGAAGTCGCAAAGGCTCTCCGACAAGAGTCGGAACGTCGGACCCTTCCTTCACTCACAGAAGGCACCTCGTATGATCAAGGGTTCATTTGGACCGATGTTTGCTGGAGAGTCTTCCACGGCCACGAAACCTAGACCAGCGACACCGGAGGCACGATCTCTTGAACACAACAACGGAAGCAGCCGTAGGCGAAAGGCCAGATAAGGTTCCCCCGCAGTGCGAAAACGCCCCACGGCCGCGAACGCCCCACGGCCGCGACTGACAACGAGTCTATAGGAAAGGGCCAGTGCTTCACGGAGCGAGCCGATCGGGAGGAAAAGTAAGTCCGTACTACAAGGGAAGGCCATGATTTAAGCAGTATTGCTATCGAATCGCTGCTTACTACTTCAGAAGTCTAACCAATGTTCCGCCGCCAGTCGTTCTGGATGTTGCTCCGGCTTTATTCTCTTACGAAGGTGCTCTACATGTTCGAACAGCCGCCCGCCTTGTTCGCCTGGCCATCAACATCGTATGCTGATGCAAGTTCGTGCTGCGAGCTTAGTCGATCAGGGTGCGTCTCGGCTAGCGTTGTTTCGTGAACAGCCACTACCTGCTCTAGTAGTGTGATAGCCTCTTTTATCCGCCCGTCGGCTTGGTATGCCGTTGCAAGTACGTACTGCGATGCCAGTCGATCAGGGTGCGTCTCCGCCAGCGTTGTTCCGCAGACTACCACTACCTGCTCAAGTAGTTTGATGGTCTGTCCGTCCGCTAGGTATGCTGATGCGAGTGCGTGCTGCGACGCCAGTCGAGATGGATACGTATCTGCCAGTATTGTCTCGGCCAGTCAGATCTTTTTGAAGTACCCTTCTTTCCGGCCCAAGTTTGCTAAACCTCAATTTGGGACTAAGCACGACGTCCACAGTACAAATATGCAGCGCTTCACGACCAAGGGGATAAGATCTACCCATTCTCGGTCTCCCAAGCCATGCTGACCATGTTTGCTAATAGACAAAGCCCGCCTCCTTCAGCTTCCCGTACCTCGACGCGTCGCCGCACTTGCAACACAGGTTTCCGGGAGCCCTTCAATAGATGTACGTGACTCTGTGGGTTTTGCTGCACAGCTGTGATGCAGCTATACCCATAAATTAATCATTCATATGGTCGCAGTGTCGAATACTACCCTCACACAGCCCGATGCAAATCTCGCAGACAATGCTGTTCTATCACAAGACGATTTATCTTTCAGCGAGCGGTCGGTCCGGCAGAGGTACTTTCTGCTACGTAGGCGCAAACACGTCATAACTCACGGCATCATCAGGCCGGCCATGGAGGTCACGCCCACTGACGGCCCTGCCAGGCAGGGTCATGAGCCCGAGACCACTCATGCCTGGTCCAGCATGGGTAATCCGGTCTTGGGGTTTGACACCAGCAAATCTACGGAACGATGCAGGGGCAAGGCTGGCGACAGAGCTCCATCGCGGAAGACCGCAGCATTTCGTCAGCGACACGCGAAGCATCGCCGAAATACAAAGTTATCCATGATGCTTCGAATCTTGCTGTAGGTGACCAGCAAACCGCAGATTCACTGTGAGCTACCAGGCACGAGAAGATCTAGCATATTCATCCACGGCCAAATAGCCAAAACATTAATCAGCGAATGACCAACGCCTACAACGCAAGAATATGACATGGGGGTGTTACAACCTTGTATTTTTATGTGTGCAAGCCACACTCCTTGCAGCATTAAATGAGATAACAGATGTTGAATATGCGCGAAGACTTGATAGAATGACCGTGAAGCTAAAGTTGCTAACCTTAGAAACAGTTCGTGAAGGAAAAGCTACATGGCTACTGCAACCTGTCAAGATCTGGCAAATAGAAAATGATCATGGTATTCCGAAGGTCATTACACGATTACAGCCCTTCGGGGACATCTTTAGCCACACAGCGTCCAGACACAGGTCGCTTGAACAGAGCGGTCAACCCAGGATACCCACTATACCAGCAAGCGCATGTGTCGCTACCCAAGACAGGTCGGTCAATGATTGCCATGGTATCTGTACAGGTCACGATACCCTCATTTTCGAACCACCGATCAGCCCGGCTTCCATGGCCGAAGGAGACGATGTAAGCTCGGCATTCTTCATCCAGAATGGCTCCATTCACATACAGTCCACAGCTCCTCAATATGGACTCAAATCTCAAGCGACAGTATTCCTTCTGTTCTTCCAGAGTCTGGCCTTTCGCAAGTGAGACAGCGCCCCGACATGCCTGGCGCGTGTATGCAACGTCAAGGAATAAATATTCGCCTTCGTACTCGATATTGATACCTACCGACCACCTTAAAGTGGTTCGCATACTTAATCCCGAAATAGGAGCCGCAATTATTGTGTTCAGAAGTTCTTCATCAGAACAAAAGTTCTCAATACTTTGCCTAACAAATGACTGTGGAATAGTAAGGTTCGCAAAGGAGCACTGGGGGCTAAATCGCATCACTCTAGAACTAGATGGTGAAGGAGCAAAGGAAGATAGAGATAATGAGTGCGGCTGCGTGTCTCTACTTGGTTCAGGACTTGATATCGATGGGACCAGCGTCCAGGCGTGTGAAGAAGGGGGTTGCGTGAAGTCTGGGGTACCTGACGCGTCAGAAGAAGGGATCCAGGGTGTAGAAGGCTGTGACGTTGTGGAGTAGGAATCACTTTGGTGTGTTGGAGGTTGCTGGCGAGTTGAAGATGCTGCGGTACAGGTGCAAGAGCTACTAGCTCGTGCCGACAACGTGATCGTAAGTAATGAGAGAAGTGTGATGAAGGTCATTTTCGAGGCATTGACGGCAAATGTCTAAAATTTAGCGGCTTGGAATAGCTATTTATGAGGCTTTCATCTGTGAACGCTCCTCACACCCAAGGAAATATTGGGACTAGGGACCCATCGTAGTGAGTCACATCTCATCTGCAAAAAGCCTAGTTTCAGGACTGTTCTTGCAACCGTAAGGTAGGGCCTTTTTTGGCGCTTGTCAACATCCCTGTTCAAAGGGCCAGTGAGCTTTCGGGCCCCTAAAGATGTCCGCGGTTGGTTCACCTGATCGCCCAAGACCCATTCTTTGTGCCTGTAGTAAAGTACATACAAGGAAAGCTGATCGTTTTGTTTCCTTCTTAGAAAATATTCTCAGCTTGATCAGTGTTCACTGTAATGCTCCTTATCCCAGGGCACATTACTGCAAGAAAATTACGTCAACACAATGTCACCAGTCGCCGACTGCAGCAGCCCTTCTCGACCTACTATCCGGCTTGCTGAGGGCCCCGTGGACCAAATGTTCATCAAGAATGCAGTCACACTTGCGGACCAAAATCCTAAGTGGTCAGGGGTCTTCTTCGCTAAGTTCCTTGGTGGATACTATGAGCAAGTAGCACTGGGAAATTGCAGCGATGAAGGGGATGCTGCAATGGAGTCTTCGTCCTTGCGGGATCCTGAAACCGAGATCCTACTTCACAGGATGTATCTCCGCGCCGCTGAAAACTATCGCCAGTGTCACCAGCTTCAAGACGCAGCTACTGATCTCGAAGTGGCTGGGATTGACGGCTCAGCCTACCTTACTGATCTTGTTGAAGTCCTCAAGCGGAACAGCTGGGCCCAAGCTGAGATTGCAGCTGGCATAATCCGAGATGCTCGATGCCTAAAGCGGCTCCGTATAGAGCAGTCGACTCGGAAGTAGTCAACGACCTTGGCCGTTCCCTAATCACAAGGCAGAACTGTAGCGAACGAGTATTTGCCTGCAATCTAGTAACATTTCATGTCGAATTGCAGAGTTAGGTGCCATCAATGCCTCAGACGTAGTAGACCAACGTGCCAGATTCTAGAAAATACGCAACGATTATCACTCCTGGAGCTAGGCAGCCCTGCATGAAAACAGTGCAAAGGTTTCGGATTTTCCAGAGGGAGAAATGCCGCAGGGTATTGAATGATGAGCCGCACGGGAGAGTAATGCCGCACTTGGGCACCTAAAATTAAGGATAGAACATATTCTATGGTGATTGACTACCAAGTATAGTGGGTCAAGGAAGCGGATCAGAAATCAACTGCTGGTACTTATCCCAAGCTTGGTGAAGCCACCCGAACCCCCCATCTCCTTCAATTGAAGGTCGACCGTCCCATTCAAAAAACATCCATGACACTGGTTGCCCGTTCACCCTCACCATAGTACAGTGAATTCGGAAACTTCCCTTATGGCGACCAGCCAGGGCAGAAACACCTTCACAGAAGTGTTCTCTTTCAGTCAGCGCAGTGCTGGTTTCCCGATGCTCTATCGTACGAACCCCCCAGCTAGTGGCATTCTCATCCCCCTCGTCATAGTTGTACATGAGATAGCTCCTCATGCAATCTGAATCCTCGAATAGAAGGGCGTTGTAAACACTAGTGACAGCTGTAGCGTCATCTTGCTTTGCCCACGCCCAGATGTTTATAATGATGCTGGAGTCGTTTAATTTGGCCTCACAAGTGGCTTCGTTGTACGAATGGGGAAGAAGAATGGCTCGGAGATCAGAAGTATCAAGATCGTACTGCAAGTCTCCATCCCATTCCAAACATACCAGTGCAAGATAAATCACCTCGCCTGAGAGATCTTCGCCGTCATAAAGAGCTTTCAGTCGTGGGCCGAGAAGTATCCAAGTGCCGGGAAGAGCGCATCGGACTATTTTAGACCAAACGAGCCCATGCACGCGCGCTCTAGTATCGGTTAAACTGATCAGCATACTGGAAAATCGGGTTGAAATGTGGTCCAGTTTCTAGAGTGACTTGGTACGGGGCCGTCACTTATGTGCTTCATGAGAACGTAGGTCCAGGAATCTGGCCCTCTGCGGGCCTCGCGATGCACGCGTCGCATCCTAGACTCAGGACCGTAGCTGGGGCCTGCTCGATAATTATCTCCCCTACGACATCCACGCGTGTCATGGATGGTCCCCACCAGTATGCAGCGCCTCTTTGGAATTGCCCTTATCTGGGGTCCTCGTCTCGGTCACATTATGCCCGGCCTGTTTTTTTCACGATTTCTAGCTGCTGACCTTACGAGGTGATTAGCGCGGGATATGTGTTGCCTAAAGGCGCGGCTATTACAGAAATTCGCCCAGTCATGACTCGGAATACATACAGCCGTTGCGGCAATCAGTCTTATTCAGTCAAGCGGAGCATAAGTTAGACAGCAGTGGGAGTCCCGGGCCGTAATCTATGTTATTTAGCCACCGATTTCCATTTTTGGCCGCGTTTGATGCTCCCCCAACCTTTGAAGAGTCCATTCTGTAACATAACTCCCGATGCTTCAGATGCTGCTATCCTTTGAGAACTACTCGGTCTCGGAGTGGCATCACGTCTAGCAGGAGTAAATGGCAGAAGGAATAAGCAAGCAGGATTTTAAGATCATAAGGCATCAGGGATCACTCGAGTGCCGTTGAATAAGGACTCGTTGTCGGACCTCGAGAAGTATTGGTCTCGAGAGACTCCATAGATGAGCGTCGACACTGAAATGGGGATGTTACAAGACCGGGCGACTTTCCCCCTTCATTGAAACAGCCGCGAGCCTTGCGTGAACACACTATCAAGCGCAGCAGCTACAGTGGCACACTCGCACTATAGATTTAAAGTTCGTTAGGTTAGATAGCCGGTAGAGAGAGTTTGTTTGGCAGGAGGAGGGCGTTAGTACGACGGCCGAAAAATTGGGTGTTGATTGGTGTGTTACAGGGCCGCGAAGACAAGACACGACTGCAGCTGTTCACTTGGAGGTTGATGTTTTGTGTTCCAAGATGAATGGTGTGCGAATGCGTTCCGCCTACCCTCTACCGACTCTGCGGAACTTTCGGGCTCAAATTTTGCGTGGTTCGAGATATCGAATGTGGTAGTTTACTTTGATTGTATATTTACGCTTACGTTCGCCATCCCACTCATCTCGCCATTCGCAATTCGGGTCACGGTTTCCACCGGTATTCCACATACTACGAACCCATATTTTGGTGTGCTGATAGGGCACATGACTGTGATCCCTCCTGGAACATGGATAGGTTGCATCAGCTTCATGAACACAAAAGTGCAGCTACAGCTGTAATCAAAGTTGCCAAAACCTTCCGCGTGGTTCTAGTCGATGAGCCTCAGATGCGTCTTCCTTCTCCTATTGAAGACATCCAATTTCGTGAGGTGATCAATCATTGATGATGATGCTGGGGACTCAATTGATGATCATAAATCTTCTCGGGCGCCGGGCTGACTATCGTCGGCCTGATTGGGATAGGAACCAGTGGGGGGCCATTGGTAGCGGACTTGTCAAAAGGGGAAACAACAAGTGGTACAGAGGAGTAGTTTTCCGCGTCAGAAGCCGAACTGACAGTGGCCTCGCTGATTTGTCGAAGATGACCAGTATCGTGGTTGCTTATGCTGGAGACCGTGGGCCATACGCGATCCCTCATTCCAACGATCGTGTCAACAGGACTGGCAACACCATGGGCTGGGGACTCTGCGAGGTTGTAGGGGCCAAGTACACCCGATGAATCGGAGGGGGACAAAATCTCCTTGTCTGAG
The DNA here is from genome assembly GCF_000150675.1 of Verticillium dahliae VdLs.17. Classification (NCBI taxonomy): domain Eukaryota; kingdom Fungi; phylum Ascomycota; class Sordariomycetes; order Glomerellales; family Plectosphaerellaceae; genus Verticillium; species Verticillium dahliae. Next base: position 247,408 of record NW_009276931.1, read on the forward strand.
ACAGAGCCATAATAGTATGTTGGCTGGATAGACGTTGGATAAGGCGAAGTGCCGAAGTGCGTATGCTTGTCGATAATTTCCATGGGAGACAGACCTGTGTCGGAAAGCTCAGGGGGTCTTGAGGTATCTGAGCGGTGGATGTCAGTCTACTGTTGCTGAATTGGAGAGTGTAAGAATCACCATGGAGCTCTGCAAAGGGGGTGCCCATCATTTCGGAATGTGGCATGGCAAGTGGAGTTGGGATTGGAGATGAAGTCGGTTCTTGCGCCACTGGTACGTCGGGGTTGGAGGGCGTGTCAACCTCCGTCGTGACTGTGCGAGTCTTTTCTTCGGTTGGCTGGCCTCTGATCCAGGACAGAATACGGTTGCCATTATACTCGGTGTGAGTGCCCCGACGGCGAATCTTGCGCCTACGCCAAAGGCAGACGCTTCCGAGAAACGCAGTAACGCAGACCAGTCCCAGTGTGACTCCCAGGGTAGGGCCAATCCATCTTGGCATGCCGCCGCCGCCGCCGGAATCGTCCGTGCTGTCTCTTCCATCACTGCCTGGCGTAAAGCGCGGTCGGTCGGCCTCGGTGGCTCTTGAGTAGGGATACCAAGTTTGGATCTTCGACGTCGGGTATGATACGGCAAAGACATTGGCTAGTCCATCATCAGACCACCCCAAAGGGCTGGGAGCCGTCAAGATGGCTCCTCCTGCAGCACCGCCGCCAATGACTTCCCTTACGGCCGCGGGAACGCCATAGTCAGCGTGTCTCTCTGGGTCGTAGCTTTCCATCCAATGGCCACTTGTCAAGTTGTAGACCTGAATGAGATCAGGAAGGCATGTGAGATGATCGCCAGCCTCCGAGGTCATTCCGCCAATGACCATCATCTGGTCGGGATAAGGCATAAAGCATTTGTGCCCGTTCCGGCCACGACCTGGCCTACCGTCGCTGAGCCTGGTCCAGGTGAAGGAGGGAAGGGACAGGACCCAGATCTCATCGTTCATCTCCACTTTGGGGTCCACGCCGGGATAGCCTCCGTAAATATATATGTTGAAGCTGGACTGGTCTTGGGCGGGAGCCACCACAGCACATGCTCTCGCGCGCGCCGTCGGACCGTCTGAAGTAGCCTGTCTGTACCAGGTGTTGTTGGCGATATCATAGATGTCGACCGTACTCATGAACTCGTCGCTCTCTGCCTTCTGTATACCTGTCAACACCGATTTTGAGCGGAGCCGCAAAGACCCTAATGACTTACACTTTGTGTGGGATTTTCTGACTTGCGGGCGCTTGTCAACCAGTCAGGGTAGGTGACGCCTCCAACAACCACCAGGATGCCTTGTTCCCCCACCGGAACCCAAACCACTTCAGGGTTCGCCCGGCTTCGAATTCCATCCGGCAAGGTATTATTGGTCCATTCAAGAGTTGTCTGCGTTGCCATGTCGAGAGTGAGAAGAGTGTTCGAGGTGTTGAGGGCATTTTGTGAGACGTTTGTGTTTCGTTGGAAGACTGGGCCCCAGTCTGGTGCTCGAAGCCCGCCGAAGTACCATGCCATATTCTCAGACGGCGCGCTGACCGCTCCACCGTAGGCGACGTATCGTGTCATACCACTCGGAAGCGTATTCGAGACGAACCCTGCCTCGAACTGATTCCTTACCGGGCCGTATTGATAGGCCTGGTAGGTCAGTGCATCGTCTGCACGCGGGGGCTGATAAGCATCCGTTTTCTTGACCAAGCCTCCATACAGCGACAGCTGGGCACTGTTGACGAGCATGGCCCCGTCATAGTAATTCGGTGCGTCGTTGTTGGTGTTTCCTACGCCGCCACGGGCTTTGGAGATCGTGCCGAAGAGTGCCGTGAAGTTGTCGGACGACTGGAATGGCTGGCTGAAATTCAGAGTGTACATGAGGCCGAGAGGGTTTTCTGACAGGCCGTCAATGCAAGCCGGGATGGTGAAGATACACTGCCACTGACCTTGTTGTTCAGGGGGGCCATACTGTCCGTTCGAAAGCCCTTGGCTCCAGTACAGGAAGCCACCGTCGAGGTACACTGTGTCTCTGATAACGGCGCCTGAAGGACGAATTAGCAAAGGCAGGTCAGAGAACACGGTCGATCGGAGCGAACAAACCTCTTGGTTGCGCCCATAGACACATCGAGGCATTGACTTGGTTTTCGGTCCACCCCTCGAACTGACCGAACACCACCCTGGAAAAGGCGGCGACGAAGCAGATGGCCAGCATGCGAACCATGGCTGGCAGGGAGTTTCCGATGTTGGGCACGAAACAAGTGCGGCATGAGGATTTCTGCACTGCGAGAGTCCAGCCCATCTTCCTGCGCCAGATGCTGCGTGTGACGACTCCGGGTGCAGGCAGCCAATGCAGGTGTGCTGTCCTGATCTGGGCACCTACTGCTACCAGACGATCAGGGCACTTGCGGGTCACATCAGTATCTGTTGTAAGCCCCCACCGCTGTATGGCGTTTCTGATCGGCCTTGTGGAAGGCTCGTCAGCACGGGCAAATTGAGGATCCACGAACCAACAGGCAATCGGGGTGTTCGGCAGATACCCATGGCCATGCCGCACATTCTCTTGGGGGAGGACGGCCAAGCGAAAGATGACCCCACGGAGCTGCTGACCAAACAGGGAGAGCCAGGACCAGGCTGGGTAAGGGTGCCGTCCTTCTGGACACGGCGGTTAGAGGAACAGTACAGAGCACTCATCGGCTGGACCGAGGAAGGGCAATTCTCGGACATCGGAGGATGACGACCACCGAGAGCAGTTGGTCATTTCGGCAAGTCTTCAAGGATGTTGCTTAGTCCTTTTCACAGGGGACATGCCAGATTTGATGTGCCGTAGTCTGCATGGGAGGTGGGGTTAGGCTACGAGTAGTGGGGCGAGAACCCTCAGTCAATGCGAACATGGTCACAACGGGCACTAGCGCGGGGTAGGACTACTCACAATGATCGAGTCAGGAAGATACCCTACATTCGTGGCGGGTCACATGACGGAATCTCGAGCGCAAGGCCCCGGTCGTGCGCCCGGAAGCTACGGGACTGTCGCTTTGTTTCCAGAGTAGGACAAGCTGGATGTTGATCTGGTTGGGGCTGTGGGACGAAAGAGGCAGTTGGCGCTAGCACCACAGCTGTTTTAGTGGACACAGCAGTTAAAAGCGACGATCAACTTTTTCCGAGGAAGCTTCCGCGTCCCTCTCGGGCCAACAGCCAACGACCGACCACCAACGACCAACCACCAACGTCCAATCTATTGACCGATGACAAATGCAAACCCTTCATTTCTCTTGATTGCCGCAGTCTTCGTAATCCTCACGTCTAGTATCTGACAGAAACGAAAAATATGACAGCCCGTCGCCTATTGCGATATGGGCCTGTAGCTTGATGGCCCCGAACACCATGTAGGGCCTCTTGACTCGTGTGAGGGGACCAGCGACCCTCGTCATAGGATCGATGGCGAGGGCAACCCTCAGGGCACCGGCTATCTATCTCATCGGTGCAACGGAGCAGCATCGGAAGCGATCGTCACTATTGCTTGCGCCCCGCGCGATAACATGGACCCTCCAATCAGCCTGCTCTTGCCTTCACCAGTCCTCGACCAACATCCGAGAGGAGTCAGTCATGGGACCAAAAGCTCGAACAAAAAGTCAGTCAATGAATCGCAGCGTGGGTATGTATGCTGCCACCCGGTCGTCTTGTTGGCGACTTTGGACCCCGTAATGACTGTGGCCGGAAAGACGCAGTATCAACATCATCCCCGCAGTCCTAGCTGTAGGCTCATGTGAGAAACACAGTCCTCCATACTCCTTGTAGGCCACGTACGCTTCGCCAAGATGTCACGAAGGCCAGCTCAGGCTGGTGTGGAAGACGCTAGCCACGGAGATTGGACGTCCCGGAATCACCCATCTCGGGCATCATCCTCTTGTACAGCGATGCTCGGCAAGCGAGGCCCTTTGAGTCATGCCATATGGCAAGCAAGTTGAGCCGGTATCAAACGTCAGGTTCCAACACAACGGATAAGTAGGCCGAGAGACGTATAGCGTGCAGAAGTATGATTACGGGTGGATCAATATTCCCTGACGATCGCGACCACAGGGTATAGACTGTCGAGTCTTGATGAACTTTCAGTCAAGTCTCCAGGTCATGGAAGTTCATGTCCACTATACACCGCAGCGTCCTTGCCACGGGATGTACATAAGATGGGAAATATCAGGCGCCGTTGTCGAACACATCCCGCCTCGTTCTTGTCCCAGACCTATGCACCCTTTGTACTCGCCCACAATGAGATGGCACATCCTGACCGCCGGCGTGTTCGCGGCTCTTGTCGACTCAACACCACAATATGACCTGTGTGCCGGTTACTGTTCTATCAAGGCTGGCTACTCTTCCATCCCCACTTCAGGACAGTGGTATGTATCGCATCCCGTTCGAATGGACGCCAACAGTGCCGGCGGACGTACCGCTGATTTTTCAAAGCTCTCCCGAGACGACGTATGTGACGGAGACAGTCGTCGAGACCAGAACTGTCACTGAAACCGAGAATGTTGCCACCACCGTGTAGTAAGTCGATGTACCGTGGCCTTGCCTGAAAGCAAACGCGTCGCTAACATCTATCCTAGCGAACCGACGACTGAGCGTATCACCTTGATCGCGATCTCGACCGTTTACATCACGGATGACTACACGGCCACGGAGGTTGGGACCTAGAGCACCGTGTTGTCAGGGATAACATCCTATCCGGCCACGATCACTACATCTGTGTGAGTCTCAGGCCGATACTCAGAGAATTCCTACGCGTTTTTCTGACCTATGACAGCTGCTCACCTACGCCCGTATATGGCCTCTCCCTGGGAGTTGACCAAGAGCTTGTCGACCTCGAGCTGGGTACCCTGGACCGGCAGACGGACTGCACTTACTATACGACAACAATCTGGACGACGGCCGCGGTTGAGACGAGTGGCAACATTGCGTCGACCACTCACGTTCAAGTCTCTTCGTCGCCAGACCATTCAACGGAAGATGTGACGCAAGTCACCACCAGCACGTTGCCCCGTCCTGTTGACTCTTCTGCCCCTACGTATGCCTCCCATGCGTCCTCGGCTGCCACCACATCACCGCATGCCCTGCTCCGACAAATAATCCGAGAAGAAATCTGGAAAGCCCGTATGACCGGACCTCCAACAGAACCTTTGGCTGCGTGCCTGGCTTTGTTTGTAATCCGCCAAAGCCTCCGGGATGCAACCTCTGGGCCGACTCTCCGGCTGACAATTACGTATGTGAACTGAGATACTGTATCCACTCCCCGCCCTATTCAACAGTCCACCGGCCAGAGGGCGAAACGGGACGCGTTCCGTTGGATGAAGAGTACTTCAACCTGAACGCACATGCCTTTGGTCTCCCATACTCCATCTTCGAATCCTACAGCATGGACAAGAACGAGTATGCCGAGGCGAACACCATGACAACTGGGAATCGGGTTTCTGCGATGGATCTCTCAGTGCTCCCAACCCCTTCGTCTCTCCCTGTGCAACCCGCGCCCCCTCCCAGGCGTGGTCTGCCAAGGCACGAGCAGCGCCAAGAAGACGATGGACCAACGGCTCCTGCGGTGTGTTTTGACGACTGCAACAACTGCTACAAGGAAGCACTAGCAGTAGGCAAGTCCCCTGCGCTCTGCGTAGCCAGCTCCCAGTTTCAGCAGGACTTCCAGCTCTGCATATCCTGCATCGACGCGAACGCAGATGATGGGCCCGCAATCCGCCGCCTCTACGTCGACCAGAAGTTCGGTCAGTTTTTAAACTTCTGCAAAGGCCTGGAGCCGGTTCCGGCAAACTCTACGTCGTGGATGGTTACTCCTTCTGGACCAATCGCCACTTCAAAGCTCGTCACTGAGACCCAATCGCAACTACCTGGCGAAACAATCACACCTGTCCAGCCGATTGACCTGACGCCAACCCCGACACCGAGCACCAAGGAGACCTTCGGAGTCAGTACCACTGATGCTCCTCAGGAGACCTCCAACTCCGACGCCTCTCGCTCTGGTCGGCCAACCTCCTCCATTTCTGGCACCGAAGCAGCCCAATCAACGACGGAGTCCAGGTCGCTGTCTGTGGACCAAGACAGCCCAAGGGAGACAATCGCGGAGCCAGAATCAACGTCTGTAGATCGAGACCATCGTCCTGAGACTACTGTCCTGGATAGCCCAGCCCCGGAGGCGACCGTCAACCCAGGTACGACTTCCATCGACCAGGGAGGGCCTGGGTCTAGACCCGAAGGCGCCACGACCGAAGCCCAGCCGAGTCAAAGTGGTCAAAGCAGGGATCGCATAGAGACAATCAACCTTGACGATCCTACCACGAACTCAGCAACCGACTCCCTCGAAGCAACTCCGACCAGGTCGAGAGGCTTTTCATCATCCGCAATAGCAACCCCCAGTAATGATGCCGGGCCTGGAGGAGCGCCCGATAGCGCGACCCCGACACAGAGCGAAGCCGTGGGAGAACAGTCAACGGCTGCCACGCCGTCTTTTGTGACGGGCGCATCATCGTACCTCCACATTCCGGTTCTCTGGGTGCTTGCACCACTAGTAACCGCCATCTTCACCCACCGGCTACTCTAGGCCAACGTGTGCATCTAGTAAGCCTGAAACACAGGAAGGCGGACAGGCGGCCGACAAGTAGTAATGGAGGGCGACGGAAATGAAGGATGCTCACGAGGCCTCAATTACTACGCGTCTGTAATACATAAATCCTAATTCTATCTCCACCCGCATGTTTGATGTGATTCCCACCTCAGAAAGTCGTTGAGATCATGCCCAAGATTGTAACCCATTAGAACGAAGTCTTGGTGGTCGCCATGGCCCAAGAATGTGAGATCTATCATGGGACTCTGCGGCGGGCTCCACATCTCGCTGTCACGGTCGCTGCTGCAATCCGTCTCCGACCGTCTCATTGACATCGACGATCGTACCTGGCAACCGGGCTGGTCCCTTAACAGCGTCGGCGAGCCGGCGGCTTCCTCGTCGACAAACCCGCGCTGCAAGTCCCTCGCCACCGGAATAGAAAGTTCCAGGTCCGGGCAGGTGGCATATGGGGGGGCAGAGCTGATCCCAGTAGTTCTCGCGCTGGAGTGCACCATATTCGCCAGCCCGGCTGGAGCGGACTGTCTGGCGCGCACGAATCTGCCAGCCGACTCGAAGCCGAAGTCGTCGAACCAGGCTGTGATGTCATCAAACTCATCATCATCGGTGCGGCGCGTGAGGTCTGAGCCGCCTGAGACGAGATCGCCTGCTCCGCCAAGGATGGCGACTTGAAAGGCCGTCCAGTCTAGAGTCTTATCAGGCATGATGTCTGCACAAAGTATAGACTCGGGCTTGGGGATTCGAATGCGGCCATGACTGAACGTCGGAACATTGATGGTGCAGGGCGTCGAGTGGAGGAATATGAACTCAGCATCCTCTGAAGGGGCAGAGCGGTGTGTTGGTCGAAAATGGCCTTTCGATAGATGATGGGGAGGTTGGAGTGGTAGTGTAGGAACTGTCGCATCTGCTGCAAGGGTCGTTGCGACACCAGGGGATGCTAGACGTGCCTTGAGGTTTTGTCGATGGAAATCGTCGATCTTTGCCCTGCTACTCTCATGCACATTGGTGGTCGGGAGTGTATCGGGGGATGGAATTCCGCGGCACCAGTGCTTGCTGCGAGGTCGTGCAGGAACAGGACGCCTCGATATGATCTCATCGGCCTCAATCTTTCCAAGCAAGTGCCATTTGATCATGACCGTCACATTGTTGAGGGTCTTGCGCGCAGCGAAATCGCCCGTCGGCCACTTTGCCGGCTTAGACGGCTTGTGCCCGACTATCAGTGCGGAAGCAGCTGGCATTGGTACTATCGAGGATGAAGCCATGGTGGGGGTTGCCACTTGTGTGAAGATGGGGTACAGCGAATAAGCGGGAAAATAGATACTGAAATGTAGTGACAGGATGGTTAACAAGTGTCTGCATGTTGCATAGCATAGAATATGCCATTTGTAATGAGACGTTGAGAGCAGCCTACGTTTGTTCTTATATCACCAACCACTGAAGCCGATGATCAAGCCGATGATCTCGACGATTGCAGGTCCGTAAATGGACGTGCATGCATTTATTTTTATCACGTCCTTTCAGAAGACCATGGGCTGTGCAACGGCGGGGCATATCCCTGCGCCCACAGCACAATGGGTTAGCGTTGGAGTACCGGAGACCATTCCGGACTCGCGGCAGCTGGTTTCCATTAATGGCCAAGTTCCTGGACCTGAAAGAGCCTGTGGATCCTGGAGGTCCTGAATCTGGCCGACCAAAATAGGCCTTGGACGTTGATTCAGGCTAACCAACCGTCTCCCACAGACTAGTACATCGTGCACCAACGAACAGGCCCCGGGAATGACCTTTCATGTGTTCCCATCTTCTGTCGGATGGCCCCTCAGAATGTCCCTGTCAATGAGATTTGACTTTGTCACCTGCCTTTGCTTCCAACGATTTATGGATCAATTCATGACGCTGCACTTCGTACTCATCCCAGCGTTGTGTTGGGGTCAATCCCTGAATACGTGTGAAAGCCTGCCACGTTAAGCAAGGGTTGTCCTGGCGAGCCTTCAAGAACAAGACTTTCTTGACTCGATATCGCGCAACATAGGCAATGATCAAGCCTAAGAACAGAGCCCCGGCTACTATCGGCGTTATCACCAAGGCCGTTGTGCGTAGTGGCCTAGCCGCTGCTTGCTCCAGGGCGCCACAGTGGGTGGACAGGAGAGGCGCCATTCCAGTCTCTGTAGGGTATGGCGCAGCACCATGTAACATCGTCGAGTAGAATACACAAGAGATGTCTTCCACAAACGGCACGCTTCCTTATGTACCTGGACGGCACCAAAGCCCAGTCTTCGTGCTGGTCCCTGCTTTGTTCCTTTCACGGAGCCTTGACTTAGGCCCAATATCCACCACCTGGTCCAGGAATACTTAAGCCGAGCTTCCCTACCATCTATTACGTCCCTCGTAGTTCTAGAGAAACACTCCTGAGCACAGTAACGGGCCAGAATGAGATCTGTCGTAATTGGTGTGATGGCTTTGGCCGCGGCATTTGCCCGGGTCCAGGCTCAGTCTGGCTGCAGCAGTGCCCTCTCTTCTGAGACGGGGAGTCACGACAAGAGCAGCCTGACTGCTCTCCCCTCACCAACTTCAAGCTGTAGCTGCCTTGATAGGCCCACAGCAGACCCCTCCGCTCAATCCTCAAGCATGGTCTTGGGCTCGGACAAAGCCATCTCGTCCAAAGATTGGATTGTCTCGTCTTCCATCATACCACACTCCACCTCCACAACCCCTGTCGCGTCTACCACCCACTCGCGACAGCCTTCTACTCCAAGTAAACCGCCGGCTGGCTCAGTGCGGGTTGAATTTATGCTTGAGGACACCCGGCATCGAGAGGACATTCAGGTGAAAAACTCCGGTGCGCAGCCTAAAAAGGTACGTTTCATGGCGTGCAATGGGAGAGTTGTCAGCAACAACGGCCTCGGTCTGGTTCAGTGTAATGTGGAGATCAATCATGGCTATTTCAACTACGAATCGGTCCCCGCCTTTACAACGCATTTTCCAGTGTCCTTTGATAGACCACAGAACGTCACCGGTGTCAAGTGCTACAAGATATGATGGAAACAGGGGGAAGACTGATGATCACCTAATTGAAGTTACGTTCACTGGATCAATGTGTCGATCAATATGCTCTCAAATTGACTTTGACACGGACAGGCTGCTGTGTCGGTGGTTGCTCCAGGTTTCTTTTCGATTAGGCTTCTGCATTTGTTTCGTGGCGTACTGTATTTCACGTGGAAAGCCTGTCTAGGGTTTCATGGATATGGATAGAAATGGCTAATTCTATTGTGCTTGTTCTCAAGTTGGTCTTTGCGCTAGTAACATCTTCCTTCTTATTCAACACTGGATGCGCGATAACTTGATTCCCGCACGCGTGCCCCCAGACGCCCCATACTGGCTGATGATGAAGAGTTCTAACGGTGAAGCCGAGAGTCTAGAGATATTGAGCTTGATGGGTTGCTGGCATTTATCAAGAACCGCGCACTAACCAACAAGACGTCTACGACCTTGATCCTCCACTCGTTCTTCATGGCATCTACATTTCCCAGCCCAATATCTTAGGGATGCTCGAGCCGAGCTGTTTCCTACCCTCGTGACGCTTAAGACTCCCAGCCCTACACCCATCGTCCTGGCCGGCTAGACCAGGCCATACCACGACTGTCTACGCCGCCTGCGGCTGGTCACCCAAGGCACCCCCCCAAGTCTAATCCCACCGCCATTCCATGTCGCCAGCGCATGGGCACTTTCCATTCAAAGGGAGTCTCGAAGACAGAATTTCGTTGGCTAAGCAGCGCGGGTGCATCGGACACCTCCCACAGCGCTTGACGACAATATTCTCCCACGTGTGAAAGGCCTCTTGACAGACGAAGCAGCCCTTGTCACCGAAAACCTCACGTAGGATCAAAACAGGAAAAATAGACTGAGGGTCGAATCGTTCTGTGGACTGCTGTATTTGAAGCATGTTTTGGAGGATGCGGGCGTGCGCAGCAGGCTGTCGTCGTTCCAAATCCGAAACAGCCTGGCGCCTCAGCGACTCTGGAGCATCATTCAGTGCCATGGCCAGAGTCATTTCGTCCCGGTGTATTTGGCTCAGAATGCCAATCAATTGAGACTTCGTTTTACACTCTTGGAGCAGTGAAAATAGCTCCAGCCTGGCATCGAGGCCATCTTTGAGGTCTTCGCGATATCGCTGGCGCTTGACCTGGTGCTCTCCGTCGCTCTCAAGAGAGAGCCTTCGCTTGCGGCTTACGTCGCCAGGCCTCTGGCGTTTGGCGCGGTGATCGTCAATATCATCCGAGTGACCACGCTTGCGGCTGGGCGACTCCTCCGCTAAGGGTCCACCCTGATCACTAGACCCGGCAAGTTGTTGAGAAGCAGCAAGAGCCTTGATCGCTCTGGAAAGCCGTTGCTGGAAATTGCGTGATGCGTCCCACGATTCCATTGCGTACGTTCTGGCTTGAAGTCATGCAATTACACTATTGTATGATCGTGCCAATGATGGAGGTTCCACGCTCTATATACAGCGCATCTTGAATGTAAAGACTGAATCCGAGACTCGAATGGCATGTTTATGCCATTTCTCGGGCCTTTATTCCGTGACCTCGATTTAGGCCCTGCCACTGAAGTATCACGCAGCCCGGCGCTAAAGGACTCGCCAGGATGTTATTTCAGGCACAGCACATTGTACCGCAGTTCCGCAGCTACCGTGTTGCGCCGCTGCAGGTATCTTAATCGTAACGATCACTGTGGATAGAGAGCTGTCCTGGTTAAGCTGGATATTAAGTCATCGGAAGCTTTAAGCCGGCTACGGGCGGGACACGAGCAAGCCACTACACCGACATATCTCCGACATCTCTTTGAAAGAATGGTAATGTGTGCTGACATTGTACATACGGAACTCAGAGCCATTTTGCCACCTCTTGGATGACATGCAGGGTGGCGTGAAGCCAACAGCCAGTTGTCTCGCAATAGGACTATAACTAGCTGGGCAGGCAATCAAGACAAAATCGTTCGTGACGGCCTTCCCTTTCCCGGATTGAGGCACAGAAGTGTGCATTAAATCACAAGCCCCATCCCTCGAGTGGCCTGTCGCCAGGCAATGTATCGAGAGCCCCTGTGAGATCTTCGTCCATGAGCGGACTGTGCTCACTCCTGCAGTTATCAATGGTACTTGGCGTAACACCCGGGCAAGAGTGAATGCCCCCAAACCCCACATTGCAGGTGTTGATGACATTCTGGAGTACGTTCTCATCCCACGCCGCTAGAAAGTCCGCGTGAGAGCTGTAGCCAGAAACATCCCCGTTGGATAGGACAAATGGCTGAGTGCCCTGGCCCTGATGCCAGCGGCCCTTGAATGCCGGCGTGTTCCAATAGACCTCGACTTGCATGTGTGGGACGCGGACCCACCCCTGTGGGCAGTTGTACTTCGTGCCTTGGATGGCGGGGAACGCCATATTGGTTTGGTACTCATCCAGTCGTTTGCTGGGGTCGTAGCAATACGGCATGTGAATATCCGCCCTTAAAGGAGACGCGAAACCGTCACAGTCAACGTTGGAAGGTAGTATATGTGTGCGACGTCCTTTGCGGTCACTGTTCGATAGCAGGGTAAGGAAAATGCGATCTTGCTGAGCTGATCGATAACGACCTACACGCAATCGTATCTGTTCTTGTCCTTGGGCATGTAATGGAAGTCGGTCGTCACATGCTGCTATATCCGGTGTGGAACCTCCAACGGTTGTAGCAGCCCGGGGTCTTTTCCCTGTCTGCATGAGCTCTTCCGCAGGGCTTGCAATCTGCCCGGAATCGATCGACATCGGCCGACAAACCTGGCCACCAAAACCTCTCGGGGACCAGTCTGACTGTTTTGTTGCGCCCCGGGTGGGCTACATTGAGCCTGCCTGCAGTGGTTCTCCTTGACGACCAGTGTTCGGAGAATGCCCTCGTCCGGGACGATGATGCGCTGGTTCCGACAGACGACCCCTTCGTTCGTCGTCCAACCGTCGACCTTTTTCTCTGCCCTCTCTCGGTAGAGATGTGATTAGGGAGACGTCCTGTTAGTTCGGAGGACGGCGTCCAGCAACTCCCATCCCTCCGGTGCCCGGATAGTCTCCTTTCCAGAGCTGACCGAGGGCTCTATAGTTTCGGGCGTAATCAATGCTACTTCTGGGCCTCGCCCGGATTCGGGCTCTGTACGGGGGTCGGCCATGACTTCGTAGTCAACGGAGCTGATCACCAGGTCTTGACTCAGTAGCACTCTGTCCCATGGCGCCTCTCGTCGCGCCTTCTGGGTGGCTAGTTCGGACGACTTCCGCGACAGAGCATCCGCCACGACGTTCTCCCGCCCTGGACGGTAGGTGATCTTGAAGTCACAAGGCGCCGGGTCGTCTGCCCACCGTGCCTGCCTGCCATTGAGTCGTTGTTTGGTCGTGAAGTACTCGAGGGCTTTGTGGTCGGTGATGATTAGAAACTGCCGTTGGAGCCCCAAGAGCTCAGCGGCAAGTCTGCGACTATGTTGGCCAAAACCCCCAGAATCTCACTCAGTCTTTCCTAAAGAATGGTCAATTCCTGGTGGCGGACAAAATTGCCTTCCATAATTCGACACCACGCCCGTCCGAGTCATTTCAACGGCTACACGGGCGAAAAGAAGACCTGAGTACTAGGTAACGTGAATCAATTGGCTCTCTGGCTCGGCTCGGCCGTCAATATCTAATACTCTCTCGTGCTCTAATTTGCTTTTTATGTCTCGAATATACCAGCAGGTCGACCGATGGCGGCACCACGCTGTCGAGCGGCCGCGCCATCTGGCGAGTGTGACGAAGAAGCCCGTCCGAAACAACCTTGAGCTCCTCTAAACCGGCAGGAATGGGGAAAAGAGTGTCCCACTGCGGCGGCACGCTTGTATGCTGGCCCGTTCCATCTCCAAATTGTTGTCATGTTCTCGACTCTCCCCGAATCATCCTTTAGTTGCTGGGCTTCACGCCCAGGCTGTTGTGGTTGCGGAAGAACAAGACGCCCTTGCCGGCGCCCTGGGCGCCAGCGCTGGGCTCAACCCACTGGCACATGCGCTTTGATGTGTACAGGGCCTTGACGAAGCCCAGGGCACCGCCACGGGTGTCGGAGCGGTAGTGCCCGCCCATGACGGGCTTGATAGCCTCCGAGGCCTCGTCGGCATTGTAGAAGGCAATGCTGCTGACGTAGTGGTGCAGGACGTGCGTCTCGATGATACCGTGCATCAGCTGGCGGCCGATGAAGCCCATCTCGCGGTCAATGGTAGCGGCAGCGCCACGGACAAAGTTCCACTGCTCGCCGGTGTAGTGAGGGAGGGTGGGGTCGGTGTGCTGCAGGAAGGTGATGACAACTGGTCATGGTTAGCGTGGATGCCCTCTTCATTCACGGAAAGGCGACTTACCGAGCCAGTGGTTGACCCAGAGGTAGGGGATAAAGTACCAGACGCCGAGGTTGGCCCGGCCGAACGTGTTTCCGAGGAAGTAGAGGGCGGTGCCGGCGAGGATGAGGTCAACATCGGAGCCAATAATCTTCAGGGCATCTTTGTTCTCGTAGAGGGGGCTGCGGGGGTCGAGAGGTGACGCCGCCCAAGGAAGCCGTTTGGACTTGCCCTTGCCACGGCCCTCGCGCTGGCGCTCATGGTAGTTGTGGCCGGTGACGTTGTTGATGAGGTAGCTGGGCCAACCGATGAGCTGCTGACCGATGAGCCTGATCAGGGTGTAGATCGGGGTCTCCTCGGTGAGCTCGGCGAGCTCGTGGGCCATGATGCCGAGACGGCTGGCATGCTCCTCGCGAGTGCGGGGGACAAAGACCATGTCGCGCTCCATGTTGCCGGTGGCCTTGTGGTGCTTGCTGTGCGAGATCTGCCAGCTGAAGTAAGGGACGAGGAGAGAGGAGTGCAGGACCAGCCCGTCAAGTCGTTGATGAACCTGCTGTCCGAGAAGGCGCCGTGACCGCACTCGTGGGCAATGTCCCAGAGGCCGGTGCCGAACATGCCCTGGAGGACGGTGTACAGGCCCCAGAGGACAGTACGAGATGCGGTGTTGGGGATGTATTCTGCCGTGACGAAGTTATACCAGATTGTGAAAGTGGTGCCGAGGCAGAGGATATCACGGATGATGTAGTTGTAGCCCTTCAGGGCGGAGCGCTCGAAGCAGTGCTTGGGGATGGCATCGCGGATGTCCTTGATGGTGAAGTCGGGGACGGTGAACTCGTTGCCATTGGTGTCGAGGAGCTTGCCCATTGAGACGGTCTTCTCAGGCAGATTGTCCATTTCGGACATGGAGGAGAGGGAGGTGGACGAGGCCGAGGGCCGGGGCGAGTCGGAGGGAGACGCAACGGCGGTGGACGGCGAGGACAGGTCGGACTCGGTAGTGGTCGAGGTGACGGTGCGGCGCAGGACAGGATTCCTGACCGAGGCCGACGAGGTTGTTCGGGAAGCCATGGTGATGGATCTGGAGAGAGAGAGAACGGAGGGGGGAAGGAAAAAGGAGAGAAGCTGTGCAGTTGCCGAGGTCTCTTCTAGATATTCTTCGAGGAGCAAGCCACAAAGACACGATTGTCCACTCCAGGGCCGAATTGATCGTGGGCAGAGTGGAAGAAAGCTAGAGTGGGAAGAAAAGGAGTGCGTTTGAGGAGCTTGCAGAAGGTCACTGTTATTTAGATGCCCGGTCAAGGAGACCACGGCAAGACTCGCAGGTTGTTGGCCACTGCAGCTGGGTCGCAGGTCGGTCTGCAACGAGCTGGCTTGGCCTGAGATTTTGTTGAGCTTCCCTCCCAAACTGAACCCCCATGCGAGGGAGAACACTGACGAGAAAGCATGTGCAAGGACTCGCGATGGTCTACCGGCCGACCACTGGCGCATCTTCCGTCCCTCCCACAACTGTGAATATCGGTCCATTCTCGACTTTATTCATCGCCATGGTAGGAACATCCATTTGGGATTACGTTCTGATCCGTACATCTATATTCCTCCTGTCACTGATCGCGCCGCTCAGTACTCTTTATTCGCTAGCCAGAGTGCTATTTCCTCTCCCTCTACCATTCCCCGTCGGGCTTGAGGTATGGCTCGCCCTGGAAGCGGTGTTCTACCTGGTCTTCTATCTTCCGCGCCGAGCCTACCTTCAGAGAGCCGCGGTACATCCCCCGACCGCCTGTCGAGAAGACCGGCGGAGGCTTTTCCGAGAGTGCAACAACAACGTTCCAGACCCGGAACGGTACTTGACGAAGTGGTTCCAGGATGCGCCCTTGTCCGAGATCAAGCGAGAAAACATGAAGGAGTTTTTCCGGTGGGCGTTCTTGAACACCGGAGATGTTGACCCTGCACATGATGAGGAACTTGAGGAGTACGTCGGAGAGATGGAGAAGTTGTTGGGAAGGAAGCTGGAACCCGGGCACGGCAACGCCAAGTGTCTGAGATTGACGCTTGATAAAGTCGAGATGCTGCACCGGAGTTTGACTTGGTACCTGGTGAGTTCCTCTCTTGCAACCCCTATATCGGCAATAGGTGGTTGACTTGCATCATCGGAAAGTGTGTGTTTGTTGTCGACACAGTAGCGTGGGTCTATTTGCGCTACTACTCGTTCGAATTCCACGGCACCTCTGTCGCGGCGGTCTTCCCCTTGCGTCCCTTTACTCCATTCGCCACCAGTCGCTCCCCCGCCAAGACTCTTACTTACTGGCACCGGCCGCACACATCTAAGACGAGGCTTCCCGTCCTGTTCATTCATGGCATTGGCATCGGACTATACCAATACATAAATTTCTTAGCTGATCTCAACGCCGAAGGCAGCCAGAGTCCGTCGGATGGACAGGTAGGCATCATCGCGTTGGAGATCATGTCAGTGAGCTCTAGGATAACTGGCGAGGCAATGTCGAAAGATGAAATGTGCGACGAGGTTGCTTGCATATTGAAGGCACATGGATGGGAAAGGGTGGTGCTCGTGTCACATTCGTGAGTTCTCCATTCCAAGTTGCTATCTCTAATTGTGTTTAAGCCATATGTATATACTAATATAAGCCTTTAAAGCTACGGAAGTATAGTCACTACGCATCTCCTTCGCGCGCCACGGACCGCGAAGGTGATTGGCCCGATTTTGTTCGTTGACCCTGTGTCTTTTCTACTACACCTGCCTGATGTGGCGTACAACTTTGTCAGGATTTCCACATCTCCCGATCATCGACCTCGGCTAACCTCCTTAATAACCAGACGTACCGAAAGCCGACCCGTGCAAATGAACATCTGCTTTCGTACTTTGGCGCGAAAGACATGGGCATCTCGCACACGTTATTCCGGCGTTTCTTCTGGGCTGAAAATATCCTGTGGAAAGAAGACATCCAGGGCCATTCCGTCAGTGTGGTCTTGTCCGGCAGAGATTCAATAATTGACGCCAAAGTCATCGGTGCATATCTGACAGGCGCACCTGATGGGGGTCTTGACACCGAAAGATGGAAAGATGGAGTGTGGAAAGGTGGACTGTTAGAGGTGCTGTGGTTTCCAGACTTAGATCATGGACAGGCGTTTGACGGGAAGAAGGCGAGAAGAAGATTGGTTGATGTGGTTAGGAGGACCAGGGTATCGAGTGAGAATCGGGCAACTGGTGGTTAACGTTAGTTGCAGTATAGGTGGAGGCGATGGTCGATGGGTAATTGACCCATTATTTCCCCCAAAGAGACAATATCATCAGCAGAGCAGTCTAACCCCCATCCGTCCCATTATCTTCCATCACGAAGCCTGCCCCTGTCTCGGATAAGGTGCGCCCTCAGAAAGAGTTTAGGATGGGGTGTCTTTCATGGGAGCCAATGTAAGGGGGTGCGGGACCAGGGTCAAGAGCCGACGAGTGTAACATAACACGCGTCGGCGCCCACGCGCCACCTGCTCGATTCTCTCTCCTCTCTTCAACTTAGTATTCTTGAAAAACAGTGGCATTACCTCTTGAGTTGATCTCACCTGGCCCGTGACAGAATACTTAAACGCGGCCGTAGGAGCGACGAAATGACCCGTGTATGCTCTTACAGGAAAGACGCAAGATGCCTACCCGCGACGTCGAACGATACAACAAGGCGGTCAGGTGGAACATCGGCTCCTTGCTGACGAAGTGCGAACACTACAGCAACCTAAGGGGTATCGAGCTCGCTCTGTACGTCTCCTTCCCCGAAGATGGAGGCTTTGTTTCGTACGACTCGGCCAACCTGAGCTGGCGTCAAGACATCGAAGCCAAGGTAAGCCCCCCGTCTTCAGTTCGTTTCTGCTGCCTCCTCTGATGACAAGCAGAAAGCCCACACACCTCCGACCCTTCTCCTGTTGGAGCCCCTGGTGAGGTCGATTGGTCACAAGGTGACGGGATTCCGTTTCGAGCAGAGTAGAGGACGTTGTCCGAGGTGGAACATGATGGACAGAGCTGGGCAGCTGGCGACAGAGTCCAGATCCGAGGGCCTCGAAGAAGCTGACGACGTCCCTGTCCCGGGCTTGTCCAATGGCGAGGGGGCAGACGGACAATTGTAGTGCCCGTGCGTCTCCGCCGATGCCGGATCTGAGGACTACGTACTTGCGGGCCTGTGGGCAAAGCGGGTACCAAGATGAGAGACACGTTCAGGACTCATGTCCCTCGGGCTAGATAGGATGCAAGAAGTAGCTTGAATTGCTGCTCGCTGGATTACCTCTGTTCCCATTACTGCGACCAACGCCAGCAAGTGAGCGCAGCAAACTTAGATGATTTCCTGAGCCAGTCCAGACCTGCAGCTTCGACGTCGCTGTTCGAGACCGCCGGGGACCCGACCCTGATCCGAGAAGAAAATGGATTCATGTACTTGACGTGCGCCTCGGCAGCCTCTACAGTACGGAGTTCGTGTTGCACTGGAAGGCGATGTTGCACACGTTGAAGCTCAGGATGCGGGTCGAGCCTTTCCCGATCATCTCCTCGGCGTCGCCTTCCCAGCGTCAGGTGTGGTCCTTAATCGCGGGCCCAAAACATTGGGACGAACTCAGCGACCTCTTGAGGGAGCCCGTTATCTCGTGAGTCCCAGTTGTACTGTATGCCAAGCCGCATGATGCACACGTGTTGCCACCGGTGAAAACGTAGCTGACGAGCTCGGCGGCGTTGTAGGCGAGACCGCGTTTGCGTTGGCCTGTGAAGCTCGGATGGGGTCGGCCGGAGACTTGCACGGCTAGCCTGTCGCCACTTGGCTGGGTGCATGGAGACTTGCAGGCGAGGAGAGCGTGCCCTGCCTCAAGGCCAGCAATACGATAATCAGGGCGTAGTAGTGCTTTAGGCCCGAATCTCGTCCCTCATCCTCTGCGACACCAGCTGGTCCTCCCCATTTGCGAGTGGGACCTGGTGCAGTCGTGCGAACAAGGACGGAAACATGTCCCTGTCGCAGTCATAAAGGTCAAGCATTGGATTGTCTTCTGTAGGACATACGGTAGCAGAACCCTCACAAGCCGCGTCACCGAATCATGGATGCTGTCGTATGGTGCTCGTAGCAATCGGAGAGCCCCTGGCCAGTTCTATCGTGGTAAGTTTTGCCTTGTTGACCTTGACCATCCTCAGATACATCGCAGAGCGCGATCTCTCCCGTTATCTGTCTTTGAAGCAGATCTTCCTCGGCATACGCCCTTTGAACAACATCACCTGGCTCGACCTCATCACAACCGTCGTCTTCGTTTCCGCCAATGCCGTGGCCATAAGCTACGGCGTCCAGGATATCGCAGGCTTTATCCGCCGCTCAGATGTCTTGTCAGTGGTCAACATGGCACCGCTGCTTCTTGGAACCCGGATGAACCCGATCGCGAGTGGCTGCGGGCTCAGCCTACCAACATATGTCGCGATGCACCGTTGGCTGGGGATTATGGCCATCCTCCAGGGCCTGACCCACGCCGCTGTCTCTTTCGACCCAAGGATCAAGCGGCTTCGGGAAGCTGAGTGACAAGTCGGGTATTGTGGTAGGTGCAAGAAGGTTGGCGGCATGGTGCGAGTGCTGAGCCGTTCCTCCAGATCACGAGCGTGCTAGTCGCCATCCCCTTGACGAGCCTCATTCGGCGACGGGCGTACGAGGCATTCGCTGCCGCCCACTTCACTCTGGCCGTATGCGCTGCCGTTTTCATCTACCTACACACTCCATCCTCCCACGTTCTGGAGTCGCCCAAGCGGTGCCTGGTCGCGGCCGCCAGTTGTCTAGGCCTCACGTGCATCATCCGGCTAGGCTTGCTGCTCTATCGCAACGTCCGGCTCGGCTCGCCATCCAGTCGGGCCGCCATCCGCACCATCACCTTCGACTTGAAAGAAAGCAGCATCTCGCTTGAGGATGCCGTCCATATCCATATCCGGCTGTCGAGGCCGTGGAATGTGAGGGCTGGCCAGTACGTCTACCTGACCATCCCGGGTTCTCTGATGCGTGGGTCCGACGAACCAAGTGGCCGAGTATCTACCCGGCGGCCCACTTTCGTCTTCTCCTCGACATGAGTTGGCTTCCCGATTTCCGTCACGGACACGGACTAGACGAACGGAAGCTCTCCTATGTCGTGGATGCTATCGACGATATGTTCGACCGGTGCGAGCGGACCGTCTAGCATACCAGCCGTTTCATACTCTGCTGGCTACGGAGCTTCGACCATGACCGATGCTGCAGGATGCCCTTTTCGCTCCTTTCTAAGAAGGCTAGCACGGCCTGCTACAGGCGAATCTGGAAGCGCTGTGTAGTATTCGTAGTACGGCGCTGGCTGTTGGGACACGACCAAGTCCTTGGTCTTCCCTGTGCTACGTCACGGCTGCTCCAGCGGCGAATACAGGAGCTATGGGGCCACGACGCCTGGGCTATGGTCGACACCTCACTTGGCATGTGGCCGAAAGGCCAGAGTGGATGTGATAGACGCCTCATACCACTTGGCCGGGGCGATGCCGACATGGACGAGCACAAATTCGCAGTCGAGTGCTCTAGTCGGTCGGGTGATGATGGCGATGATGACGATGATAAGGGCGAAGACTCGGCTTTCGTCACTGACTCCGAGGCCGACGAATCCGAGCGATGGGATGACAACTCGGAGTACGATTCGGAGTACGAAAACCAAGTCGACCGTAGCCGCCACTGCGTCGAGACTCTCGAACGTCGACAAGAACCCCAGCTGAGGAAGGCTCTGGAGGAAGTACTTGAACTCCTGTTCCAGCTCAGTGTAACTATCTGCACAGGGCAGTACGCAAATGGCGAGCCCAGCTCGACGCTACTGGTATACTTCAGTGGCGTCCTTGGCCTGGATCCCGAAGCGACAGGTTTCCGCCGGGCTACGCAGTACACCTCCACACTGTCCGGCTTTATCTATGTTCATCGGTTCTATATCGGAAATCGCCGCTTTCTTCGCTCTCTTGTCCGACTTTTTGCAGGGTGCTAAATGGGAAATCAGGAGCGGAGAACGTGAAGCCGGTGGCTTCCGAATCTGGGGGGAATGGCCTTGACCATACATGCAAATGTCTATGCGCTTGCTGAAAAATATGGCATCAAGGGGCTGAAGAACACGGCTCTTGAAAAGTTCAAGAAGGAGGCAGACCTCTGTTGGATGTCTCCTGACCTTTTGCGGGCAGCAGAGGTGTACACGTCCACTATGGCTAAGGATCGATCAATAAGGGACATAGTCGCTGAAACACTCAGCAAGCACCCATCTCTACTGGATGGCGAGGGGGCACAGAACCCATCCGACGTCTAGACCTCTGTTACGATTTGATGATGCGCTTCCGGGCGCGTTGATGGGCTAAATCGTCCTGACGAAGATAGTCAATGTGCTAGAGGTAGTGTATCATGAGCCTTAAAGCCAGAGGATCGTCATCGAGGTGAATGGTGCTAATACATCCACGCCGCGTTGTTCTTCTTGTAGTTGCGGCGGCGGGCGGTGACCTGTGGGGCCGACGGCGCTGGGCGGGTGCCGCCCTCCGTGTACCTCTGGATGGGGCGGACAGTATCGGCCTGGTTGTTGCACGGCCGGGGACCGTTGGCTGTTATGCTGACCGAGTAGGCTTCCGTTTTAGGCATCCTCGGCGCTGTGGATCCAATGGCCGAGTCGCGTCGCTCCAATGGGACCAGACCGATGGCACCCTGGGGTTGTTCAATGACCTCGTGTGATGCGTACTTCGGTCGTCTTGACCGATGCGAACATTCCGTTCAAGCTGGAGACACCCTCGGCGTCATGCGAGCTAAAGCCCTGGAGCTGTTTGCGCTTTCGGTAAATGTCGCCTCCGGTCCGGATGTAGATGAAGAATGTGATCAAGATGACCAGCCTGCGAGTCGTTAGACGGGTGCCACAAGACCGAATAGCTGGAAGGAGAACAAACCACACAGGGCCGTAAAAAGTCAGAATGCGCCAGATTTCCCACTGTTTGGTGACCCAGCACCAGAGGGCGGCGTTGCCGTAAACACGATCACTATTGTCGTTCCTGACGAAGATGTAGGTCAAGGCTGGCACTAGAGGAATACCGTAGCAGCATACTATGTACGGGATCTCCATTCTCCGCAGCCTCTCGGCGTCAAACTTGTAGTAAAACGTCAAGTACACGTTGACGGCCATGGCCAGCGTCCAGAAGGCATCTGCGGGCATGAACCGTCGTTCGGTCAGCATTTCGAGAGACGAATGGCATCTGAGAGACGTACATTTGAATGAGGAATGCTTGCAGTTGGCAGCCAGGCGATTCGGGTGAGCCGATGTATGACCTAGCCATCAACGTTCCAATGTTGGTGATGCCATTGCCGAAGGAGGCATAGAACACTAGCCGGTTGATAGGCTTGTGAAAGGCTTTTGAAGAAAAAAATGTAATAATGATAAACAGGCATCCCAAGTGAGAAAGAACAGAGCAAACACGCTCAATGATGCTGAGGGCATCCAGGGTCTCGTCGCGTAAGTTGACCTTTTCCCTTCGAGCGTTCATCATTATGGCGTCTGGTAAATGGCAAATCGCATGTGTTCAAAAAACCCCCTCCCCCCCAAAAAAACCCGAGACAGCCAGGGGAAGGTGGCCAGCTAGTCGGCGCCACGGTTTCTACTCGAATACTGGCGGGTTGTAGGTGGCTTCCCTGAGGTTGTGCACAGGTCGAGGCTTCGGGGTGTACTGTCTGATATACCACAGCCGGCAGCCGGTGTGTGACCCAGCTGGAGGGAAGGATTGAGTGATCGGACCTCGAAAGCGTCCAGGCGCCGTGAAGTCGGTCAGAAGAGATCCCTAAGCAAATACGTGAGAACGGCCGCTGATGGCGCAGGCATCGTTAAAATCCCACTCTTAGTCCCCCATCATGTCCTACATAGCCTCGACAAGCCGATAAAGATGGCTCATACCATTCAGAAGATAGCTCTTGAAGTTGTTGTTACTTGCTTCTGTCCCAGATGTGACGCGGGATGCCGAAGTTGCGATACTTGCGAATGAAACAGCGCGCCCACTGCGCCCTGACGGGCATGTAGGTTCCATGGAGATACCGCAGGATTGCTCGTTGGTCGTCAAACTCCTTACAGAGGTTTCCCCACGCTTTCTCGTGAGCCTCCTCAGTCTCGGCGAATAAGACGAGCTTCCACACTATGAGAACTCCTCGGTAACTATGAGGGATAGCCTCAGTTGTCGGCGTATGGACTAACTCTCAGTCCTGGGGGCTTAGTTGAGCCTGTTCCTGTGGAGGGCAGTCGTCCCCGTCGCTTGTGTTGGTACTACTTCTGCTGCTCTGGGCCTTGACCCACTTCTGCTTCGACTTAAGCAGGACGTTCGAATTGATGTGGTGGATACACATCTGCTGCTGTGCATCAGGGAACTGGTCGTTTAACGTGGCCTTCATCTGGCCGTCGAAATCGGCGACGATCACATCCGGTTGCCGGATGGAGTGCTGCTCAACTAGCTGTCCAATGCCTACTCTGTGGACATGACGTGGAAAAGCGCACGCTTCGCCTGCAGCGCGCCACCTGTAGAAGCAAGCCATTCTTGCGTACAGAACTGCACCATCGCGTGCATTTTCAGCATGTCCTCGTCCAGAGTTGTCGCAACCAGTGAGGATCCCCGTAGAATGTCCAAATCATCTTCGAACGCCTTCCTGACTACCGCTCAATCCCCCCGCAGACGACATGCCCTCCTCGTCCTGCACGTATTGCCGAAGGATCTAGTCTGGAGTCCCTTGCGGACTAAAGAAGATCATGAATGCGAGCAGATCTGCCGCTGACGCCCTTCCTGCCAGATACCATCGAATGTTATGTTCCAGGTCGCGATGATCGAGTTGTACTGTCAGGGCACAACTGCGGTATCCTGTTTCCCGCAGATGATAGGCGCGTGGGGAAGTGCGGAGGCGTTGGAGGTACATGTAAGGAGCTGCGGATGGCCCATCCTCGCAGGAGGAGGCCAGATTTCAGATGTTCTATCACCATATACCTACGAATTGAACTGCGGACTGCGTTGCGGAAGACCCCTTCACTCTGCTGACCACTGCGCTCTGACATGTACGCACTCGCGTCCCGTCGTTTGTCGCCCATATCTCTCCAAAGAAGTCCTGCCTTTTTCTTCTTATCGTACCGTAAGTTTTCCAGATACGCGGACGGCGACATGCGAGGCGCTCGCCGGGCAATGAACGCAGCTGCTTGTGTGACAACCATCGCCATCAACCTGTACCCCACGACGTACCTCGTGGCCGCCTACGGCTCTCTGAAGGACCATCCCGCTGAGTCGTACGTGGGCCTGCAAAATATCCGGAACGAGATCTACATCTGCTCGCGCCTCAACAATCTGTGTCAATCTCCTCAAGACCCCATTGCGTGCCGCATATATAAAGGGACAAGCCCGCGTGACATATGGTGACAATTTCCGGCTGACAGGCACCCGTGACAGCCGCCCCCATCTCCCAGGCCAAAGGCATGAAGAACAGCCCCGTCGCCCTCGTGTTCGTCGGCAGCAGCTTGGTGGTCTACTTCTTCGGCCCCGCCGGCGCCGGCGACGACCCGAACGCCTCGCCCGTGTACCGCGCTGTGACGTCGGACCTGTCGACCTTCGTCTTCACGTCATTAACGAACGCGCCGTCGCCCAATGTGTACATGCAGCTGACCACCTTCTCTGACCCCGCCCCTAATAACGGCGGGCTAGGTACAGTTATCCTGACGCACGTCCAGAACGATAGCAACCGACTTGTTAGCCGGGAGGACGACTATCTAAGTTTAAGACTCTCGGGACGCAGCTTAGATGGCGGAGGGTCTGGCCGTATTTATATCTGTATTGGGCAGCCTCTTGCCGTTGCTGTTGCTAGTTAATACTATTGGTCGTTGCTTGGTCGTCGTCTCCGTTTGCACCACGTGTGATGGGGAGCCCCTATTCAGGGGCAACCAAAGGGTGACTTGGCATTCTGTCACGAGGGCGTCAATACTCGAGTTAACAGCAGGCATATAATACCTGTACAACTAAAATGACACATGATTCACCTCTGGGACAGGGAAGATGGGCTTCTTCTTTGGCAAAATTTGACACAATGTACAAAATTCAATCACAAAATCCCCAATCCAAATTCGCCATGCTAGCAAGATGAAAGATTGGTCATACTTCAGCCTGATGAAACGTTGGCCGGGCAGGACCAAAATTAAAGCAATACATAGACAGGGGACAATCCCACGCCCCTGATCCGTTTTCCCAGAAACAAAACACTCATACGAAAATCGGTTGGGAGGGGTGGAATCGAACACACTGTCCCCATTTGATGACAATCCAGGCGCTAACCACTGCGTCACCCACCAGGATTAGCCATGTCTTCGGGGGCAGACGCAGCGGTGTCAAACTCACAGTAACGTCAGCGTCAAGTCGCCATGGATCCTGGCCTTGAGGGTGATTTCGATCTCGAGATTCAATTCCAGCTTCAGCGAGAGCGCGTCGCCGCCCCCGCCGCCCCCCTTTGGTTCTTGCTGTTGTTGCATCTGTTGTTGTTGTTGCTGCTGCTGCTGCTGCTGCTGTTGCATCTGCTGCTGGCGTTGGCCGCTCATACGGCTTCGCGACCGCGGCACCATAGACTGCTCGCGCTTCCCAAAGGTATCGTCGAGCGACCATGTCGAAATGTCGCGTTCTCTGGTCGGCCGGGGCGGGCGTTTGGTGCGCGACCTGGGTGCGCGGCGCTCCGGCTTCGATGCACTGGTGGCGTCGGTGTCACCGGCCTCCTCTTCTTCGCCTTTCACTTCTTTCTTCTCGCGGGGACGCCGTCCCTTTTTGGTTCGCGGGACTTCGTCGTCGACCTGGGTTTCCGACTGGTGCTCATCGTTGGACTTGTCGCCCTCAGGGATGGTGTCCTGCCGGGTCTGCGTTAGTCAAGTTTCTCTTTGCAGAGCTACGAGGAGGAGCATACATTTTTAAGTGACATTGAAATGGCGGAGGTGTGAAAAAGGTAAATGTTGATCAATCCACAAAGGTAAATGGAGATTCCAAGAGCTTGTTCATACCTCAAGTATCAGCTGCGAAAGTGGGTCGCGGCTCACTGCATTCCCTACGTCATGGCTACGTAGGGAACCCAAACATCCAGTAACTTATATTCTTGATTTTCCCCATGTTTCCCTCATGTGAGGGTCTCGTATCCAAATCAATCAATAACGCTGCTAGGATCACCTCTAGATACAGGACGTAGCGCGAGGAGAGAAGGAGGACAAGATTCAGGCCCTCCTCGCGTTTCATGAGCGTCAGATGTCGTTGTCACGGCACACGTGCCCTGGCACGTGTGCCCCCTGAGCTTGACCCGTGACACCTCATGTGCCAAATCAGGATGACGGCCACGCCCACTCACCGAGCTCCATCCGTCGAGTCTACGCCACTTGTGCCTTCCAACTCTTGAGCCCTTCTCACCGACTGCGGCAAGAATTTACTTGTGGCAGTGAGTGCTGGTCCTACTATACTGAACAATGACTTTATCAATTGCAGTAATGTGCATGATAAGCAAGTGGGCCGAACAAGCAAGTGGGCCACCTGACGACGAAAACGCGACCTTCTTACTTTAACCATTAATTCCTCCACCAACAACGATGACTCCGCCCTCACAAGAACGTCAATTACAGCTTGCTCTTCAGGCTATTCAAAATGACCCATATCTCAGTATACGCGCTGCGACAAATATCTTTGGTGTTCCCCAAATGACCTTGTCGCGTCGACTACGCGGTATTACTTCGCAACGCGACAGGGTCCCCCTCAATCGGAAATTGACGGAGCTCGAGGAGTTAACGATTGTTCAATACATACTTGAGCTAGATTCTCGAGCATTTCCTCCCAGGCTTTGTGAGGTTGAAGATATGGCTAATCGACTGCTGGCTGACCGCGACGCGCCGAGTGTCGGGAAGCGCTGGGCCTCAAACTTCGTCAAAGCGACAACCAGAGCTTAAGACGCGTTTCTTTCGCAGATATGACTATCAGAGAGTCCAATGCGAAGATCCCGAGGCAATTCGCGATTGGTTCGCGCTCGTAAAGAACACAATCGCCAAATACGGTATCGCGGAGCCTGATATCTATAACTTCGATGAGACTGGGTTTATGATGGGCGTTATCGGGTCCGGAATGGTCGTTACGAACGCCGAAACACGTTCTAATGCGAAAATGGTCCAGCCAGGAGGTCGGGAATGGGTGACAGTGATCCAAGGCGTTGGCGCAGACGGGTGGTGTGTCCCACCGTTCATCATTATGGCGGGCAAAAATCACCTCTCAAGCTGGTACGAAGACAGCCCTCCACCTCACGACTGGGTAATCGCTACGACAGACAAAGGCTGGACAACAAATGAGAAAGGTCTAGAATGGATTCAGCATTTCGACAAGCATACCAAACCCCGTCGGTCGGCCGGATATCGCCTCCTTATCCTAGATGGGCACCAAAGTCACCATTCCGTTGAGTTCGAGCTGTACTGCAAGGAAAACAACATCGTTACGCTTTGCATGCCTCCCCTTTCATCTGACCAGTAGCTGTCGAGATTCTGCCACGGCCCAATTTAGCCAAGTCATTCAGCATCGAGGTCGTCTCAACACGCAAGGTTTTAGCAGGACAGCCTCTTCGCGAGGCGACAGCTGGCTGTAGGTGATGAGTGGATTAGTGAGGCCTCATAAGGATCGTAGATGTACTTCATATATTCGTTAATGTCGGAGGTACTGTGTCGAGCCGATTTTCATGAGCTTTCGCAAGAGTCGTATAACGAAGGGGTCACCGTAGCCGTCAACCTGCTCTACAAATGCAAAGGCCCCAACAGCATCGCCAGTGCGCATCCCTTATCCCCTGTACCCCTTATCACATCCCCCACACCCTCCAACCTGGTGCTAGCGAGGACGGGCATGCTGGAGTTCTCACCCAAGCCCCTAGGATGTTCACCCCTCCACCCCCTCGGCTTGGACTGAGAGCTTTTCAGGCAATACATATAGTTTCCGGCATAGCTGTCGATGATCTCCATGTTAGGGTGATACAAGTCGGATCAGTCCTTCCTCAACAACCCTTAACAACATCGCAGTTCTGGGTATATCGAGATTACGTAGAGACCCATCACGGAACAAGGGAAAAAGTTCCCATGAGCGCTTTTACCGGTCACCGCCTCGGGGTTGATGATATAACACCTCCTTTCGGAAGCATGCCTTTCAACCTACATATGAGACGATGTCTTGGGTATTCACATGACGGTTGGTTCAGTCCAGGCGCGCTATGGATATGCAGATCGAGTGTTGGTGCGGATGATTTTGCTCGGCAGTCAGAAGTTGCCTTCAAAATGGATAGAACGGCAGCGGGTTCATGGCTGGCTCTCAACATGCGCAAGATATCTAGGGCTTCAATATCGGAAGACGACAGTAGCACATGCAAAATCTCGGAGGACTCGATCGTGATTTCGTCGGGCGGCTCGGGGTACACGCATGGCGTCAATTTCTTTCGACATGCCTGGCACTTGGGGCGTTGGCCATCACACTACGAAACCGAATGGGTGTCAGCAATCCATTGTCAGAGTGATGTGGAGTTGCACTAGGTACGGTATCCTGTTGCAGTGAACGAGGTAGAACATACACGGATTTTTTTCCGACGGCAGTCATTACAGGAAACTTGGGTTCTGCTGCGCTTACGCTTGCTGCGTTCCGATTCCTCCAGAGTATTCGATGGGCAGGGGAGGCTAGTGGGCAGGGCTTCGGCATGGGCGCTGGCAGAGGAGGATGTGGTGGCAGTGGTACCGGCAGATTCCAGGCCAGCTTCAGCAGGCAGAATCTTGCGGAAATGTTGATTGTCGGAGCTAGTCATGGTGGTGACGAGAGACGCAGGTCATGATAGTTGCATCACCTCACATCGTGAGTTGGCATGCCTAAAGCCCCTCCCACAATAGTTGCTTCGATGTCGTTTACACGTCATTCTCTCTTCGATTAGTCAGCATTACGTATTTCGCTCCAGACCCGGACGTCGACCCCTCGATTCCACTGTGGCTAAGACTATGATCAGGTAATTACGTGAGAGCCACGTGATCTTGTAGACCCCGTTGACACAATGGAGACACGGTCGCTACGGTATCATCATTAATTCACTACTTACGTTACCCTCAGTCCGCACTTATTACGGAAGTCATGGGAAACAATCCCCAATCACCTATGCAGGATATAAGATGGCCCTTCTATGTCGCCACCTACTAGATCGAGACGTATCCGGTCCGTACCTGCTCCTCCCCAAACTGCCAGTCTCTCCGTCGCCTTCTACTTCCTGTCTGATCACTGGTATCGATGTCTAGCCACTAAGGGCACAGCCACAACTCCAAGGATACTTGGCATACGGTCACGTGGAGTTCACACTATACAACATTTTACCTGCCGTCAACAGTCAACCTAATGCGTCCAATGATTTAAAGATGTGACAGTACACATTGGCAACGGCGATTGGGTACCTCGGGCGCCTGTTGCATCCAAAATGTCGAGGCTGAAGGAGACAGTCGCACCGAGATCAAAATCTGCACGGACCCGTGCTCATTTGTACTGTTCTCCAGTCTGAGGTAAACGGGATATGACGTCTTCGTATGCTGAGATCCTAAAAGTGTCGATCGCGATAGTGACACAATCCCTCCTTGATATTAATCAAGTGTCCTCGAGAACTTATCCCCATCATTTGTGGAACTTGGAACAGATGCGATTCGAAGATGGACTCCGACACGAAGGAAACAGATACTAAGGTGCGCTTATGCCTACATTCTTTCGTGTTTAATGCCTACTTACACGTATCTGTCCCGTAAGGCTCCCACTGAGAAGGAGGTTCGGCTCCGACAAAAGTACGGGAAACTACCAACCAGGACTGACCTACTTCACCATCAGTTAGAGGTACCTAGTCTTCTTGATCTATATTGAATTCGACTGATCACTTTATCGCCTATAGAGGAAGTACTTCGATTCAGGCGACTTCGCGCTTACAGCGGCGCATAAAGCCTCCAACATCGGGAACATCCAAAGCGGAAAGAAACATCCTCTCGTTGAGAACATTTCCCACCCTTCGGCTCCTGTACCAAGTTCCAGCAATGTAGACGATAACGCAAATAGGAACAATGAGAGTCAAACGAATAAGGCAATACAGGCGAGCGGCATAGGGCGGGAAATGTAATCGGGCTGTAGGACCACGGACGAAATGCTCGAGGCCCTGGGAAAGGGGGGGATGATTGGTGGTATGGGCAAGCAAGATTGTTCTTCGAGTGGTAAGTCGTCCTAAGAGGTATCTTTTCCAGCTGCTTAGCTTGTCTTCAACCGCGGACGCCAATCCGCCATCGAGCACGAGTTCAAACAAATGGATTAGAGTTGGCAAACCTTGATCTTGGCATGTTAGGTTATTTCATCAAGTCGTCTTCTTCCTATGGGTGTTCGAGTGTTCGACTGCGCTTGTAATGTATCCACATCGAGACCGAAGTTGTCCGGATCCGTTCGTCGCTTATCTCCTGGATAAAAGAGAGACTACCTGGCCTTTCGCTAGTGCATCGTGCTCTCCCAGGATTCCAGGTCGACCGGAGCCGAGGGCCGACCAGCAAAAATATACGGACAGCGTAAGAGAAGGCGGATACTCATGGTAGTTCACAGTGTACATATTATGGAGAGGCCAGGACGTCGGCTGATGAAGGGGTGCAAGGCATGAAGCTGCCCGTGGATGGTAAAGCCGTTTCCCTCGCTCGAGAAGTTCCAGAGGACCAAGGCGGCTTACGTAGATACAATGATTTGTCAAGGTGTCGTGTCAGCCCGATCAAAGGAATCTCTTTTGGTGATGGGCTGTTTGAGGTACATTGTAAATCGAGGCTCCGCAACGGATGGTAAATCACAATTCTACTTCCACAACTTAAAGTCGAGTTTCAATCGATAACTTTTAGAAAGGGTCTCCATCTCTGGTTGTTCAGAAAAGTACGTTGTGAGGTTTACAATTTGTACAAGTAGCGAAGGTGGCCCGCTCGCTTGTGGAATACGGTCACAACCATTAACATCAAATGTTGCGCCCTTGCCCCCCCCCCCCCCCAAGGAAGCCGACCATCACACGTGGGATCAATTGCCATCAATCGGAGTCGTTATCTTCAAAATTAAAAATACACTGCTATTTTACAAGTCTAGGCGTCGTGTCCTGTCGTGCCGCAGACGCCACAGGTCCGTCCCCGACTTGCGACAGCTGCTTTGCCGCCCTTCCTGCCTCACCTGCGCAACCACCTCGTTCTCGGCCTAGAGATCCCGTCATTCAGCTAAGGTCATGCTACATACCTGTCTCGGGCGTGACTTTTAGCTTTACGACGTCGGCTGAGCGTCTCATTCTCCTCTCGAAGGATGCGGTGCTCAGACTTGAGACGGCGATCTGATGCGTGGTTCCCCACGCCCCTTTCGAGGTTCGGTCAACAGTCTTATCAATAAAGGTCGGCGAGCTACTTTAGTGGCAGTATATTCGGCTTTTGATGAGATCTGACTGAGAGCTCGCTTCAGTCGGGTCATTCGGTGTCTTCAAGACCCGATGTACGGGTGTCTCTATGACCCCCTCAACAGGCGTCGGCGTCTGCACCTATGGCTTTACATCCAACCGAGAACCATATATTCAAGGTCAATTCCGTAAATACTTCGCCTCGGAAGCCCCCTTGGATGTTCCTTTCCATCATGGCCTCTTGGAATGCTGCCAAAAGCGGCGGAAAGAGGTCCCCCTTGGCGATGTGGCTTTACTGGCGCTCATCTTCTTCTTGGTTTTCGCTTCGTATGCTTGTTTGAGTAGGCTAGGATAGCCATTATCTAGAGCTTGGAGTATGTGTGACAAGTGAGGAGGCACACAGCGCGTGATGACCGTCGAGTCGTGGCTGTGATGGTTGTCTAGGATTAGAAGGTAATATGCACTAGTTATATAAGGCTTCATATGCTTTTACAACGCTGGATCCATTCCACGCCTCACTTGCTTGTGGTCTAACCGTTATCAATCGTGGTAGTCACCTACGCTTGTGGTAGAGGGCTATCGTCGCGCCAGGTCCATAGATGTTACTTGCCCGAGACGATGATAAGTGGCGGGACCGTTGAGCCTTAGGAATGAGCACCCTGGATGGCCACACCACATTCCCGGTTGCTAGGCAGAGCTAACATATTCCTGGCAAGTCTCTCTGTACTCATGATAACTACACCTGATGAAATAGATAAGCCTATTATGAAGCCGGTCGCTTCAAAGCTGTAGATATCCGACTCTGCGATGCCATACTTGGTGATTGTTTTCCGTACGAGAGCTAACTAGTCACGAATAATGATTGGACTTTCGCATTTGGCTCTCTTGTAGTCGTATCTTGGAAAGAAGCGCGTCTCGAGCTGGGGTTGTCGTCTGACGAAATTTGAAGCCCAGAGCTTCCTAACCTTGAGTGAGTCGCGCTCGGCGCGCAGTCGATCGGCCATATAGAACATCCAGGTCGGGAACATAGTGAACAAACGTAAACTTCTCTCGATCGGTCAAATTCCGTGAATTGGGCGGGGCGTCGCGTTGTGAGCGCTGATCGTTAGATCGGGGACGAAGTGTCATTTCTGAGACAATGTAGATCCTCGCTGCAGCTCGGACATTAATGTTTTGGTCATTTTGGACAGCCTGAATGGCTAAAATCAAATGGCCTTCTGTACTTGCTACTCCTTTGTTTTGGGTAGAGAATAACACGTTTGAAGGGGGAAATGGCGTCGTCTTGATGTTCCGTGCCACTCGCTCATCATGCACGTCAGTTAGAGCACAAAATACTTTACCAAAGTCTATGAATTGCGGGGACCTCACGTTTATGGCGAAGAAGGACGGCCGGGGAGGCCATTTTTATGATTTTACACGATGTGATATCGTCTCTTACGGGAATCCAAGAAGTGGCATTTCCAATATGTCAGCAATAATTATGCCTTACCATGCCTTGTTTACAGCGCAAGTCAGCTTGTCTGGCTCATGAAGGCAGCTGCCTTGCCCTTGCCACGGACAACAACGATGAAGCCCGTCGGAAGTAGAGGTCATGGCTGCGGTCGGTTAGTGCAGGGCATCTTGCCTCATTTGCGCCTGTCATCCGCACTTGCGGGCTCTGGGCTCCACTTACGGTTGTCATCCGCACTTGTGGTTTATGGGCTCCATTTTGCCTGTCATTCACAACACAGTTAGATGCACCCACGCTTGCCATTAGACATGGTTTTCCATACTATCATTCCCACTCTGTCGGTACTACTATCCTCCAGAATATGGCTGTTTCAACTAGCCCCTTCGCCCAAGAAATAAACTGCAGGACTTGCGCCACATCACTGGCAGAATCTCCTGAGCTATTAAGACGCAGGAATACCCTCTCGGCGAGAACGACGGAGCGGTGCACTGCCGAGATCCTGTCGGACAATCTCTCTAGCCAACATTGAATGTCTTTGAAAGATGCTTGTGGCGGGAGCGTCGTAGTGTCAACGGTCTCAATTCCTTTCCTCCATTCCTCCCGAATCTCATCGCTCACCGGTCCGAGGAGGTGCATGAAAGCTGTTTGCCAAAACTCGACATCGACAGCCCCAGAGGTCGACTCTATGGGCACCTTGGTAGCAATGCAAAACGCCACTACTAGTACTGGGACGTCAGAACCCTCCGGACATGAGTGGAGTGGCCATGGCCGACATATGGGTCTGCTTGATGACCCGTTGCTGCGTTTGTCGTAGAAGGCACGGATGCGCGCGTGACACGATTCAACATCGTCGGGATCAAACGAGTAAGCGCACGCCATATCTCCGGAGACGTGGCCTAGCACGTACCGAGATCGAACGCGGATAGGTATCAGCACAACGCTAGCAGCATTCGGTGAAGGGCCTGGTGGAATCTCGTCGCGAGTAAGCACTTCGATTCCAGCTAGCAACCCAAGGCGGTGAAACACCTCCGCCACCTGGCTATCGTGCAGAGATGGGGGGCTAGTACGCCTTCGTTTCGTTAACCCATCGGTCGGGCATCGTGGTGAGTTCTGAAGCGCTCTCTTCGTTGAGCCAGTACAGGCGCTACCATCGGGGCTGGCGCCTGGCGGATCCAGGACAATAAGGTTCCCGAAAGAGCCCTGCACATCTTGAGCGCCCAGAATCTCACACACTCGCTTAAAGTCCGCAGGCTTGTAGCCTTTTCTCCCCGGGGGCGGCAGTCTCTTCAGTACAGCTTCTCTGGACCACTGCCCCAGGCGATGTATAATCCTCGAACAGTTCTCTGTGATGCTTCCTAAGTCTTCGAATACTCGTTCGTATGACACATCCCAAGCCGTAGCTAGGTTCTTCATGCGCGCGCGTATCAGGTCCCGCTGGGCGGTGGTATTATCCTTGAGCGCCTTAGCGGCAAGATCGCCTGGTGACTGAGAGGGCCCGTCCTTCAGAAATGAAGTCTCGATCCCGGCACCCTTCGCCTCGTTGGTGACAACAACCTCAGCCTCGACATTCGTCTGGTCTGGCTTGGGGCAACATGACCAGTCACACTTTCCGGCGCTCTTTCTGAGAAGCTGCATGAACAGTCTGGGCTTCAGCTTTCCCTCCGGATATAAGCTGTCGTAAAGCTTGTTGACGCCAAAGAGATGCTGGTGCGACGTCGAGGCCGTCTTGATATGGTCGAACCGTCGCGCCAGCCTCGTGCCCAGCGCGGAGACATCATCATGGCGAAAACGACAAGACTCGATTGATGATCCATTGGCCTGAAGGGCGAGTAACTGGCAGATGTCATGCTTCTGTTCTGCAGCCATGCGGACTCTTTGGGGGTATGTCTGGAGAGAAAAAAGGTGTTAAATGATGGTTCCTCAGTTGGAAGTGGCTGAGCAGGTTGACAAGCTGGAGACTTGAGGCTGTATTTGTCAGTGGGTTGGGTGGAGGCGCAGGCGGCCCACGGCCAATTGGATGTTTGAAGGTGGCTCGGGGAGGGGGCTTGGAGGCGTTAGTCGATCCAGGCCTTGTCGTTTCCTTTGGGTTCCAGGGTGCGACCCTGGGTCGGTCAACAAAAGAGACGCGTTGCTGCGCGTCCTCGCCGTCAATGGGCGCTGCAACTCATCAATCACCGCCTCGCCATCTGTACGATCTCACGCTTTCTCGCCCAGAAACCTGACAACCCACCAAGCAGCATGGTATGTTGTTTTCCTCATCATCAGTCCGCTCTCTGACCAGTACAGGTTACCTCGCGTTCCGGCATACCAAGACGGCATGGCCTGGGAGTCGACCCTGGGACCACCACCCTGTGCGCCTACTTCGGGCCTCAGGAGGTGCACGTCGTGCACGGGGAGGCGACATATCCTACAGCGCTTCGCGTACTCGATGGCGACTTCTCCCTGCCCAAGCGCGATAGCCACGGACCCCGCGTGATCAAGCTGGTGAAACGTGTCATCGGTCGGCGCAAGGACGACCCCCGCCTCGCAGAGGATGCCAAAAATGTGCCGAACGCTCAGGTCACAGACGATGGCGCCGTGCTCATGGTTGAACACGAGAAGTTCAGACCAGAAGAGATAAGCGCCTACCTTCTCGGCCGGACATTTCGGGTTACGGAGAAGCAACATGGCAGGTTCGCCTCCTGTGTCCTCACGGCGCCTGCTTACCACTCTTTCGAGCAACGGCAGGCACTCAAAGACGCGGCATATATGGCCGGTCTAGACAAGGACGCGGTTACGGTCATTGACGAGCCAGTAGCTGCCATTATAGACTTCATAATGACCTACCCCGATGACGACATTCACGACCAGGTCACGGCCGTCATCGATACGGGCGGCGGGACCATTGACGTGGCCATCGTCTATCCCAGCAAAACACCAGAAGGCCTAACAGTACTGGTCAAGTCAACCTCTGGGAACGATCGTATTGGTGGCATGGACGTCGATCGCCGCATGGTTGACCATGTGCTTGCTGCTCGCAAGGGCAAGTATGCGCACGATGACGGTGCTCTCTTAAGCGAATGCGAGGCCGGTAAAAGAGAGCTGTCGACGGCCCGCAGCGTACTCTCCATCCCAGTACGGCCTTGCGACGCGAGAACGGAAACCGAGGAGCTCGTGAGCATCACAAAGGCGCAGTTCGAAGGCCTCTGCGAGCCTGTCGATTCGGCTTTGCGCGCAGCCTTGAAGGACGTGACGGGCTTGGCCGACCTGCATGTCAAGCATGTCCTCATGGTCGGAGGCTCGAGTGGCCTGCCCTGCGTTCGCCGGATCTGCGATGAATGGTTTCCCGACGCCCGCGTGTTGCAGTCCGCTGGTGCTGTTGCCGTTGCGCGTGGTGCGGCGCACGTTGCCTCTGACTCCTCCATCCACTTCATACAGTCGCTTCCCCGGGCCATCGGGGTCGTCGCTCATTCTTCCGACGATGCCGCCTCCAGTTTACGGTTGGACACGGTGATGCGCCGCAACACCCAGCTACCGAATCAGTTCGAGAGGACATTTTTCACCAAGCTCGACAATGAGACCGAGATAGAGATTGAGCTCCGCGAAGGGGAAGCTCTCGAATCAAGTGTACACCTCGGCACCCTCGTCATCAAGGAGATTCCACCGTATCCCAAGGGAACAGAGATCCTGGTGACGGTCAAGGTCCCCAAGCTAGGGACCGTCATTGCGAAGGGAACAATGGCGGGCCTCGCCAAGGAGCTGACGATCGTACCCATACCCCGGCTGTCGGAGGAGCAGCTGGAAGAGTACCGCAGGCGCACGAGCGAGCGTCTAGGCGATGGGCCCCAGAAGGGCGGACGGATCGACAGCGGTGGTGGGCTCGAGGACGGCAAGGGACCCCAGCAAGACCACGATAGCGAGCAAGCGAGCAGTCAGGGCTCGATGACAAAGCGGGCCGGTACGAAGCGTGGCGCTCTCATCCCTTCAAGAGGAGGCAAGAAGAGGAAGAGCAAGTAAGCAGATTGGCCTCGCTGCCGTTGCCTTCGCCTTCCCACTGTAGGACCAGAGGCGAATGGGCGTTGTACTTGTACGGTTGCTTAGCTATGTTCCGTCCTGCTCCATACTCCACATGTTACTTTTGGCTGTGGACATATCGTGACCTGCGTCGCGAAATGCCATGCGTGCTGGGAGTACGCGTTTACCAGGCTCTGTGGCGCCAGGCTCTGTCCCTCGAAGAGAGCGATAGCGCGTTTGTTGAGGAAACTCTGGCGACTCTTCCTCCAGACCTAGCCTCCGAGTCTGACAAGTCCGACATGCACCGTCTCCGGGCTGACGTCAATTCGGCAGTTCACCTGGTCATCCGGATCTAGTTATTGAAGGTGGCGGAACTGGGCCGTCTGACAAGACGCGGCGGAACTGACAAAAGCCGAACTGAAGCAGGCAGCCATATCTCACTTCTACACCAACGTCTTCAACGAGGCTCATACTGCTTTGTTCTGATTCATAGTCCTATGACCGGTCGCGAGCCGGAAGATAAGTTATCCCAAGCCTAGCTTGCCGTGATACCGAACAAAACCCTGGGCGCGTTGGATGATACCTGTGTTTACGGTTCCAGCCAAACCAAGTCAAGTTTGGGTTAGTTCGAGGTCCCTTCTATGCGGATGAGCAACTGAGGTGAGGCTGGGCCCGTGAGCTTCGTAACCCTTTTCAAAGCCCGGGGGAATCAACTCACACAGCCCAGTTGAAGATCCCCCATGCCGCGTAGCAGCGCATATTCTGCGGAATATTCTTATCTTCTCCAACGCAATGGAGGGGTTCACCCCGAACAAACATATCCTTGTGGCTATGTGGGATGCCTCAGCGAGGTAAATCAACACCAAGTGGTCTTTACGGTGTCCCAAGAATGCCAAGATCAAGAGTTGGGCTCCCGCAAAGTTGGAAAGGGTATCCGAGGGCTTCAATCCGGACTGGGGTTATAGTTGTAAGGACCAGGGTGTGGCCAATAAGAGAACAGCTTACAAACCCCCAGTATAAGACGGTATGAACCAGGAAAAGAGCATAAAACCTAGATCAATGACCTACGAGATCCGACAAGAACAGGTCGGGGTCGAGGGTGCCAGAAGGGGATGATCCGTTGCCGGATATTGGGATATGATGCGTGCAGCAAGTTCACTCGAGATCATGACGTCAGTCCAGAAGGTAACGTCCAGATCACGTAACCTTTCATCGCAATAGGCCGAGGCTGGGGTACGGCAGCTGTCTCCGTGAACTCTGTAAGAGACGAGTTAGGTCTTAAGATAATAAAGCGTAAGCAAGAGCAGAGCTTAAGGCCTTGTCTGCTTCCACGTCAGAACATAGTCGCTTCACACCCAATAAAGTCCTGAGTGGTAAGTTTACCGAAGCACGTGTAAATTAAAGCAGCCAAGACGAACTGTGGACCCATAAAACCTGTCTATGGGATGTTCAAGGGCCTGGACAGATTGGGGCTCCTTCTGAGCTGCGACAAGGAGGGGACGCGAGGTGGGATCTTCCTCATCAGCTCGAACTCCAAGCTAGAGTGGGATGGCCCTTGGGAAGTACACTCGATTGACGGTGCGGATGATTTGGATAGGGAGTCGGGAATTGTCTTCAAGATGGATAGAACGGCTGCGGGTCCACGGTTGGCCCTGAGCATGCGCAAAATGTCTAGGGCTTCAACATCGGAAGACGATAGAAGCCCTTGCAAGATATTGGAGGACTTGATTGTGATTTCGTCGAGCTGTTTCGGGTACACGCATGGCGTGGGTTTCTTTCGACATGCCTGTTACTTGGGGCCTGCCCATACTGCCCAAAACGAATGTGGAGTTTCACTAGGTACGGTACTCTATTGCAGGGAACGAGAGGTAGAATATACACGATTCTTCTTTCTACAGCAGTTATCGCAGGAAACTCGTTCCTGCTGTGTTTACGCTTGCTGGGTTCCGATTCCTCCAGGTTAACGATGGGTAGGGGAAACTGGGAAGCAGGGCTTCGACATGGGTGCTGGCAGAGAAGGGTGTGATCGCAGTGGTATTGGCAGACTGCAGGCCAGCTTCGGCAGGCCGAATGCAGCGGAATTGTTGACTGTCAAAGCTGGACATAGTCGTCACGAGGGGCGCATGTCATGATAGTTTGGAGATTGAGAGCTTGTCGTTGCTAGCTGGGCAAGGCGCACACGCCATATGCTAGACGGAGAAGCTGGATGGGACCACCGCACAAACGACGTCGTGTGCTCAAAGCAGCTCAAAGTTACTTATCATTGCTG
Organism: Verticillium dahliae VdLs.17; assembly: GCF_000150675.1. NCBI lineage: Eukaryota > Fungi > Ascomycota > Sordariomycetes > Glomerellales > Plectosphaerellaceae > Verticillium > Verticillium dahliae. The sequence goes on from NW_009276931.1 coordinate 286,579, forward strand.
ATGACAGAAACAGCCAACTTTTCCCTCGGGTTCGCAAAAAGCTCAAGCTCTGGTCGGTCTGTCTCACCCTACCACCCCCTCTATCCAAGCACAAACTTCTCCAGGCCCTCTTTTGGAGTGTTGGACCAGTACTTGAAGCTAAATTGATTGGGTCCTCATCCGTACCCCGACAAGCCCGGGTTCCTGGCTCCTGGGTATCAAGTTACCACGCTGACACAGCACGCTGTGAATACCTTGCCGCAGTCGGTGTGTCTAATTGTTTTGTGATCAGCAGACGGGCCCCATCCCAGCCTGCATTGGCGGCGTTTCCAAGAACCAGGCAAAGCTGCGAGTTTCACTCACCGTCTTAGGAAGGAGTTTGCTCCCTGCAACACCCATTACATGCCTCTGGAGATTTAAAATGAGAGAAGGATTCGGATTTTAAAGCCGGGCAGAAACACCACGCTGCTATGTCACTATTCTCACCCCATAACGTAAACTATCAACACGCATCAACCCCGGCTCTCGCGTATCTGTGTACAAATCACGTACACAGACACACACCCATGGAGCACGCCGTTCAATACTCTCTCTTGCTGTCACTTACATTCGAGTGAATAACAGCCTTAGCTGATTGCTGCCGCTTCGGCCGGCTACTCGCCGATTATGAGACACGTGTGCCGTTTCCTCCATAGCTTGTTTCCACTAGGGCAGCACCCGTCCGTCCTTTTCCTAGGAACATGGATCAGCCGCAGTGCCCGTTCGCTTGTCTCCTCACCCGCGTCCCCGTCATTTGCCCATCTGTCCGTCCCCTTCCCGCTGCCGACTCGATCGCTCAGAATTGCCTCTCCGCTCGTGGCAGCCTGGTCCTTGTCTGTCGAACATGCACTTTCACGAAATGGCTCCCCCAGACAAAGGAAAGTATAAATACACCACTGGCAGCAACGCCGAATCCTCGTCATCATCAACGCCTGTGGTCCTCGCTCTCATCCACAACTATCATCAACTCTCCATCCAACACAGACGTCGCCTACAGCACCAGCAACCAGCCTTTAAGGTCAACATTCCGCATACCTCGTCACCGCTTAGTCAACTCGTCCTACCCTAACGTCCTCGGCCGACACCAGTTCTAAACCCCAGGACACATAGGAGATGGCCCACGTCGCACAAGGTCAACCCGTCAAGATGTTTACCGCGTGCCAGCAGAAGGCCAACAACGCATCGCACCCTGTCAGTTACCGTCCACCATAGGCCTTATGGCTGACCCTGTCCTACATTAAGATGCCGAGCTGACGATATCCACAGCAATATCTTCCTGGTATTCGGTGCCCTACCTGCCGCGAATCTGGCAAAGAGGTGTGGGTACTACCCGGCAAAGAATGCGGCTACTGCGGCACCCCCTGCGGGTAGGGAAGAGTGACCGGAATTCTGGACGCCAGTTAAGTAGGAGCCACTCACCGCCCCGAGGCACAGGAGCTTGTCGCTGATCTTATATAGTGCACGACCGGCATCCATGGCAAACGGTCGATCGGGGTGGATGGCCGACACAAGCGGATAATTCGTCATGGAGGAGGACAACAACCGGGGTATCGCAATTCAGCAAGGGGCGCACTGGGTGATTCACAAGATAACACGGTCAAGATGGGGAGAGAGCAAGTTGGGGCGGTTGGGCTGAACACCGTTTTGGGTCAGCGACACCTGGCTGGTCGACTGTGCCGTGTTGTTTGGCAACGAACTGGGTATTGTATCTTAATGACGGGCGAGCCAAGTTTTATTTGGTCATCGTATGTGTGATGGCACAAGCGCCACGGAACGAACTCGAAGGCGGCTTGCAGGGTACGACTTGTAATTCTAACGAATGACGAGCAAGAATTTCCTAATTTCTTTTCTTCTGCACGCTGTGCCAGACGACGAGAAGGGACGAGTGGCCATGAATCCTTTTTTGAGGCTGGAGGGCTTTCCATCTAAGGAAAAGGACGGTGGGTGTGATGGTGAGTTGGGACGACGGGCACGTCTAGCCTTGATGTTGGTCAGCGCTGGAATTCCTGCCATATTGTCGATCTGATGGTGGTGGAGACCTAATGGAAGTGCTATCTCAACTATTAACACGGAGAATGAAAAGAAGCAAGCAAGACGGTCAAAGCGGACAAATCGCTATGAGAACACCCCCCTCCCCCGGTTGGCGATGACGCTTACGAACCCATGCATCACAGCTTGCGAAGGAAGTGCCCCAACCGGTGAGCGCAATCCTAGCGTGCGATGATAATGTCCTATTTTCGCGGGTCAAGACTTGGATCCCAGGGGGGCGAAGGGATCGGTCCCAGAGGCATGGTTCCGTCGACAGACACACCTTTGCCTGGCACCTACACGAGGACCTTTGTCCAACCGGCCACCACTCTAGCCGTAACGTACGGGAGTGCCTACAAGTCCTTCCCCCTGTAACCCTGTAACCTCGCCAAGAAGATTTGGTGGTACGGCGCACCTGGTCTTCCAGGTGCTCCCAAACGCAGACGACAGACTGGTACCTACCAAAGGCCTAGTTCCGTTATCTTTTCCTGTTCGCCTTGCATGGGATTCCTGGCTCGGCTGCCCATCATACACGGATACACCTACGGCCTAAGTGGCTAGGGGTATTCCAGCTTGGGAGTGGGACTCGGTCGGGGCTGGCATGAGGTAGGACCAACCGGGTGTTGTTCGGGATCTGACTACAGGCGTGTGCCCCACCATTAGTGAGAGGCACCCAGACAAGACATTCATTCACCAACGACGAGTGCTTAATCTCGTAGACAACCAGGGCCAATCAAGTGTCGCGCCATGACCGGGCAGCAGCTTGACGGTTGCCCTGCTCGAGGAGGGTACGGTGTAAAAGGGGTCCGTCTAGGACTTGAACACTACTCAGCGGCCATGCCATAGACTCGGACGGGTATATCAAGCCATGGGGGCCGCCAGGCTTCGCTTCTGGTGGATTTGACATTCCGGATTCTATTGGCGTGGCAGGGCCGAGACTGCCAGACACGTCCGAAACCTCAAATCCCAACATAAGGAAGCAATGACCTCGGACCACCATTTCAATCTCAATCAGCCGACCATGGTGGGTTACTGGGGTGGTGGAACACTGTTGCTTGGCCAGTCGGTCTCGCCTCTGCCTCCCTCGGCCCGCAATGACAAGGACAGAATTCTACCCGAAGTAGAGCCAGGGGCCCATTCTAATACCACGAATACTACAGCTCAGGGCGCCTTGTCCTCTGACTACTTCGTCGATCTCGCTTCCGGCGGGTCAGTACCGGTCGCATATGGCCCATCTCATGTGACGGAACACCAGCCGCCGCAACTACAGTCGTCAGCCATCGAGCCAAAACGCCGTGGTCGTCCCCCGAATAAGAGGCCAGCGCAGGACAAGGAAACCAGCCCGAGGACGGTCCCCCCGGGACCAAATTCGATCGCTACCCGTCGGCCTTTCCCATCGACATATTCCCCTCCCCCCGGACCGACAACCCAGGGTCCGGGTCGGACAAGAAGACGCGCCTTCGCGCCCGCAATCGCGCAGCCGCCGACATGTACCGTGCCCGCAAGCAGCGTGGTATAGAGGACCTACAGGCCCAAGAGGCCGCCCTTAGCGCCATCAATGAGAGCCTCCGGGACAAGTACGTCAAGTTGCGCGGCGAGGTGCTCATGCTTAGGGACATGGTCCTCCAACATAGGCGCTGCAGGTGCTCCTTTATCGAGAAATATGTAAAAAAAAAAAAGGCGCCGCGGTCAACCTGTCGCAGAACGCCAACATCACAAAGGCGAATCACGACAGCTCCTCTCGAACCGCCATCTCGCCCGCGGTCAGTTGGTCTCCTGTTACGCCACAGGGGCAGGGCGCCTGCGGCTCGCCCCCCTTCGATGCACAAAGCGACAACGGTCTCTATTTTGACTGGAACGCGGCATGGCCCGGCATGGACTTCCAACATGACGGAGGACAAATGGAAGGCACGCCGACCATATATACTTACGAGAACTACTAGGGGGTGGTTGGCGACCGCGTCGACAAGACGGTGCGACCCATTGGGGGATACTTTGGGAGTATGTAACGGATCTTGAGTCAAACTATATCCACATGTATTTGAGGTTTATCGAGAATGAATAACTTTCTTTTATGAGGTAATGATGGGGTGGCTCGCGCCGCAAGGCATGCAGGTGGGCGTGTCCATCACTACATGGCCTGCGCGGTTGCCCATGATTCGGGGCCAGAGAGAGCCCAACTCTTGAGCTTGGCATTCTTGGGCCACGGTAAAGACCACTTTGTCTTGATTTACCTTGCTGAGGCTTCCCGCATGGCCACAAGAATGTGTTTGTTCGGGGTGGAACCTGCTGTTGCGTTGAGCAAGACGAATGAGATTCCTCAGGACATGCGCTCCGCGAGCTGTTACGCGGCATGGGGAATATTTAACTGGACCATGTGAGTTCACTCAGTCAGACCTAAACAAAGATTCGGCGCTAAACGCCCTAGCCTCACCTCGCTCTTTTATCAGCAACCCGGGCTGGAGTACCCGGAGTACCCCCCCGTGCTGCCAATTCCAGTTCGCTCCAACCAGACGTCCCCTCTGCGGAACTTCAGTAAGGTCTCTACCACCCAAGACCATGAAACCCACACCCTGTGGTACATGGGGGAAACATTTGCATACCTATGCAAGTTTTGGCAGATTCTGCATGGTGTCACGATAGTCTACCACAAGAGGAATCAGGAACCCTTCAGGCCTGTCAACGAGCATGTCTCTGTCGATTTTGCGGAACGCAAGTATCGGGAGCTTCTTGCTTTGGCTGATACTCTACCATCATCGCTTATTCACTCAGGAGACAGCCCCCATCATGTCCTAATCTTCCAGTAAGTTTTCAGGCTCAGCCCCTGATGAAGCTCGAATGACAAGGCCTCTAGCTTGTGGTTTCATGCCGCAATCCTGGATATTTTTCGCCCTTTCATACAACACCCTGTAGCCCGGCAATCGCGACTCACAACGTTCTCCTCTTCCGAAAGTTCCCCTGAGGCTGCCTTCAGAGCATCTTTAACTCAGCTCAAACGTCTTATAGTTGTCTATCGCTCTAAATATCAGTCGTCTGAGCATACGATCCTTTGGCATACCGCCTTGATCTACGTTGCCAACGCCGTTCTCCAAGACACACGAGACCCGGAATGGCATTTCTACTTCTTGCAATGCGTTTCCGGGTATGAGAGCCTACGGAAGTCATACCGTCTCGCTGAAGTCGTTGGCCGCGCTCTGCTCTCCATGACTCTGCGCAACGGAGACATTTCGGGGACAGAGGCTCGGGAGCTTCTACAGCGGTTGAAGCAGAAGGGCTTGGACCACGACACCTCTGACAGAATTCGGGCCACTTTCATGGGCGACTTGGAGCTGGCCATGACGAACCCACGTCAGGCCAGCGTCGAGAACCTAGCCGAACAGTTTGAGGACATGGCTCTATGGCAGGAGTTTACCAACACGGAAGGCGTCTGATACAGATCTTATAGAACTGTACTATGACGTTGAGAGCTTGGAAGTGGCAGGCTACGCGAGTAAGCGGATCTCCCCATCAAGAGAGTCCATCTTGTATGAAAGGCTGGATGAACGGTAGGACCTGTGATTCAGGGAAGAGGGTTCAGCTGATAGCAATACGCAGTTTCCAGCCAAAAAGAACTTGGGGAAGGCAGGTCGATGTTCTGGGCCCCTGCGGCAAGTCTGGATCGGTCCAAGCCAACACGTCCCCGTGAAGCAGGCAGAACGCCGTACGCGGCGTCCAGGCGGCAGTCGAGAGTGAAACTAAAATGGTAGGACATGCAGCAGATAAGTAAAGCAATACATGCTTGAGGCTGAAACCGTATTGAAAGAGAACTTTAGAAGACCCAGCGAGCAAGGTAGCCATTTCTTGTCATACGCTTGTTTGCGCCTGCTCATCACCTAAGTTACCTCTTCATCTTGTGGGCCAACGGCACGGCCGCAAGGTTTCGTTCAAGTACTATTAGAGCCCCGCCGCTCTGTGTTTTCCAACCAGAGCAATCTTGCCAGCCGGATCTCCTGTCCGGGAAGGTCAAGCATATGATTGGGCGAAACTGCGGCACAGTTGTGGCGCTGGATGAAGAAGGACCGCGCTGACTATTGGTCAATGACCTGATCGGATGACATGCCGGCTCCGATATGGAGCCACGCAGCGCCGGAGAACTCTAGGGTCCCTTCACACCCGAACCCTCATGGCTAGACGCCAGCTCTCCGATTGGTAGAAGGAGTACTCCTATCGGACCTGCCTAATGATTGCCCCGCCCGTCAGGCTGTTCCTAGCCCAGCCATATTTACATGAACACTGCCCCGAGGATCTTTGGGCACGGTTGTGGTAGGTGGGATTACACGACTTCGGAACGATTCAATGTTGGCTCATGATACCACTCCTGCAGCACACCACCGAACTGCGCAGGTGTAATCGTTCGTCATAGCGTAGTCATGGTGGCATCACCACAGTAGAGAAGCGAAACCATCAGAATATGGGCCTGCTGTCCGTGGCACCATGCTATTTTCCTCGATCCGCCACATAGGCGATAATCCAGAGTAAACTAGGCCTAGAATGGCAGACAGACTCCTTGGGCATGCAGCAAATGTGTGACCACAAGAAATTTTGTTTAGGTACTGCAGCACGGCCACCCTGTGATCTCGAACCAGAGCCTCGCGCCGGCCGGATCTCATGTCCGGTAGGATCACGCATCTGATTGGGCGAAAATGAGGGGCAGTAGCACGTCAGTTCATTTCCTGTCGCATGGTGTTACTGATAGCAAGCCCATCTTCGTAGGGCCTTACTTATCCGATAACACTGAACCTGACTTTGAATGATGCTACCCTGACGAACAAGTCACAGCTGCCCTGTTCGGCGGTGTTGCAGGAGTGGTATCATGGGGTGGTGATGAGTAACTTTACAGCCGTCCCGAAGTCGCGTGATCCCATCACCAAATTAATGGATTAGATGGGGGCCAGTCACGAATTACGTTCGAGTGGTACTACTCACCGTCATCGCCCTCCGGCACTTGCCGGATGATTCGCTCCACTCCTTGCGGGCAGCGTGATAGGCTTGGCCCCATCTATGGACCTAAAAATCGCAGGGTGGGTCCCCAAACGGTCGACGAAACTACACCTCCAGATGTGATTCCACCCACAAACAGGAAAGCCGGGAAGCACAGGTGGGACCACTGCTGAACCAACATCGTAAAGTTCACAGTGGGGTCCCATAGCCCATGGTGCCACCACACACCGACCATGGGCCTTCATGGTGGTGCCATCATGCAAAGGCGGCCAGAGGTGATGGGAATACTCAAATGAACAGCCATTTCATAGTTTAACTTTGATTAACACGACATCGCAATGATTGAATGTGAGACTTCTTAGTCACAGCAAAATGAACGAACGCTCTAGACAAATATATTAGCTTTTGCCGTCGATTTATGGCCATACTGCTGCCTGCATACCGGATTACCACTGACTGATTCGACGGTGAGACTGATACCAAAGAATAATATTGGAGAGCATTTGTCGCACCCGATAGATATAATGACAACCAACTCATCTGACGGCGACAGTTCGACAAACAAACCGTCTCCCTGGATTTTTGGTGTGGCCATAGGCACGGTTGTGGCTTTGGTGATAGTCGTGCTTTTTATAAATGTTTCAATCCGGTATGTTCTTCCTCACTTATTTCCGGCGTCGAACCTTTTGCCTTTCTATAAGCTTACAAGCTAAAGGTATTTCTCAGAATATCCGAGGTCTGAAGGTTGGGAAACACACGACCCAGAGGCTACACGTGGCCCGAATAAAACGGGGAGCCTTGATAAAGTCGCCGCCCGTCAGCTGTTCCTAGAATACAAGAGCATAATACGAGACACAGCATTATGTCAACAATCTACGAACTACACAGTGTGGTAAGGTTGTCTGGGCCGCCCCATGATTTTCTCAAACTGGTTATTAAACGCACGAATTTAGCGCAATCTGTATGGAGGTTCTAGAAGACGAGGAAATGGTCCGCCCACTGGTTTGTGGCCACATATTTCACTCTGGGTGCATTACGTGTTGGTTCTTGAGGTTACACGATACTTGTCCTTTATGCAAAGCCCGCTTTGTGAACGAAGACGAGATTGCCCGTACTGGAAGGTCGTCTATCGAAAACCACTGATTTCCTTTCTTTATGTGGACAAAGGATTACGGGGCTTGAATTTTCATGAGAAAGTTCACCAACCTGATATTTCCCTCCATCCTCAGCTTAGTTCTAAAAACAAAATCATCAACATACTAGGAAAGCTTCTAATGATCGCTACTTCTGATAGAAATGTGTTAGTATTATGATGTCACGAGTCAAGAGCTGCTAGCATTTTATCTTAGCATATTGGGATGCTGTATAATAGTTTGGCAACTGGGAAGCCGAGTATCCGAGGCTTGTTGTGATTTTGATAACCACAGAGGTTCTTTGGAACATCCCGCGCTACAAGTACGTAGGCTTGTCAGGGAAACCTGATACCACCGAGGTCTACGGCCTTTCTCAGTATTCTGGAAGCTTGGGGACATCTCTTCGTTCCACTCGGATTATGAGAATCTAGACGCCCGGGTGGGGGAGAGCTTTTGTCGACCTCCATTGACAGTGTCGTGTTCACGGAGTATACTAGCCAAGGAACCCCCTCTCGGTGGCCTTGTAAACAAGACGTGCCTTCTCATCTTGTCGATAAGGCTCTCAAAGTGCACAGAAGAGTGCATCGACAGGCATAGAGGCTTGGTTGCTAGCTCCGCGGCTATTGTTTCTGTTATACTGGTCTATCAAAGGTGTCAAAATGACGATTCTCTGTTATGCACTTGACCCCATGCATCAACGACCCTGTCACCACCGACGCATCCGACCGCTTCTTTGGCTACACGCCCTTCTGAAATTGCTCGCTGGCCTGGAAAAAACAGCGCGCTCAACACCAGCCACGCAGACTTCCTTAACCCATCGCCGAGCTGGGGCCCGAGGGTCATGTGTCAAAGCGGCCGGCACCTTTGTTAGCTGAGGAACAGGCCACGCATAGAAAAGGGCTGAGAGTGTTCGGTGTATTTACCTAAAATAAGCCGTCGAAATCGAGATTATTGTCATGTGAACCTTCTTCTTGCTTACTCTTTTTGGTTTAACATGGGCGATTGCACCTTCTCGAATCCTTGTCGAAGATACGAATTACAGGATTTAGCAGAACTGAAAGGGGAGAGAACCTTCTGGTCTAGCAGAACAGGCGTTAGGTTCAGGCCCACAGTGATTTCAACCTCGAGATTAAGTTTCTGGTTAATGAACGCACTATCCGTGATGAAACCAGGAAAGTAACCGGCACAGATATGGTAGGAGAAGAGACTGGACCTAGTAATTTGTGGAGTTATCTGCTCGTACGAATTAACTAGGCACCCCTATTATGCCATAGATTTAGAAT